>NC_045623.1:103390976-103693700 GCF_009829155.1 Mustela erminea | reverse complement strand
GACTGTAGAGGCACCGCAGAGGGCAACGAATACATCCCCTGATTGTTTTCTCCTTTGGAAGAAAACATGACAAATTAGTGACCCAGAAGATTTGAATCAAAAAACACACCAGGGAAATCATTGTTTTGAGAGTTATTTTCAGCTTAATTAATTCATTTTCGATGTCCAAACTCATTTTAGGTTTGCAGGCTATTTTCAAATAAAAGGTTATGACAGAGCTCATACCAAAGATTTGGGGCAGGGATTTCCGTTTGCTGAACTGTCATCCCAAGTTAAACAAATGTCCGCAGAGTATCCTGAGGCAAATTAACTTTCCCCTGAATGGGTTCTTTTATCTCCTCCATCTGCTTTCATTCCCCTGGGTACTTTCGGGCTGGGCTAATATCTTTAGATACACAGGCATGATGGAAACTTAAAAAATCAATGGGTTAGGGTTAGGGTTAGGTCCTGGTCTAAATAAAATTCTTCCTCTATCAATTTCAAGGAGTCTACAAAAAATCTATTTAAATTTCTTCTATTGATTTCAAGGATTTAAAAATTTTTTTCTTTGAAGAACTAAGGAGAAGGACCATGTGACCTAGAGATTCCCCTCCTAGGCATATACCTCAAAGAATCGAAACCACTGTTGAAACAAATACTCGTATACAAATGTTCACAGCAACGCATTAGCAGTGGCCGAACAGTGGCAAGAGCTGAAATGTCCACCAATAGTTGAGTTTGGTAAATATATCAAATGTGATAATGTATCTATGTAGTAGAATATTACTGAGGCACCAAAAGGAATGAAATGCCAATACAATGCTATAAATGGATGAACCCCCCCAAAATTACGCTAAGTGAAAGAAACCAGAGACAAAAGCCACACATATGGGCTGGTTCCATGTATATGAAATAGCCAGAATGGGTAAATCCACAGACAGAGAAAGCAAACTGGTGCTTGCCAGGGAGCGAAGGAACGAGGGAATGGGGAGGGACTGTTTAATGGGTACAGGATTTTCTTGCGGTGATGAAAATGTTTTGGAATTAGAGGTGATGGCTGCATAACACTGTGAATATACCAACTGCCACTGAATTGCCTCTTCAAAAAAGGTTAACTTTATGTTGTGTAAATTTCACCTCCATTTAAAAAAAAATTAAATTTTTTGGGGCGCCTGGGTGGCTCAGTGGGTTAAAGCCTCTGCCTTCGTCTCAGGTCATGATCCCAGGGTCCTGGGATCGAGCCCTGCATCGGGTTCTCTGCTCAGCGGGGAGCCTGCTTCCTCCTCTCTCTCTCTCTGCCTGCCTCTCTGTCTACTTGTGATTTCTGTCTGTCAAATGAATAAAATAAAAAATCTTAAAAAAAAGTAAATTTTTAAAAAATTAAAATCTAATTAAAATTAAATTTTACTAAATTTAAATTTTAAAATTAAATTAAATTAAATCTTAGTTAAAATTTAAGACATTAAATATATTTTTTTCACTCTTTCTGTAACCGCCTATCTAATGGTGTGGGGAACGGAATTTTCTGGATAGCCAAACGACCTTTTATGGGCATCCATCCAGTAGGTTTCCCGGGTTAGCCTGGACTCTGGCTCGCACTGCAGCAGGGAGACACCCAACTCATTCCCCTCTCATTGTGGATCCTCTATTCCTGCACAGAGCAGCTGTCTGCAGTTGCACCGTGGGTGGCGTTAAGAAACTAAAATAAATAAATAAATAAATGAAAATGCTGCACAGTATTTTTCTGGCCACTGGATGTCATGAGCGCACAGTGTATCCCTCCAGCTAGAAAAACAGCCTTTTTGGAGGAGCTCCGCTTCATTCAATATGGTGGTGGTCCCCCATGTGTCCGAGCAGAGGGCATGGCGCAAGTGATGGGCTGTTGAAAGCCTTGATTGTGGGGCGCCTGGGTGGCTCAGTGGGTTAAAGCCTCTGCCTTCGGCTCAGGTCATGATCCTAGGGTCCTGGGATCGAGACCTGCATTGGGCTCTCTGCTCAGCCGGGAGCCTGCTTCCTCCTGTCTCTCTGCCTGTCTCTCTGCCTACTTGTGATCTCTGTCTGTCAAATAAATAAATAAATAATCTAAAAAAAAAAAAAAGAAAAAAGAAAAGTCTTGATTGTGCAAGCATGACACCGAGAGTACCCTTTGGCCTCAGATGGTACAGAGCTTCATTCATTTAGCAAAGTAAAGAAAGGACAAGTAGATGCTTGCTGTCACGATCTTATTTTCCACTGAATAGTTTTTCATTCCTCTGAGAGTAACTTCTGTGTAAGCCATCGTGGTGCAGATCCCACTCCAGAACCGCACGACTATGGAATGTTCAGATAGAGCGGGTTTTGACATCAGCATTTCCTCATTTGTGGACGTGCTCTCAGCCCCGCTCTAAGCTGGGACAGTCAGGGGGCCCTGAGTGTGCCAACCAGCAGCTCTAATTATTCCTCTTGGCTGCAGAAATCATCTGTCACTAACACGGCTAAATTTTTTTTTTTTTTTAATTAGGAAGGAATGTCAATGTTTTAAGTAGGAAGTAAATTTGGGCCCTTGATAGTTTAAATCGCTTACTTCCAAGGACAGGAGGTTCTTTACAAACACACACACACACACACACACACACACACACACACCTCTCACCGAATTTGAATGGTTTGTTAAAAGCCAATTCATGAAGATGGAAGTGTTGCAATCTGGGACTTAGAGAAACTGGAACCAGGGAGCTGGAGGAAAAGACTGTATCTAGAAAAGTAGGTAAGACATCTAAAAAATACACCCACCCACCTTCCTTCCTTCCTTCCTTTCTTTTTCTTTCTTTCCTTCCTTCCTTCTTTCCTTTTTTTTTTTTTTTAAATATTTATTTGAGAGAGAGGAAGAAAGTGTGCCCTGGTGAGGGGAAGGGCAGAGGGAGAGAGAGAGAATCCCAAGCAGATTTCTTGCTGAGCTTGGAGCCCGACGCAGGGCTCAATCCATGACCCATGAGCTCATGGCCTGAGCAGAAACCATGAGTTGGACACTTAACTGACTGAGCCACCCAGGTGCCACTACATTTTTATTTCCAGGAGGTATTCAACAGTAGGTGATTTAAAGTAGCAGCCCAGCCCCTGAGCATTCCCTTCCTAGAGTCTAGGAAGGGAATGCTTGCACTTTAAGAATGCACTCAAACTCTCCCGATCCTTAATGCTAACAACTTCTGTATGGGAGAAAGACCTGATTCAGAATTTAAAAAGAAAATTTGGTCATTCTTGAGAACAATGGCACAAGGAGAAATAAGAAGGACCAGGAATGACAGATGGGTGTTTTAGGGTGAGTGGCTGGAGTGACCTTCTCTTAAGGGATGTCCCTCCACCAGTAATCTGAGTGGGATGCAGGAGGAGTCATATGACTATCTGGGGAAATAGCTTTCCAGGCAGAGAGAAACCGCAGGTGCAAAGGCCCTGTGGTGAGAACACATTTGATAGGAGAAAAGCAGGGAAAGGGGAGCACGGTGGTAGGAGATGCTATTACCCTGAGAGAGACCAAAGCCATTGGATGGCTTTGAGCAAGGATTGCAATGAGCTGGTTCATGTTTTAGAAGGTTCTCTATGGCTGCTTGGAGAACAGACTATAAGGGAGGACCTCAGTAGAAGTAGGAGACCAGGTAGAGGCCACTACAGGTGTCCAAGCAAGGGACCTAGTGGCTTAGACCGGGCTGGTAACAATGTGCAGGATGAGAAAGATGGTCAGAAATATTTTGAAGGTAGACTTGACAGGGTCTGTTAATGGACTGGGTGTGTGGGGGGGACCCTCACACTCACTGTGTTTCTTCCCATCTTTGGGTTTTTGTGGGTTGATCTGTCAGGAACGCACTCCCTCACCCCTTTACCTGGCTGCTTCTTCTCAGTCAGGCCTCAGCTCAAACATCACCTTAGAGAAGCCTTCCCTGACCACCTTGTCTGATGTCTTCCTCTTTCCCTTATCCTCTATGCCATTATGCTGCTTTATCTTCTTAATACATTTAGCACTATTTGAAATTAAAAAAAAAAATTAAGATTTTATTTATTTTTTTGACAGAGAGACACAGCAAGAGAGAAACCACAAGCAGGGGGAGTGGGAGAGGAAGAAGCAGGCTTCCCAAAGAGCAGGAAACCCAATGCGGGGCTCGATCCCAGGACTCTGGGATCATGACCTGAGCCAAAGGCAGATGCTTAACGACTGAGCCACCCATGTGCCCCTGAAATAAAAATTTTTATTTTATTTAAAAATATTTATTTTATATAAATAATATTAATTTTATTTTATTTTAAATTTTATTTATTAATAAAATAAAAAAATTTTTTAAAGTAGACTCCATGCCCCGCACATGGAGTTCAACATGGCACTTATACACATGACCCTGAGATCAAGAGCCTGAGATCAAGATCAAGACTGACCCAGCCAGGCGCCCCCATTTTTATTTATTGATTTCCTATTGATATTTATTTATTTATTTATTTATTTTTTAAAAAATATATTTGTTTCCTCCAACCAGAATGTAAGCTCTGTGAAGCATAGCTTAGGAAAGTGACAGAAATGTTGTATATTTGTGGTGGTATCTCTTAAGAATGCTTTCTTTTGTATGCCGGTGGCAGAACTCCTAACTACCAGAGACCCAGACAAAAGGGGTTGATTCCTTGGATAACAAGAAGTCTAGAGGCAACTGTTCTATGAAGCCGTTGAGGACCTACTTTCTTTTTTTTTTTTTTAAGATTTTTTTTTTTTTTTATATTCGACAGACAGAGATCCCAAGTAGGCAGAGAGGCGGGCGGAGAGAGGAGGAAGCAGGCTCCCTGCTGAGCAGAAAGCCTGATGAAGGGCTCTATCCCAGGACCCCGGGACCATGACCTGAGCTGAAGGCAGAGGCTTTAACCCACTGAGCCACTCAGGCGCCCCAGAGGACCCACATTCTTCCTCTCATTCTGCTCTACGATCATTAACATGTTGGCTTTTTGTCTTCATGGTCGCAAGACAGCTGCCACAGCTCCACGCATCAAACTTGAATTTTACTGTCAAAGAAAGAGGAGGAAACAATGTTGGCAAGTTTTCTCCCTTTTTGCCTGTTTTTATAAGAAGGCAAGAGCTTTGGGGCACCTGGGTGGCTCAGTCCGTTAAGCATCAGCCTTTAGCTCAGGTCATGATCCCAGGGTTCTGGGATTGAGCCTTACTTGGAGCTCTCTACTCAGCAGGGAGCCTGCTTCTCCCTCTCCCTCTGCCTCTCCCCCTGTTTGTGCTTTCCTGCTCTCTCTGTCAAATAAATAAATCTTTTTAAAAAGGGGAGGTGGGGGAAGAAACTGTTATTAAAAAAAAAGGAGAAAGAGAGAGAGCAAGCAAGAGCTTTCCCAGAAGTCTTCCCTGCAGATTTCTCTTTATGTCTCATTGGCTAAAAGTGAGTGATGTGGCTCCTATTAGCCACAAGAGGGGCTGGGATGTAGGCAAAGGAAAAGGGATGGTTAGTAATGGTGCCTTCCACGGTTGAGTAAATGAACGAAAAGAGACTGATCGATAGCAAAATGACGTCACAGGAGGAACCAAACATGCCCAGGGGCTGCAGACTGAAAATTCAGAAAGTCTTAGGAAGCTTGTTTGTTCACTGGTTAGTTCCTTCCTTCCTTCCTTCCTGTTTTGTTTAAGGTTTTTGTATCTAAATTCATGAGAGATATCATAATTTTTCCTTGTTATGCTGTCCTTGTTAGATTTCGGTGCCAGGGATATACTAGCTAATAAATGAGTTGGAGGAGGTTCCCTCTTATTGGCAAATGATTTCTGTAAAGGTCCAGAGAGTAAACATGTTAGGCTTTGCAGATTCTCTGGTCTCTGGGCTAGAGTGGCCACGGACGACGGGAAGGACAGACACAGCCAAGTTCAGCCTACAAACTGAGGTTTACCTATCCCTGCACTCGCCTATGTTTTGTGTGAGTTTAGAATTATTTGTGTCTTCAGTGTTTGAGAAAACACTCTTGTAATACCTCATGGGCCTGCTTTTGATTTGTGAAGAGGTGTTTAAACTGTTGATTTAATTTCTTTAAAAATGATAGGATAATTCTGCTTGTCTCTTTCTAAGAGACATTATATTGTATTCTTGAAGAGAGTTGTCCCTTTGGTTTATGTTTTCACACCAATGGACAAAGAATTATTCATCATTAGCTTGTTAAAGTGGGGTTATAAATATACATATGATAAATATTATATGGAAATTTTACTACTCCCTATAGAGTAAAATTTTCCATTCTAACCCCCCCAAAATTTAAATCATTTAATTGTGGTAGAGTAGTCACGGCATAAAACTTACCATCTTGGCCATTTTTGTTTTTTAATTTCATTTAGTTTTTTTTTTTAAGATTTTATTTATTTATTTGACAGAGATCATAAGTAGGCAGAGAGGCAGGCAGAGAGAGAGGAGGAAGCAGGTTCCCTGCTGAGCAGAGAGCCCGATGCAGGGCTCGATCCCAGGACCCTGGGAATCATGACCCGAGCCGAAGGCAGAGGCTTTAACCCACTGAGCCACACAGGCGCCCCAATTTCATTTAGTTTTTAGGAGATTTTATTTATTTATTTGGGGGACAGAGCGTGAACAGGGGAGGAGCAGAGGGAAAAGGAGAAGCAGACTCCCCGCTGACCAGGGAACCTGACTTGGGACTCGATCCCACAACCCCTGAGATCATGACCTCAGCAGAAGGTGCAGAACTGAACACTGAACATTTTTAAGTGCACAATTTGGCGTCATTAAGCATATTTATGATGTCGTGCGACCACCACTACCACCCATCTCCAGAAGTTTTTTTCTCCAGAAGTTTTCCATCTTCCCAAATAGAAACAGGACGCACTCAACAGCAGTGCCCTGTCCCCAGTGTCCTGGTAACTTCTATTCCCCTTTCTGTGTCTATGACTCTGCCCACTCCAAGTACCTCTTATAAGTGGAATCATGCAGTGTATGTCTTTTTGCGTCTGGCTTCTCTCACTTGGCATGTTTTCCGGGGTCATCCTGGTCGTAGTGTGTGTCTGTCAGAATTTCATTCCTAGCTCACACTGGTGGTAGTGGTTTTGTGATATAGACATGTATCAAGTTAATACACTGTTCACCTTAAACTTAACACAAGGTTAGCTGTCCATTTTATCTCAATAAAGCTGGAAAAGAAATAAATAAAAATGCTTCCCTTCTTTTTAAAGTTGAATAAAACGGTGCTGTATACACATACCACATTTGGTTTATCCATTCATCTGTCGCAGGGCATGCGGGCTGTTTGCACTTTTTGGTTATGAGGAACAATGCTGCTATGAACATGCATGTGCAAGTGTCTGAGTTCCAGCTTTCGATTCTTTTGAGTGTGGATCAAGAAGTGAAGAGACTCCTGGCTCTGTCAGAAGAGCATGAGATGCTTGGTATCTGGGTGGTGAGTTCGAGCCCCATGTTGGGTGTAGAGATTACTTAAATGAATAAATAAATAAAAACTTTTTTTAAAAAGTGGAATTGTTGGATGATACGGTAATTCTTTTTTTTTTTTTTCTTTTTTTAAAGATTCTATTTATTTATTTCACAGACAGAGAGCACAAGCAGGCAGAGTGGCAGGCAGACGGAGAGGAAAAGTAAGGTCTCCACCAAGCAGGGAGCCTGATGTGGAACTTGATCCCAGGACCCTTGGACCATGATCTGAACCGAAGGCAGCTGCCCAACCAACTGAGCCACCCAGAGACCCCTAATACAGTAATTCTGTATTTAGATTTTGAGGAATTGTCAAACAGTTTTCCTTCATTATTAACTGTTTAATTGACGTTTCACGCATCGGTGAGGGCATAAATCATACATGAGCATTTTGCTTAATCATCTCAGATCAACGCCCAGATCAGAATCCTCACTGGCTCTCCAGGAGGCCCCTTGTGTTCCCCTACAGCCACCCTCCCCCCACCAGAGACTAGTTTTGCTGGCTTTGGAACTTTATACAAATAGAATCATTTTTTGTTCTTCGGTGATTGCTTTTGTTCATTTAACATATTGTGAGAATCCTCCGTGTAGTTCCCTGTAAAAGTAGCTAATTCATTCCTCTGTGCAAATACACCACCATGGGGGCGTCTGGCTGGCTCACTGGGCAGAGTGCTACTCTTGATCTCAGGGCTGTGAGTTTGAGCCCCATCTTGGATGTGAAATTGACTTAAAATTTCTAATCTGGGGGTACCTGGGTGGCTCAGTGGGTTAAGCTGCTGCCTTCGACTCAGGTCATGATCTCAGGGTCCTGGGATTGAGTCCCACATCGGGCTCTCTGCTCAGCAGGGAGCCTGCTTCCTCCTCTCTCTCTCTGCCTGACTCTCTGCCTACTTATGATCTCTGTCAAATAAATAAATAAAATCTTTAAAAAAATTCTCTAAAAAAAATTTCTAATCTGGAAAACTTTCCCTTCTTTATTGCTCTGGCCTGGACCTCCAGGTAAATTTTAAATTTTAAATTGGGGTAGCAAGTCTCTTTCCTGATGTCAGAGGGAAACTTCCAGTATTTCACCATTATGTTGTCAGAGGGAAACTTCCAGTATTTCACCATTTATTGTAGAATTAGAATTTTTTGTAGATATTCTCTGTCAAATTGAGAAAATTCCCTCTTTCCCCTAATTTCTGAAGAGGCTTTTTAAAAATTTATTTTTTATTTTTTTAAAGATTTTATTTATTTATTTGACAGACAGAGATCACAAGTAGGCAGAGAAGCAGGCAGAGGGGGTGGGGAAGCAGACTCCCTGCTGAGCAGAAACCCCAGTTTGGGGCTGGATCCCAGGACCCTGCGATTGTGACCTGAGTCAAAGACAGAGGCTTAACCCACTGAGCCATCTAGGCACCCCGTGGCTTTTTTTTTTTTTTTTAAATCGTAAGTGGATTTTGATTTTTTCTTTTGCTTGGTGAATTTTATTGATTGATATTCTCTTCACATGCGGAAATGCTTTTAATATCCTTTTCTCCTATTTTTTTGTTACATTGATTTTCGGATGTTAAACTAACCTTGCATTCCCAACCTCTGGTGACATATTATTCCGTTTATATATCCCTGCCTTGGTGAGCTCTAATGTTTTCCAAGAGACTTTTCAAAAAACTAATTTGTCCTTGGGGCACCTGGCTGGCTCAGTCACAGGAGTGCGAGACTCTTAATCTCTGAGTTGTGAGTTCCAGCCCCTCACTGGGTGCAGAAATTACTTAAAAATAAAATCTTAAAAAAAAAAATGGGGGGCACCTGGGTGGCTCAGTGGGTTAAGCCTCTGCCTTTGGCTCAGGTCATGATCTCCGGGTCGTGGGATCGAGCCCCACATTGGGCTCTCTGCTTAGCGGGGAGCCTGCTTCCTTCTCTCTCTGCCTGCCTCTCTGCCTACTTGTGATCTCTCTCTCTCTGTCAAATAAATAAAAAAATCTTTAAAAAAAAAAAAAATGGGCGCCTGGGTGGCTCACTCGGTGAAGCGTCTCCCTTCAGCTCAGGTCATGATCCCAGGGTGCTGTGACTGAGTCCCACGTCAGGCTCCCTGCTCAGCGGGGAGTCTGCTTCTCTCTCTGCCCCTCCCCCTAACTCGTGTTCTCTCTCTTTCCTCTCTCTCTCAAATAAATAAATAAAATATTTAAAAAAATAATTTGTCCAGCATTTCTAATTTTCTTGTTGAAAGTGTTGGTAAAAAAGTGAGTTAGGCTTCCTTTGCTGAGGAGGAAAAACCTTAAAGATTTTAAATTTTGGTATATCTGTTATCTTTTCCTTTTCAGTCTTAGATCAAGATCACAGAGGTTTGTGTGGGCACAAGGCAAAGGGTTTTATATTTCTGATGCAGAGACTGTCCTTCCCTGTCAGACTGTAACTTGGGCCAAAAGGTGATTCCTCTGTCCCCCTTGAAGCATACCAAGGAGGGGTGCTGGTCCCACCTTCTCCTGGGAGACTGACCACACTGGGTCTTTGACACCCTTTCCTAAAGTGCTACTGACACGTTTTCAGGTTACTGGGTTGCTCTGCTGGTCCAACCAGCTGACCTGGGTCATACCGTGGTGACTGTTAAGAACTCAGAAAATTGCCCAGCTGTAGGTCTTCTCCCCACAGATCAGCCCTTCTCCAAGTTGTTCCCTCACAGCCCGCACCATCCCTGGCGTGTTTGGTGACATTGAATCTAAACCCAGTTTTCAGTGGCTCAAAGTTTCATTTAGCTTGGTGGGTCCCTACCTCATTCCTTGTGTTAGGCTAAATATTTCCCCTGGCCCCAAATGTCCATGTCCTGGTCCCTGGAACCTGTGAATGTCACAAGAGACTTGTGGATATGATTAAGGACCTTGAGATGGGGGAGATTATCCTGGATTTTAGGGGTGGGTCCTACATCCAGTCTCAAGCATCCTCGTAAGAGGGAAGCAAGAAGACGCAAGGAGTAGGAGGCGTGGCGGTTGAAACGAGCTGGGAGGGATTCTGGGAGGGAGGCTAGTGACTGCAGAAGCTTGAAAGGGTAAGGGAACGGATTTTCCCCCTCAAAGTCTCCAGAAGGAACCAGCCCTGCCAACAGCCTGACTTGAGCCCAGTGAAACTGATTTTTGGATTTCTGACCCCTGAATCTGGAAGAGAATACATTATGTTGTTTTCAGCCCTGAGTTTCCTGTGGTTTGTTATAGCAGCAACAGGAAACTGATACAGTCTACTTTCACAACCATTCGCTTGAGTGTAAGGGGGAGTCAGAACTCAGTATAGATTTGGAATTGTTTACTGGCTGGTTTCAGGGTGGAGCTGACAGGCATGGACTGTCCTCCAGAAGGCAGGTGGGTGTGGAGTGCATGAAAGGGATATAAGCAAGACTCTGGTCTATAGATGAAGAAGAAGCAGCAGATGGTCCAGCCAGCAGGTGCAAAAGAGAGGACCGGTTCCAGCGCCAGGTCTTATGGTGAGTTTACACAGATAAGGTGCTCTGAATGTTAATGGCAGGCTGGGCTGTAAATGTTGTTAGGAATTGGTTCCGGTTTTGTTAATACCTAAACTAATAATGGAGAAAAGAATTTCCACCAGGGTTTTGGTCTGGCTGGTATTTTTGTGTGTGAATGTGTGGGGGGATGTTACTGGACCAAGGGTAGATATGATGGAGGGATCTGCCTGCTAGTAGACACCCTAAATGCTGAATTCTGGGGAAACGGATGAGTCGGAAGATATCCTATAAGACTGGGTATCTTCCCAGAGAGGTTGGTGGAGGAAACATGGGCATCCCACTGATGCAGGTGGATATGGCTGAATAGTCTGCCAGCAGATTATTTAAAGATTTTATTTATTTATTTGACAGAGATCACAAGCAGGCAGAGAGGCAGGCAGAGAGAGAGGGAAGCAGGCTCCCTGCTGAGCAGAGAGCCCGATGCGGGGCTCGATCCCAGGACCCTGAGATCATGACCTGAGCAGAATGCAGAGACTTTAACCCACTGAGCCACTCAGGCGCCCCCAGCAGATTAGTTAATATGACAATTTAGTTACATTAATACTTACATATAGGGACATAGTTGCAAGTCAGAAAGGAAATAAAAACTTTTTATGTAAGTCAAAAAAGATGCTTCAAGGTTGCCTAACTGGCTCACTTGGTAAGAGCATACGACTCTTGATCTAGGTTGTGAGTTCAAGCCCCATGCTGGGTGTAGAGCTTACTTAAAAAAATAAAATAAGCGGCACCTGGGTGGTTCAGTGGATTAAATCCTCTGCCTTTGGCTCCGGTCATGATCCCAGGGTCCTGGGATCTAGGCCTGTATCAGGCTTTCTGCTCAGCAGGGAGCCTGCTTGCTCCCCCTCATCCCGCACTCTGCCTGACTCTCTGCCTACTTATGATCTCTCTCTCTCTCTCTCTCAAATAAATAAACAAAATCTTTTTTTAAAAATCTAAAAAAAAATAAAAGATACGCAAAAAAAAAAAGTGCTTCAGAATTTGCATATTTTGGCTTTAGTACAACCTGTGTGGGCTCTCAGTTCAGCTCCATTCATTCTTCTTGTGCATGTAATTCTAAGATGAGTAGTCAATTGATTTCTGGCCAAACTGGTAAAAACCAGTACACAAAAAGGCAGGAGATGAGCGCAGGCAAACAGATGACCCTAAGAGGAAACAATTGGCTGCCCATGTGACCAGTGCTATCTGCAAAAATTAAGCAGAAACACACGGGTACCTCCAGACACTCGTGCTGCCCAGCGCGGCTCTGGCCTGGCAGTCTCCATACAGTCCTCCAACAAAAGGGTTAACTCCTGGCAAAGCACGGGGCTTCCAGACCTGCCAAGGCACCAAGTCTCACTTCTGTCCTGATTGGTCACGCCCTGGCCTTCTCAATGTTAATAATTAGAATACCTCTCAGGAACATCAGCTTATATTGCTTTAATAACTAAGCTAGCCAATCCCCGCCCTCAACATCTAAGAAATCAAAAAATATACCAGGGGTTGTTTCATGTGAGGAGAACAGTCTTCTATAGTTATAGGCCCAGGGGACATTTAATAGGTGATGATGCAAGATAATTGATTTTCCTCTCAGTGAGTCTCAGTCATTAGGAAAAGTTTAATTATGTTTAGCTAAATCTGTTTAAGAAAATAGGCATGAGTGTAATACATTTGAGAAGTTTTAATCCAAAAGAGACTGTGTGTTGGTACTTATGTAGAACGGAGCCTTTAACCAGCTAGAAAGCTCACTTGTTGAGCATGACTCATTCTTTAGGATTCCTGAGCTAGCTCTCCTGAATGAAATGGTGGCCCGTCTGTATTACTATAACCAGAATGTGCATATTCTTGGGTAGACAGACCCATTCTTCTAGGCTAGTCTTATGCAAACCTGAGCATTGGCTCACCTGGGCTGACTTGACCACCCCTCCCAGCTCACCTGGGCTGACCACTCCTCCCTGCTCACCTGGGGTGATCACCCTCCCTGCTCACCAGGGTTGACCTTGTCTCTCCGCTCACCTGGCTTGACCTCTCCTCCCTGCTCCCCTGGGTTGACCACCCCTCCCAGCTCACCTGGGCTGATGGTGCTTCCCTGTTTACCTGGGCTGATCACACATCCTTGCCTCCTCCTTTCCTTTGCCTCCGTGGGCCTCCGTCACGGCGCTGTGGTGGCACTGAGGAAGAACAAAGCTCCCTTCTCATTTTTGATATGGTATTACTTTGAAAATGGCATACTTGTCAGTTCATCTCAGCCAGTCCCTCAAGCCATAGGGCTAGAAAAACAGGAGTTTAGAATTAGACACAGCCCTGATGAGCCAGAGATGTGGTCTGATGATGGCAGAAGCGAGTTCAGAGTCGAATGTGACACCCTAAAAAAACAAGTTAAAATGAAACAAATCCTGAACCAAAACAAGCAGCATGCTTCGCAAATACAAGGAGGAAACTCATGTTCAAAGTGAATGGAAAATTTTGTGGTTGAAGAAGACAGTGAGTCAGGGGACGCCTGGGTGGCTCAGTGGGTTAAGCCTCTGCCTTCCGCTCAGGTCATGATCCCAGGGTCCTGGGATTGAGCCCCACATCGGGTTCTCTGTTTGGCGGGGAGCCCGCTTCCCCCTCTCTCTGCCTGCCTCTCTGCCTACTTGTGATCTCTGTCTGCCAAATAAATAAATAAATAAATTCTAAAGAGAAAAAAATGTCTAAAAAAAAAAAGAAGAAGACAGTGAGTTAGAGTGTAGGCAATGAAAGGGACCCTGCTTGACGGTGTTGACGATGTCATTGGAGTCTGCCACCGAGAAGAGGGAGGGACCCTCTTTCTCTAGTAAGATGCCCTCATTAGCAGGTGGGTCCCGGCTGATCCGACCACTCGATTAACCCAATTACTCACTCTAACCGCCTGTTGTCCACGTTAGCCAGCGGCACAGATTCCCAGCCCTCCCCGGTTCTTGCCCGAGCCAAGGATTCAGAGAAGGATGGCTGCTTGGTGAGGTTGCTAAAACGACAGACTCACGTGTGCTTACTGGAGGCCTCCGTGGGGCAGCAAAAGGGCCGGGGCTCCCTGGGCGTCCCTAAAACTCTGAGTGCAGGACAGGGGAACCCGTGGGAAATGGAGTCATGGGGAGTAACCGACGCCCTCCCATTCCTGGGCAGTGGCTGTGGACACCTGCTCCCTGATCCCTCCTTACGGTGAGGACGGGTCCTGTCTCCTCACACTGCCCCGTACCCCCCACTCCCTCCCCCTCTCTGCGGGCTGCCCCTACCCCTCACTCAGCCTCCCTTTCCCTCCTGCCTCCCCGCTCGGGCTCTGCACCAGCAGCCGCCGCCCGCTGTGACTTTCGGGCTCCCTCTGTGCTCCCTCTTTCCTCGAGTCCCACCTCAGATTCCCAAGAAAAACGCTTACACGCCTGGTTCGTGTTTCCCTGCCCGCTGGATGTCAGGGGTCCCTGGCCTTGGGGAGGTCCCCGGCGTCCTTGCTGTCCTCAGGAGAAGTGGGGTCTCACCCAGGGCTGGAGCCCAGCAGGCAGGACGTGACTCTCTTTGCAAAGACTGGAGAGCAAGCTTCTAATTTCTGAAAACGTGTAAGAGAGTTCCAGCAGGGGGGGATGAGTCCTTCATTTTCCCTCCAGCCCCCTCACTAACGGGCTGGCTTCCTTTCTTCGTAAAGTGAGGGATCTGGGTAGAAGGTGCTGCCAGTGGCCACACACAAGGAGGGAGGTCCTCTCGTGAACGCTTATTCAAGGTGGGGAAACTGAGGCATAGAGGGGGTGAGTAACTTGCTCGGGGTCTCACACAGCTCATCAGTGGCAGAGCGGGGATCGGAAGAACCCTTGCTCTTGGCCAGAATCGTTTTGCGCTGGCACGGAGTGGGTCCAGCATCCCCTGGGCTCCAGGGAGGGGGCGTGTGGCGAGCTCGGGGAGGGAGACGGGGTAGCGCTGCTCTCCAGAACAGGATGTCCTCTGTGTCCGGGCAGAGCCCCATGCGCCCTGGGGGATGCTGCCTGCCCTGTGCCTTTGCCCTCTCGGAAGGGCATGGGAAATGCTGACCTGTCAGCAGGTATAAACTCAAAAGTTTCTCCCTCAGCGGGTTTCAAGGACTGTTTACCCAAGGAGACACGGAAGGATTAGGCACACCGCCCATCCAACCCGTCTGGGTGTGACTGGGCCCATGGCAGCTGTCAGAACAAAGGCTTCCCCTGGAGAAACAGGATGCCCACACGGGCTCCATGGCCCCGAGGAACGCCCTGGGACACGGGTCCTGAGCTGGGGCTCCAGGGTCCACAGGTGATTCAAGAGCGAGGCCAAGAACAGGGCCTCCAGGTGGGACTCTCTGGCCCATGCCCAAGCCTGGGGGCTGAGGGCCAGGCAGGCCATTTCCAAGGACAGCTGGCCGAGGCAGCCCAGGTCTGCAGGGGCAGCCTCTGGGCACTGCTGAGATGGGCAGGAGATGCCAAGCCGAATCTGGCTAGGGCTTTCAGGGGACGGCCCTCACCCATTCCCAGAGTCCCCGCTTGCCAGGATCAAGGGCACAGGAAATGTCATTGTCCCGGGAAATCCTTCCCATCCTGCCTCTCTCTGCCTTGGGCCTTTCCCCTGTCCTGTGGCCACTCATCTACAAAGGGTGCACTGTGTGGTCCTTCAAGGGAGTTTTCATAAGTTAGGACATGGAACAACCCCAAGCGTGGGCTCAGCACACGTGGCGATGACACCAGCGGGCCTGGGCGAGCGCGCGTCACCTGGCCCGTCACCAGAGTCACAAGGACCATTGTGGGAAGGTGTTATTGTTTTAGTGGGCGCAGCGGAGGGTGGGTCAGTCAGCGAGACTGGGTAAATTGTTATTTACAGTTTCTGAGCTTTTAAAAGAAGAGCGCCCCAGGATCAGCGCGATTCCAGACCCGTGGCACCATGATGGCTCTGGTGGCTCTGGTGGCTCTGCTCTTCCTGGGGGCCCAGGCCCAGCACGGGTCTGAGTGGACCTACTCAGGTAAGCTCCCCCCTTATCCCCGCCGGGTTTGTGCCTTTCCTCGTCACCCTCACCCCTGCGGGAGCTGCCCTGTCCGCCTACAGAGAGCGCGCGGAACTCAGACCTCCGATCGGGGACTAGGGGAGCTTGCTCTCCCTTCCTGGACAACCAGGTCTTGGTCGGGGGTGCCCAAGATTCCCCGGCAGGTGTTTTTGCCTTAGAACCTTTCCTGGCCATGCTCCTGGTTGGAGAGCCCGCTTGCCGCCACTGACTGTGAAGCCCTCTGCTTTCTCGGGCTCTGCAGTGGAGGAGGAAGTTGCTAGAACAGGCTCCCTGCCATCTCACAGAGGGCGTGCGGGTTTGTGGAGTTTTCTTCTTGGAGAGTTCATGGTCTCTCTGGAAGTTTACCCGGAACATCCTGACTTCCTGAGAACCCAACACCTTTGCACAGCCTCCGGGGCTGCCGCCTCCCAATAGCCATGACCTTGCTAAGGTCCAGATCTGCACATCTGGACCAGAGTCACCCCCTCCCATGGGGTGGTGAAGAGAGCTCCTACCCTGCCCCCCTTTCCCTACACTGCACCCAGGGATCGGGCTTTGGAGGACTCTCAGGGCTGCTGACTGACTTACTCTCCCCATGGTGCCCCCACCAGCTTTGGACCCCAAGGGAAGCATATATTCATGGTGGATGCGTGTCTTGTTGAGTTAAGGGCAGCAGAATTAGGGACATCATGGGTGGCACAGAGAGTCCCGTGTTAGAGGGCAGGGCGTCAGCTGTGGCCTATGGCTCCGCTCTGGAGCAGAGGAGGCCACACGTGGCCAGAGCGGTGGAGGCCCTGGGGTTCAGCTTCGTGCGGCTCGTTGGTACCAAGGGTGGTTCAGAAGGGAAAGCAAGAGAAAGAATTCCAACAGGCAGGTCTAGTCCTTCTCGGGCTCAGCCCAGCCTACAAGACCGCAGGCCTTCCTGAAAGCCCAGGGGCCCAGCAACACTTGGGGAGGCTACTTCAAAGGCCTTTTAGGAATCCTCGGGAAATCTGCAGCACAGCTAGGGACACAGGCTAAAGCCTCTTGATCCATGCAGGGGGCTGTGCTCGGGGCCACTGGCCTTGATCCTGGCATCCCACCTCTGGGAAAGAATTGTTTAAATACTGGTTTGTAGGATTAAATCCAGAAGAGCAGAGAAATAAAAAATTGACTTTTCTGTTGATTGCAAAACCAAGCAACTGTGAGGGGTCCCCAAACAAACACCTTCCTTAAAACAAGCCAGGCATTTGCCATACAGCTACTCCCTAACGGTGGGGAGAGCTTGGATTCCCGACTGCGAAGGTGTGGCCCATTATAGCGACTAGCTTTCTTCCTTTCCTCCCTGGAATGATCACGCACTCTAAAATGAGACATTTCCTTACTTTGGTTTTTTTTTTCAACTAATCACTTTGGTCATCTTTGAACCTGATGCTTTACCTTCTTGTCCTGAATCCATAGGTGTAGGCAACCTGGGGGTCTCTACCCTACTGAGACCCAGCGCACGGGGCTGGAGCAAGGAAACAGTTGGGGGGGGGGTTTGCTGCAGGGGGAGAGGGCGCTGCGTGATTGTTGGGAGAGCGGAAGGAAAACTGTGCCATTAGAAGAACACGGGGACTGGACCCCTAAGAGTAATTCAGTAACACCAAGCCCTGAGGAGCCTTCTAGTCATTTATCCCCATTACAGGGGAAAACCAAGCTACATAAATATAAATACTAAAAAATATAAATGTATATATTGCATAAAATATATATAATATAAAAATATGAATCATACAACATATGTTATATATATTAAATATAGATTTAATATAATATATACAATATATTTAATATAAACATACATATAAAAATATTAACATAAAAATATATTAAAATTTATATATTAAAGACCTTTATTGTTTTCCAAACACCAACTGTTCTTGGTGCCAGTGACAACAGGGGAGTTTGGAATCCGGGTCACGTCCCCGAGACATCAGGTTCTACGAAGCAGGTTCTGACTTCTAGGGGTCAGGCTCTGCTTTCTAGAAGGTAGACCTCTGACCTTGATCCTGGCCTCCCGCTGGGCAGGCCCTGCGGTGCGCTGAGCCCCTCCAACTCTGACCCCCTTGGCTCTCTCCTATCACAGAGGGGGCGCTGGATGAACTGCATTGGCCAAGGGAGTACCCCACCTGCGGCGGGAGGAGACAGTCCCCCATCAACCTGGAGAGGAGAAAAGTTCAGTACAACCCCTCCCTGAAGGCTCTGAACCTGACAGGCTACGGGGTCCAGGCAGGCGAGTTCCACATGATCAACAATGGCCACACAGGTAAGGGGCAGGTGGCAGGACGCTGTCCCCTCGCACTCAGCCCCAGCAGCAGGTGCCAGATGCCGGAGCGGCCTGAGGGAGGCGCAGAGCGCAGGCTGGGCGCCACAGGCCACAGGCGGGTGGTGGCCCCCACGCCAAGCTGTGCACGGGGTGGAGGGGGGGTTGGTGCTCAGTCTTTGGCCTCAATTCCTGGCTGGATCTTTCCTTCCGCGGCCTGACCTCTCCCCCAGCTCACTCCAACCCCGCCAGTGGGAAATCCAGCCCACGGAGTCTGTGCCGCTGACGCCAGGGACCCGCTTGTCCTCGGGGATCTGTGCCCTCGTCTGATTTTTCCATATTTTCTGCATTGAGTCTGATTGGCTCAAAATGCCTGACAGGAGGGCCCAGGATTTCTCAAAGGTTTTATTTATTTTTCTAGAGATAGATTTATTTATTTATCAGAGAGAGCGAGAACACAAGCAGGGGGAGTGGGAGAGGGAGAAGCAGGCTCCCCGATGAGCAGGGAGCCTGATCTGGATCCCAAGACTCTGGGATCGTGACCTGAGCCAAAGGCAGATGCTTAATCGACTGAGCCACCCAGGCATCCCTCAAAGGTTTTAAAAAGAGACTCTTGGGGCCTTGAATGGGTCCTCTTCTAGGGAGGAGGTGGAGGTCAGACAGGAAAAGGCTGACTTGGGTCTTGTAGACCACCCCCAGTTCAGAAGCCTGGACTGGACAACTGGAAAACCCTTGCTTTGTGTTTACTGAACATACTTTTTTTTTTTTTTTTTAAAGATTTTATTTATTTATTTGACAGAGAGAAATCACAAGTAGACGGAGAGGCAGGCAGAGAGAGAGAGAGAGAGAGGGAAGCAGGCTCCCTGCTGAGCAGAGAGCCCGATCCCAGGACCCTGAGATCATGACCTGAGCCGAAGGCAGCGGCTTAACCCACTGAGCCACCCAGGCGCCCCTGAACATACTTTTGATATTCCAAGTGGGCCCCTCTCCTCTGAGCCTCATGATACCCCCACCCCTGGCAGGGGTCATTGTTAGGGCTGGAGGTGAGGACATTGGGAGGCCGAAAGACTTAAGGTCACCTGGTCTCTGGCGGCTGAGCTGCATCCAGGCCACTCCCTGCCCCTGGATGTCTGATTCCTCAACCCTGTCCTCCTCCTCGGACACCCCCCTCCCCACTTCCTCCTGGGCTAGGCCGACTTCCTGCCCACCCACATAGGTGCCTGGGGTCACAGGATTTAGATCTCCTATTTGCACAATTGAGAAGATAAAAGCAGTTGCCCTTGATGGGGTTGGTAGACCCTGGAGAGTGAAGAGCTATAAAAGCCCTCAGGCACATGTGGCCTGGATCCCTGAACTCCACAAATAATTCATGAAAGCCTGATTTTATCTTTAATGTCAAGCTCCTACTTCCAAAGTTTCTCTCTGAAGCCTCCAGCAAATTGGCAGATTGCAAACCCCCTCCTCCGTTTTTTTGGTTCAATAAACATTTATTTTGGTTCATACCAACATGAACATTAATAATTACAGTAATGGTTGGGCCAAATTAGGGGAACCTTAAGTCATGGCTCTTCCAAGAGAGGATAATTAGACCCGCAGTTCTCAGTATTTGAAATCTAAGAATTTGACCTCAGGCTTTTTCTTAAGGACTCCTTTTCTTTGTTAAGACAGTAATAATTAAATCCATTGTCAATCGCTGAAATTGCCCTTCTTCCAGTCCTTGCCCTCGATGAAGAGGGGCTACAGGTAGCAACTGAAGGCAGGGGGGAGGCTGGGTTGACCCCACCAGGACAGGCAGCCGGAAGTATCGAACGACTGAAAACCCCCACTGGTGACATGGACTGTTTCCGTTGCACACCGGCCGGGTAGGGCTTTGTGCTGAGGACCCAGGAGAGGGGAAGTGTTAGGAAGGTCCTAGCTTCCCAGGGGGTCCCAGCGGCTCCCTCCTCCCAGTTTGGAGAAAACCCTGGAACTTCCTCCTATGGGCTGTACTGGGTTCTCTAGAGGCTGGAAGCCTGTAGGGTCCCCAGTCCACCCGACATCATGTCAAACCTATGGGAAAGCACTCAAACAGCTCCCATTACTTACGTTTTTTGATGTCAAGTATTTTGCAAGATTTTTAGAATTCTTTACAATTGGCTTTACATTGTCAGCAAGCTCCAAGCTTCAAGAATTCTCCTGAAGGAAAAAGGCAACAACAACACCCCACTCAACCAATTTTCAAATCTGATAACATTTTGTTGAGTAGGTTTAACAAGAAAGTTGATATGATATAATTAAACATTTGTTACTTTTGATTTTGATTAAACATTTATTACCTTTTAGATCTTAGAACCTAATATACATATATGCATATACATACACACACTTATACATGTACACACTTATATATGTACATATATACGGATATACATACACACTTATATATGTACATATATACGGATTTGTATACGTGTATTTTTAATTGACTTCATTTTTTTTTTGAGCAGTCTTAGCTGCATAGCAAAATGAAGAGGAAAATGCAGAGACTTCTCATATACCCTCTGCCCCCACATACATTGTCCCCCCATTATCCATATTACTTACCAGAATGATATATTTTTATTTTTATTTATTTATTTTTAAAGATTTTATATATTTATTTGAGAGAGAATGAGTCAGAGAGAGCATGAGAGAGGAGAAGGTCAGAGGGAGAAGCGGACTCCCCAAGGAGCTGGGAGCCCGATGCGGGACTCGATCCTGGAAGTCCAGGATCATGACCTGAGCCAAAGGCAGCTGCTCAACCAACTGAGCCACCCAGGTGCCTGAATGAGATATATATATAGATATATATATATAGATATATATAGATATATATTTCTTTTTTTTTTTAAAAGATTTTATTGATTTATTTGACAGAGATCACAAGTAGGCAGAGAAGCAGGCAGAGAGAGAGAGAGAGGGGGAAGCAGGCTCCCTGCTGAAGCAGAGAGCCCGATGTGGGACTCGATCCCAGGACCCTGGGATCATGACCTGAGCTGAAAGCAGAGGCTTAACCTACTGAGCCACCCAGGCGCCCCGAATGATATATTTTTAAAAGATTTTATTTCTTTATTTATTTAGAGAGTGAGCAGAGGGAGGGGCAGAGGGAGAGGGAGAAAGAATTTCAAGCAGACTCAGGGCTGAGCATGGAGCCCCATATGGGGCTCCATCCCACAACCCCAAGATCATGACCAGAGCCAAAATCAAAAGTCAGTTGCTTAACCAACTGAGCCATGCAGGTCTCCCAGAAAAATACTTTTTTTTTTTTTAAATCAAGGATGACTCTACCTTGACACAGTATAATTTGGTCCAGAGTTTGCCTTAGGGGTCATTCTTTTCTTTCTTCTTTCTTTTTTTTTTTTTTTTTTTAAAGATTTTGTTTATTTATTTGACAGAAAGAGATCACAAGTGGACAGAGAGGCAGACAGAGAGATGGGGGGAAGCAGGCTCCCCACCAAGCAGAAAGCCCGATGTGGGGCTCGATCTCAGGATCCCAGGATCATGACCCGAGCTGAAGGCAGAGGCTTTAACCCATTGAGCCACCCAGGTGCCCCGGTTGTTCTTAACTTACACATTCTATGGGTTTGAACCAATGTAGAATGACAGTATCCATTGTTACAGAATCATACACAGTGTTTTCATGGCCCTAATTATCCCCTGTGCTCTGCCTGTTCATCTCCCCCTCTACCCCAGCAGCCACAGACCTTTTGATTGTCTCCGTAGTTTTGACTTTTCCAGAATGTCACAGAGTTGGAATTACATGGTAGATGGCCTTCTCAGATTGGCTTCTTTCACTTAGTAATGCATTTAAAGTTCCTCCATGTCTCTTGATGGCTTGATAGCTGATTTCTTTCTTTCTTTTTTTTTTTTTTAAGATTATTTATTTATTTGACAGAGAGAGAGAGATCACAAGTAGGCAGAGAAACAGGCAAAGAGAGAGAGGGGAAGCGGGCTCCCTGCTGAGCAGAGAGCCCGATGCGGGGCTCGATCCCAGGACCCTGGGATCATGACCTGAGCTGAAGGCAGAGGCTTAACCCACTGAGCCACCCAGGCACCCAATAGCTCGTTTCTTTTTAGCGTTGAATAATATTCCGTTGTCTGGATAGACCACAGTTTATCCATTCACCTACTGAGCGGGCATCTTGGCCACTTTCAAGTTCACCATTCAGTAATTACGAATAAAGCTGTCATAGACATCCAGGTGCAGAGTTTGGTTTTACCACTGGGTAAAGACCAGCGAACGTGATGGTACGGCTGCGTTTAGCTTTGTCTTCCAAAGGGACCGCACCATGTCGCGCCCCCACCCGCCCTGCGCGAGCTCCTGCCCGCCGCGCCCTCCCAGCATTGGCTGTCGTCAGTGTCCTGGATTTGGGCTGTTCTGATAAGTGCGCGTGTATCTCACTGTTGCTCATTTGTATTTCCCTGATGACCTACAACGTGCAGTCTGTGTGTCTTTGGTGAGGTGTTTGCTAAGGTTTCCAGCCCATTTTTTTAAATCAGGTTGGTTGTTTTCTTACTGTTGAGTGTTAAAGGGTTCTTTGTACATTTCGGCTAGGAGTCCTTCATCAGATGCGTCTTTTGCAAATATCTTCTCCTAGTCTGAAGCTTATCTTCTAAGTCTCCTCATAGTGTCTTTTACAAGACAGAAGTTTTTATTTATTTTTTTTAAGATTTTACTTATTTACTTGAGAAAGAGAAGGGGGGAGAGCACAAGCAGGTGGAGCAGCAGCAGGAGAAACAGACTCACCGCTGAGCAGGGAGCCTGACGTGGGCTCGACCCCAGGGCCCTGCGATCATGACTCGAGCCGAAGGCAGATGCCTAATGACTGAGGGGCCCAGGCGCCTCTCTTCGATGACTTTCAATAGGAAGACCCGGCTAACAGAATAGATGCTGCTTGTCCTTGTCCCAGACCTAAATTATGTACATCCTCATAGATCTTTTCCTAGGTCACTGTCTTCTCTCTCCCTCTGGAGTCTCCCTTTTCCCTGGCTCATTCCAGAATGTTCAAATGTCTCTGAGGCCTGAACCGTGGAAGCAAACAACAGCAGCTAGGTGACCAGAGGGACCTCCCTGGGGACAATCTGTAGGGCACCGGGCAGGAGGAGGAAGTGGGAAGAGTGGCCCGTTTTCCAGGCGGCAAGAACTTAACGCTTGAACGCATCCACTGATCAGAACAAGTTAAGCCCCAGGCCAGGGGTCCGTGTGTTTCCTGACTTGCTGCAGAATGTGGTCTCTTGTCTTCCAAAGAGAAGTGGAAGCCTGTAGGTGACATCCTGTCCCCACCACGACCCATTCTTGGCCTGGTCTGCCTCCCCCACCCACCGTGTGATCTTGTGCCTCTGAGCAAGGAAGGCTTTCCCCCTCCCCAGGTTGGCCTCCTTGTCCATAAAAGCACTGAAGCTTACAGGGGTTTTATGGAGTAGAGTCGGCTGTTCTTTTATTTATTTATTTATTTATTTATCCATTCATTCATTCATTCATTTTATTTATTCATTTATTTGAGAGAGAGAGAGCGCGCGCGCGTGCACACGAGCCGGGGGAGAGGCAGAGGGAGAAGCAGCTCCCCACTGAGCAAGGAGCTCAGTTGGGCTATTCTTAAAAGGCTACCCACGATGATGATATTTAACACTTCAACTTGGCCTCGCAAACAGTGCTCTGGGAATAAAAGTCATCACACTAGTCCCAAGAGGTCCCCCAACCCCCCTTCCTATTCCTATGCTGTGGGCAAATCACAAAGCTGGTCAGAAGCCGAGAGCGGGATTCTGGTTTCCACACCCACTGGTCATATTTTCTAGGGCATCCTCTTTCCCTAGGGCTGACAAGCTGGCCTTGCCACCCCCTCCCCTGGTGGTCCTGCCCCTGACCCCCGAGTCTGGGTAGAAGGGTGTGGACCCTGATGTGGGTGCCTGCCCAGCCGGGCTCTCCCAGCCTGCCCTGTGTGCCGGTCACCTCCTCCCCGTGGGCGACCCTGCTCAGGGCATCCTAAGCCGGCGTGGTCTTGGCTTGCTCCATGAGTGTGCAAGGGAGCGGGGGAGCTGCCTGGCCGGTAGACCCGACCCCTCGTGCCTGTGTGCACCGGCCGCAGCCCTCTCTCGTCTTCTCTCCCAGTGCAGATCAGCCTGCCCCCGACCATGCACATGACGGCCCCCGACGGCACCCAGTACACAGCCGAGCAGATGCATTTCCACTGGGGTGGAGCGTCCTCAGAGATCAGGGGCTCCGAGCACACCATCGACGGCATCCGATTTGTGGCGGAGGTACTCTGGGGACCCCAGCCAGGTCCTCTTTCTTCTTTCCAGTCCCACAGTCACTTTCCTTATGAAAACAGCCAAAGAGACTGCATGGTGACCGTCCAGTCACCCTAAGTTGATTTTTTTTTTTCATTCATTCACAACCATTTAGTGATCTCTGCTACGTGTCAGGGATTCAAGCAGGGTCCCCGCTCTCACAGAAAGCACAGTGCAAGGCAGGAGTTTAGAGCCCACAGAACGGGGCAAGCCCTCTTGGTTTCAGCTGAATGTCTCTGTGTTAGATTTTCAGGATTCTCTCTCTTGCATAGATCTGTCCTTAAGATGACCACGGTTTACAGTGTCCTCCAGAGCAAGGTATCTCGTGCCCACCCCTGGGAGACCACAGGAGAACCCAGTGACCTCAGACGAGCCCTCTGGACACTGCCAGCTCATCTGCCTGGAGGGTGGGGTCAGGGAAATGCCCTTGAATTGCCATCTCCCCAGAATCCCACTCGTGCTCTTTCCATTGGAAAACTTCCTGGTCTTGATAGATCTCAGACCCAGAGGGAAGGAGGTCAGAGTTGTTTAGGAGGGACAAGCTGAGGCTTTGGGTAGAGAGCACCTTTCTCTTCATTCTTCCCTGAACACCTGAAGCTCACGAAGTCTGACTTATCCTTTCTTGCTCCCACAGATTCACATTGTTCACTACAATTCCAAATACGAGAGCTACGACAGAGCGCAGAGTGAACCAGACGGCTTGGCTGTGCTGGCAGCCCTCATTGAGGTAGGCTGAAGTGACACATGTGACATCAGAGACTGGTGTCGCATCAGGTGTAGACAAAGGGTCTTCCCTCCTCATCTGCTACTGAGCTCACCGTCCTTAAACAACTCTGACTCAGTGAAGCCCCTGTTCACAGTCACTGTGTTCCCTCTGTGTCCCCAGTCCCGGGGATCTTGGATGAGTGCGACAACTGATTTAAAGGAGCTGGGATCACAGCGTGGCTGGCCAAACATAAACTGGCCGGAGGGGAAGGGGAAGCTGGCCACCTGCCAGGTAAATCAACACCTGCTTTTCTGCTTTTCTCAGAAGGTCTGGAGGGCGGGACCCGCAGCTAGGTGGCGGGAAATGGTCATGAGTTCAGTCTCCCCCAACAAGTGCTAAGTTGGATAAAATGGCCAAAACCAACCATATCTCTGTTCTGGAACTGGACCAAAGTCAAACAACAAACCGAGGCATTTGTTTGTGAAAAGTGGCTAGAATTTTGAGTTAGAACAGTGGGGCTCTTCCTATCCCCAACCTCCAGCTTGGTCAGCAAGGTCTTTTTCCTGGAGCAGGCTGGACAGGGAACCCAGCCATCTTACTGCCTAGAGGTGGATGACTCACTTGATCTGGAGTGTGAGTTGAAAGCCCATGCCCCAGGATCTATCAGTAAAGGTAATAGAAAGTGAAAGTTGCAGCTGACCCGCTAAATGGCTGACCTCTGGATGTGTTTCGCAGCTAATCCAGATCCAGCAGCAGAGGGTGCAAACATGATGGGCTTGAGGGGTATGAACAAGAACTTCTGCTAAAATCGTTGACTGACCACAAAGCTACCTACCATATAGGTAGTTCCTAGAGGGCCCTAGGAATAAGATTTAAGAACAGAGCCAAGACATCAGCTGCTGTGTGTGGCTGGGGAGACCCATCTTGCAGATGAAGTGGAAGAAATTCCTAAACGGATACACAAACCAACAATAGAATTTTTTAAAAATCAGAAATCATATTTACATCCTATATTACTTAAATGTCCAGTTTTCAAAAAAAAAAAAGTTGGACATGCAAAGAAATAGGAAAATATGATCCACATTTAAGAGAAAAAACAACAGCCAACAGGTAATGACTCTGAGTGGACTCAGGGACTTATCAGATAGGACTTTCCCAACAACCATCATAAACATGTTTAAGGACTTAAAAGAAATTGTGTTCAAAGAATTAAAGGAAAGTATAATGACACTGACTCAAAAAAGGGAAACAGAAATGACAAAAATGCACAAGTGGAAAGTCTAGAGTTGAAAAATATAATAAATAAAATGAAAAATTCACGACATGGTCTCAAAGCAGAGATGAGACAGCAGGAGTCAGTACATTTGCAGAGAAATCAAAGAATTTATTCAATCTGAGGAACAAAGGAAAAAGACTGAAGAAAAATGAACAAAGCCTTAGAGATTCATGGGAACAAGATCACACAGCCCAACATATACATAGTGGGAATCTGGAAGAGGAGAAAGAAAGTGAAAGAAAAAAAAATGGAAGAAATAATGGTCCCATTTTCCCCCAAATTTGATGGGAAAAAAAATAATTTACAAACTGGGAAACTGAACAAAGCCCTTGTCTGATCAGAGTCAAACTGTTGAAATCAACAAGACAAAAAGGACTTTTTATAAATAGGATACTGACGTACAACTAACAGCCAACTTCTCATTAGAAACAAGTCATCAGGGCGCCTGGGTGGCTCAGTGGGTTAGGGCCTCTGCTTTCGGTTCAGGTCGTAATCCCAGGGTCCTGGGATCGAGTCCTGTATCAGGCTCGCTGCTAGGCAGGGAGCCTGCTTCCTCCTCTCTCCCTGCCTGCCTCTCTACTTGTGATCTCTGTCAAATAAATAAATAAAATCTTTAAAAAAAAAAAAAAAGAAAGAAAGAAAGAAACAAGTCATCAGAAGGCCATGGAATGTCAACCAGGAATCCTAATCTAACTAACACCCTTCAACAATGAGGCGAAACAAAGGCATTCCTAGATACAGAAAAACTGAGATAATTGCTAACAGATCTGTCTTACAAGAAATATTACCCAAAACCCTTCTGGCTGAGAAGCAATGATATCAAACAGTAACTCAAATCTGCAGAAAGAAATGAAGAATGCTAGAAATGGTAACTATAAAAGACTACCTAAAAATGTTTTTGTCTTGTCTTTAAAAGATTTCTTTTAAAAAACCCATCAGATTGTTGAAAGGAATCATTACACCACTTATTGTTGGGTTTACGATGTAGGTAGATGTAATGTCAATGACAAAAGTGAGGAAAATAGAAAGAAATAGAGCTAGCTTGGAACAAAGTCCCCATATTTTATAGGAATTAAGTTAGTACTAACCGGAGGTAGGCTGTGATAAGTTGTATATTGAACAGTAGTCCCCCCTTACCCCTGGTTTCCCTTTCCCAGGTGATAGTTACCCGTGGTCACGTGCAGCCCAGAAGGAGATGTTCCTTCTAGTGATGTTTACTCCAGAAGCCTAACGCTAGGTCACAGTGCCTGCGTCATTCACCCCCGTGACCTTGTCACGCAGGCATTTGATCAAGTGCATCATCCCAAGAAGAGTGAGTGAAGTACAACAAGAGATTTGGGGAGAGACCACATTCACGTAACTTTTAATTCAGTATATTGTTATCATTGTTCTATTTGATTATTAGTTTATTGTTGTTGGTCTCTTACTGCGTCTAATTCATACACTAAACTTTACCACAGGTATGTATAGGAAAACATGTAGTATTTACAGGGTTTGGCACTACCCGTGGCTTTAGGCACCCACTGCGGGTCCCTTCAGATAAGGGGGAACAGCTGTAATCACTAGAACAACCATTAATACTTAAAAATGGTTAAATCGTGCATGGAAGGTATTTGTTTCACTCAAAAGGCTGAACAGAGGAACAAAAATCCACGAGGGACCTAGCAAAACACATAGCGAGTGGCATTCATAGATCCAAGAAATCGGAATTCATACACAGTGGAAGAAGAATTAGACCAACACCACCGACTGAAAAGAGCCATTGAAATTCACCTTTTTCACCAAAAGTAATTGTTCTGACTTCTGAAGAGTCAACGCTCACACAAAACAGTGGTGACCTGGCAGGGGGCAGAACTGGAGCAGTTTTGGCTTGGACAGAGGCTGTCCCCCGCTCCGGCAGGAGTCCCGAGGATGAGGAACCGGGCACAGGGGACCAAGCCCCCCTCATCACAGGGACCTGGCCTGAGGTGAACCCCTCCCAAACAGAGTCCCTGGGGGGTATGGTGACAGTGACTTTGGGCCATGCCCTGAGGGCCTCACCGGTCACCCCTGAGAAGGCTCTTTCCCTGGAAGCTGTCCCAATGCTTCCGTCCTGTCTCCCTGGAAGAGACCAGTGAGGCCAGGCAGTCGGTGGCAAAGAATGACCAGACAGTCTCTCCCCACACAGCTGGGGCTCGGACCGGCTGCCTCCTCCCTGCCCCCGGGCTCTGCCCAGTCAACAGGGACACCAAAGCACGGGATCAGCAGACCGAGGTCCCCTTCCCACTCGATGCACTGCTGTTTTTCCTTCAGGTCAGGGATCACGGTGAAAACACTTACTACAGCAACTTCATTGCCCACCTGAACAACATCCAGTATCCAGGTGAGGAAAGCCCGCAGCGGCGGAGGAGCGTGTGGCAGGAACGGGGGGGCCTGGAAGGGGGACATCGGCGGGGGGGGGGCACAGGGCCCGCGGGGGGCCAGGGCTCTCATGCCAGCGGTTCCTGCTGTCGGCTCAGGCTGCAAACACCCTTGAGAAACCTGTTCACAAACCCCATGTGTTGATTCCCACGGCTGGAAGCCTGGGGACCACGGACAGGGGATATCTTCGCTTCACCTCTAGCTCCAGTGAGTAGTGATGACTCTGGGCACTAGAGAGAGAGAGAGGAGGGGGGGGGAGAGAGAGAGAGAGATGTCCTCCTTAGCTTCAGGCTAAGGAACGCCCTCCCATCATTGTGCCTGGACAGGGCTGGTCTCTCTCTCCTCTGCCTCCAGAAGGCAGGATTCATGTCCGAGTGGCCACCAACCCCTACGGCCTGTGACCTGAGCCACAACCACATCAGCTTTGACACCCTGGGCTTGTGCTTCGGACTTTGGCCACCCCTCCCAGACGGCAGGTCCCTGACTTCCGGTCCCGCCCATCCAGGGGGTCCCTTGACCTCCGACCTGTGGGCCTTCCTTTCTCCCCAGTGCACGAGTGGGGATGGGGGAGAGGCAGGGGCAGAAGCAGACTCCCCTCTGAGTGTGGAGCCTGACGACTTGGGACTCAGTCCCAGGACCCTGGGATCATGACCTGAGCTGAAGGCAGACGCTTCAACCACTGAGCCACCCAGGCGCCCCCAACTGCTGTTATTTTTATTCATAGCTACAAATATGAGCATGTATTAACACGGCCTGGAAGTCCTCAAACACTCATCCGGGCCCTTGCTTCCCCCGCTCCAGAACGCTTATTTCGCGTTTCCTCCCCTCCCTCGAAGCCCCTCGGCCCCCCGCCTCAGCTTCCCCCTTGAGTGGATCGGGTGCCTTGTTCCCGCTTTATCTAAAAGGCGGTCAGACCCTCACTCATCTTCTTAACCCATCTGCCCCGGCCCAGCTCCACGTCCCCGCCTCTGTCGCCGTGGGCGAGAGTCCCTGCTCCCGACCCAGCCCGGCCCTCCACACGCGCGCACCGGCCCTCCCGCGTAGGGTCCGTCCACCTGCTCGCCTCTGCTGTCCCGCAGCCCCATCTCTTACTGTTCACCCGCCACTGGCTCGGCACACAGATCCGTGCTCTGACACCTCACGAGTCTCACGGACCCAGCCGGCCCCTTGCTAACACCCCACGAGTCTCACGGACCCAGCCGGCCCCTTGCTGTCCTCCCCTCTTCCTTCCTACTCGACGCGCCCTTGAATGTGTTGCCTCGTGGTCCTGTTCCGTTTTCTCACTCACCCTCGGCTGACCCTGACAGCCACCGTCCCTTTAAGGTCAGCCCTGTTAGATGTCCAGGCCATCCCACCTCGCTCTCCTGCCCACTCTCGGGCTCACCCCCAGCTGGGCTCTCTTTCTGCTCCTGCTCTCACGGTGGGGGGCGCCGGCTCTGCCTTCTCCAGGGGCCTCATTCCGTCCCATGGCCTCCGTTGCCCTCTCTGCGCTGTGGACTCCTAAAATCTGAGGTCCTCCATGCAGTGACAGGACCACGGGGCAGGGGAGGCAAAGCAGACGCAAGAACCAGCTGGCTATTTTGCGGACCCTCAGCAAGGCCAGCAAGAGAAACCACAGGCCTGTGGTCTGAGGCGTTTCCTTGAATGCATGGACCTTAGACCTTCCGTTTCTACGAACTGATCCAGAGCCATTTCCTTTTCCAATTCAATAAATGATGCTTCTGATCAATACTGCTCGCCGCACTGGCCTCCCTCTCAACTCTGGATTCCTCTATCCAACAGCTTGCTTGATACTGCCCTGCAGATCTAAAATTTAATATGGCCCGAACCTTCCCTACCACCCATCCCCCAGGCTCGTCCCTAAACCGACTTCCTCATCTCAGCAAAGAGCATCATAAGCCATCCCACTGTTGAAGCCCCATACCCCAGGATCCCTGTTTTTTTTTTTTTTTTAACTTAAAAAAATTCCTTTTAAAGTGGCCTCCACCCCCCGTGTGGGGTTTGAACTCATGACCCTGAGATCAAGAGTTGCGTGTTCTACAAACTGAGCCAGCCAGGCGCCCCTCCCAGAATCATTCTTGGTTTTCCGCTTTCCATTATCCCTCACATCCAAACCGTCAGCGTGTCGTACTGTTTTCACCTCCCTGATTTCAGTCCTCTTGTGTGCAAGCTGAGAAGCAGGATTGCTGGGTCATATGGTAATTCAAGGGCTAATTCTTAAAGCTGCCATCACATCGCTTTCCCTAGTGGCTGCACCATGGTGCTGGAATTCTTGACTCACTTAACTATATTACAGGGATGAAGCTAAATCTACGCTCGAGAGCCCTTTAGAAGGTTGTATCTGGAAGCTCGTCCAATAACACTAAAATTTAGAATTTTTTTTTTAGCCTATTCATGGGATTTTCCACTACCAGACTCTGACGCCTTGGTTTAGCGAGTCTATTTATGTCTACGTAAAAGCTGTAACCTCTTTGCCATCAAAAGAATGCAAAGTGCATGTTTGGGAAAGCGAAAAAATTCAACTCAACTCTGTTTCTTCGTTGGCGTCATGCTGAGCTCAGGAGCTCAGAATCATGACATGAATGGAAGCGGGATTCTCGAGATGCGGTGATGGGTACTTGAGCTGGGAGTCTCCGGATACCCTGTGGAAACTCCTCTCCCCACGCGAGCCCCCACCCCCGGGGGCTGAGCCTGGTTTCTCGGGAACCATGGCAGGAAATGCTCAGGACCAGGTGCCTGAAGCCCCACTTGGTTCTGAGTCTGCCTTTCTCATCTCTATCCCCCCATTTCTTTCTTTCTTTTTTTTTCTTCCTTCCTTCCTCCCTCCCTTCTTTCTTTCTTTCTTTTAGATTTATTCATTTGAGAAAGAGAGAGCACAAGAAGGGGGAAGGGCAGAAGGAGAAGCAGACTTCCTGCTGAGCAGGGAGCCCGGATGCGGGGCTCCATCCCAGGACCCCGGGATCATGACCTGAGACAAAGGCAGATCCTTAACCGACTGTCTCTCTATCCACTCATTTCTAAGTGAGCCAAAACCAAGACATTTTGTTCTTTTTTGAGATTTCTTATCCGGAAGCCCCTAGCAGTCATAATTCTCTTCTCTCATTTAACATAAAGCATATCTTCTGCCCAACAGTTGTGATGACAGTTAGGCTCACAAGGACTTTCCAAGCTCAAGTTCAATGACCAGACTTTATAAGCACACCCCTCCCCCCTTATCCTTGTAGGAATCCTATTGAACATTCCCTTGTTGCCTTTGAGGTGACAGCCAGGAGGAGGTATCTGAGTGGGTCTCTTCCCAGAGTCTTTGCTCTTACCCCCTTCTAGGAAGCAGCAGACTGGGGAAATGCTTCAAACGATCAGCCTCTGTGTTCCGGTGACTCAGAAGATTCAAACGTGGGGCGGTCTGAGCCTGAGCTGTCCCCCCAAGGGGCACCAGTGGCCCCTCACATTCCTTTATCCTTTGTCCCCTCTGTTAGGACAAAGCACGGTTCTGAGTGACCTTGACATTCTGCACATGCTCCCTGGGGACATCCAGCACTACTACAGCTACAATGGGTCACTCACCACTCCTCCCTGCACTGAGAACGTCCACTGGTTTGTGCTGGCCCATCACGTGCCGCTCTCCAGAGCACAGGTAAGGCCCCCGCCCTGCCTCCGCAGGTCCCCTTCTGACTGCCTGGCTGACGAGAGCGCTTCCCTACCTCTCACCTTAATGCCAGCACCCGGGCTCCCAGCTGCTTTCCTGCCCTGGGACTGCTGTGCCTCACCCCTCCTGGCCTGGGTGACTTTACTAGTGCTTGGACAGAGATGGGCAAGTTGAGGCATCAGGGAATCCAGGGAACCCTGGGACCTTGGATGCAACCAAAGGACTGGGACCTGACCCGGGTCAGAGAAGAAGGGCTGCATCGTTAAGGCAAACATTTGCTGAGCGGATGCTCCCTCCAGGTAACGTTCTAGGCCCTTGATGGACAGAACCCCTGTCCTCGTGGAGCTTACATTCTAACTTCATAAATGGCTTTACACAAGGACTTACTGACATTGTTAGCTCTTTAATATGCTAGCAGGCCTGCAGTCCTCTGAGGAGAAGAGCTGTGTCAGCCACCTTTGGTTCCCCAGCATAGCATGGGTGCACAGTAACTATTTGTTGCCTTAGGGAAAGGACAAACGTAACTGAGGCGGCAGAGGAAAAGCTGGCATTTCCTTCTGGGTCATGTTCTTCCTCAGGAACAAGTAGATCTTTTTCTTTAAATTTTCATTTCCCCAATGCAGGAAAAGGTGGAAAGAACCCTATTCAAAGATACCCACCCACAAATCTATTTGCTTCTTTTTCTCCTTTCTACTGGTGACCAAGAGATGGTTGGAAGAATGAATGGGTGGCTGGGTGGATGGCGGGGTGGCTGGGTGGGTGGGTGGATGCTCTATTGCGATGGAGCAGAACTTGAGATCTTCTCATACTCACTTTATCAGGGTTATAGAAATAAACCCAACAAACTATGCTCCTTAAAACCACCCAGTACCTCTTCCCCTTCATAATCCACTTCATGTGGCCTGTAGATTTGGAAGCTAGAGAATTCCATAGTGGATCACCACAACAAGACCCTCCACAATGACTACCGGAGCACCCAGCCCCTGAACAACAGAGTGGTGGAAACCAACCTCATGAATTTCCCTCACCTACGTAAGATCAACTCTTATTTATCCTTTGCGATTCTTTGAGTCCTGTTTTCTTCCTTCTCTGGGTGGATGCATGTCTTCTGGCAATAGTAGGGGAGGGACAGTCATCTAAAGGGCAGGAGGCTCAGATGGGCCAATCCATACAGGGGATGTGTGGGCAAAGGAGGTGGCTCATCTTCCCAGTCCAGGCAGTGATGCCAGTGAGTAGAACAGAGGAGACCACGAGGATGGACAGTTACATGATTTATTACCTACTTGGTCTTGGCCAGAGACACCCAGTAGGAGAGCAAGATGCTTAACAACATCCTGACGCTCCCATAAGAGTGCAGGCAAGCCCATCCCCAATTCCCACACATCTCCTCAAGGTGGTGTTAACTAGAGCATGTATTGTTTACTACATTTTCTTGGGGATCATGCCCCAGACACCAGGGTGCTGGAAGTAGGTATGACCAGTCCAGCCTCCCTGGGTCAGGCTTCTTGGCTCACCTTATTAATGTGGTTGCAAGAATGCAAATATTCTGCAATTTCCCCATCTTTATTTTGCCCGTTTCTCTGTAAATTTAGGGTGAGCTATAAATATCCCCTGAATTCATTGTCTTTACAGTCTGTTTCTGCTAAACATTCCTGAGACCTTGACATCCTCGAATACGATAGAATTGATTCCAGTCAATATTGCCCACTCAGTATGCCCCCCACTGATTATACATATCTTTCAAAACCTTTAAATCTCCAGACAGGCTCCCCGCCTCCCCATCAACAAAGGCCCATTTGTGATTCTCTCCCCATCCTTCCTTCCTGGTTCATTGATTGTTTCCTCTTGCATTTGTTTGCTCCTCCAGCAATACCAACAGAGGAAAAAGGACACCTGTCATAATGATCATTTCCCCGTATCACACTATATACCATAATAACAGTACCAATTCCTTCCCCAAAGGACGACATCCTCTTAACTAGGTCCAAATGCTAGCAGCCTGGCTGAAGGGACACGGACCCCCTGATCTACCTCCTTGTTCTAATCCTGCCATGTCCCCTTTTCCCTGATGAAATGTCCCATGGCTCTTGCAGTAGACACGTACAGATTGCATAGTTTCCCCAATGCCACACCCCAAATGCTCCTTCCACGAGGGGGGGAGTGTCGCTTCAATTCACCCTCAGGAGGAAACACAGAGATGGTCTAGATATCCGCCTCTCTGACCCAGATGCCCCATGCTGCAGTTCACCTGGGTGTCCTCTGTGCCCACCCTTCTGAGACTCACCGATTAGGGTTATTACTTCAGCTCCCAGGAGATAATAAGAAGGCCTCTTCCCCCACTTGCAGTCAGGGGACCGGAGCGACAGCCTCCCTTTGCTGCTAAGAGAACTGAGCACCATTTTGCTCCCCCTGCCCTCAGACCCAGCCTTCTAGGTAGCAGCGCTGGTCTCTGGCCAGCCCGGTTGTGTCACGCACCTGATGCCTCCCAGTTCCATTGAACCCACCCCCACTGGGTTAATATGGTCACCCCAGCAATAAGGAATGACCTGGCAAAGAAGCAAGATTACAAAAGCAAGATAATGACCAGATATAGATGTCTTGCAATTCATTTATTAGAAAACATGCATGTCCCCTTAAGGTAAGGGCTACTGAGCATCGCACGAGAAACCAAGGTCCAGGGGCAGAACCACCGCCGATGTGTCAGCCCTTGGATTAAGGCAGCTTGCACGCCTAAATTCAGAAAGCGGGAAGGTGCTTGAAGCTGGTGGGACAGGACATGGAGGGCATTCTAAGGAACCTAAAATCCCCGCCTTTAGTACAGGTGTGGGGAATGTGTCTGGCTGTCCCACAAGGACCACCAAACTTCTGACCTTCGCGTACGAACTCTTCTTTTCATAGCGTATAATCTAGGTCCTGAGTTCCAGCTTTACATAAAAAAGCTCAACAAATGGTTCGAATTCTCGAGAAGACTTACTGAAAAGAGGAACAAGAAAGACAAATTCTAGAGATGGCGAGCTTGAAGCGGGAGGTGTGCAGGACAAAAGGGCCCTCCTCTGAGCCCACGCCCTGCCCGGCTCCTCCCCCACCCCGGCTCCTCCGAGAAATCCGGTGCCGGGATTGCAGCCTCCCCGAGGCTCCTGTTCCCGTTTCTGTAAGACTGAGTAAACCACTGTCCCTGAGCGGAAATGCGGTGGTTTAAGGGTATGAGAAGGGGTTTGTTAGAAGACACCAATGGGAATTGATTGGAATAGAAATGTAAAGGAAATGGAGCCCTAAGTATCTTCCTATTGAATCATGCGTGTTGATCTGTGTAAATTACAAAGCAGCCCGGACTGCCCTGTGGGATTTAGGTGAAATAAAATGTCTTTGGGAATTGGTCATTTGAAAATTTCTCTTTTCTGTTTCTTTTGTACCACTTCAAATATGCCTTCTTTGCCCTCCCCCCAGGGACACCGGGGATGGGACAGGGATCGAGGTGGGAAGGGTTCCAGAACAAGTTTAGGAAGAAGGAAAGAGAGTCTTACCTTGCAACTTGCTGGTGGCGAGGTCTGTCTGGAGCCTGGGCCGGGCTGGGCGAGCAAAGGAAGAACAGAGGAGTAGGACCCCGGGCTTGCAGGACAGAGGGGGAGGAGAGGGCAGGAGAGCAGAGAGGACCTCCCTGCACGTCTCATCCTCGTGGGTCAGATGGTGGCTGGGCCTTGTCAGTAGAGCCGGGTTCAAGGTCCAGTTCTGCGGCTCACGGTCACAATCGGTCACCACCATGATCGCCATGGTCTGAGTGCACCGATGCACGTTTCTGACGGAGGCCCTTTCTCGCCACCGCCTCGTCGCTTCCCCTCTCCGGCCCAGCCCCCCACCATGTTCTTCCCAGTTCCTTTGTCTGCTCTTTACTGGCTTTGTTCCCCCACGCTGTCATCCATCACCTCTGACTCCATTCACCGCTCGGGGCGTCCTCAGAGAAGCTGCATTTCCCCCAGTTTATTGAAACGGAAGCCAAGATGGGGGACAGGCGGGTGACGCGTCCACCATTTCCAGGGTAGAAGACGGTGGAGCCAGGATCTGAAGCCAGGTCTTTGGTATCCAAGCTGTTTTAGCTACAGAAGTCTTCCCTTTCAGGATGCCTGGGCGGCTCAGTCGTAAGCGTCTGCCTTCAGCTCAGGCCATGATCTCAGGGTCCTGGAATCATGTCCCGCATCAGGCTCCTGCTCAGTAGGGAGCCTGCCTCCCCGCTGCTTGTGTGCATTCTCTCTCTCAAATAAATAAATAAAATCTTAAAAAAAAAAAAAAGAAGAAGTCTTCCTTTTCATTTATCCAAGCTTCCTAAAGCACCTGCCGCGTGCCAGGCATGGGGCTGAGGCCTGGGGTGCAGAGATGGGGCAGGAGGGATGGTTTCTACGGTGGGCACTCAAGCCCCATGAGCAGGACAGACATTGACCTAAGCCATCACTCTCTCCCTGGAGTACCACGGTTTGCGACCTCCTCAGAGGGACTGGTGCTCGGCCTGTGTTGAAGGATTTCACGTGGGGAGCCCAGTGGGCAGGCTCGGGGCACCGCGAGCCGGCAGGGACAGGGGTCATCGCTGTTTGTGCTCCAAAGCGAGGGGAGAAGGAACCGAAAATTAATTAGAATGGTTATCTGAAAGGGGAGGCAGAAGAAGAGTGGGGGATGGGGCTGGAAGTTGAGCTTCTCTGAGGGCGTCCTGTTCGGTAGTTTTAAGCTTGGAACCTTCCATTTTACATCGTTATAAAACAAAACTAAATTTTATTTTATTTTACTATTTTTTTAAAAGATTTTATTTATTCATTTGACAGACAGAGACCACAAGTAGGCAGAGAGGCAGGCAGAGAGAGAGAGGAGGAAGCAGGCTCCCCGCTGAGCAGAGAGCCCGATGTGGGGCTCGATCCCAGGACCCTGGGATCATGACCTGAGCCAAAGGCAGAGGCTTTAACCTACTGAGCCATCCAGGCACCCCTAAAACAAAACTAAATTTTAAACATCTTTTTAAATCCAGAATACTTAAGATGTGAAAACATAGTAAAATGATCAAATACATTGAGTTGGTAGCATACACAGAGAAGAATTTTTTCCAAGTTATTTAATTAATTTTATTTTTAAAAAGATTTTATTCATTTATCTGAGAGAGTGAGACAGAGACAGAGGGAGCAGGGTTGGAGGGAGAAGCAGACTCCCTACTGGGCTCGGATGTGGGGCTCGATTCCAGGACCCTGACATGACCTGAACCAAAGGCAGATGCTTAACAGAATGAGCCACCCAGGTGCCCCGGGTTTATTTCTTTTAAAGATTTTATTTTTAAGTGATCTCTACACCTAATGTGGGGCTTGAACTCATGCCCGAGATCGAGAGCTGCATGCTCCGCCGACTGAACCAGCCGGGCGCCCCCTCTGAGTCATTTTTATTTTTTATTTTTTAAATTTAATTTATTTAAAAAAATTTTAATTTATTTCTTTCCCCTCTGGGTTATCTTTAAACATGGTGATTTTACCATCACACCTAATGGGGTAAGTATGTCCTAAGGACAAGAAGGGCTGCAAAGAAATCCAAATGGTGCTCAGGAATCTTGTCAGTATCTAGTCAGTAGTAGTATTGTTACTTTGAAGCTGCGTGTGTACTCACATGCGTGTAATTGCTACACTATGTTACTATGTGTACAGAAATAGTTAGGTTTCTGCCCTCAGTAACAATAATTTCAGGATAATAAAACAGAGATCCAAATATAAAATCGAGAAATCTAAGTAAAAATGTTGTAATCGTAAATTCGAATTGGAAATAATCAGTGTTGAGTCGATAAAATCTTTTCTAAGGGGGCTGTGCTTTACAACCCTGTGTACTTCTCGGCCTGGAGACAACCACAAGCAGGGGTATCAGTGGATACCTTGGGCCTGGACAGTGGTTTCTCTCTTTCGCATATGGGGGAACCAGGGCTCCCTGGAGAGATGCGGCTTCCAGATCTGGGGCAAGGATATATAGGATGTGTCTGGGATATCATTTTAGGCCAGAAAACAAGAAATTTACCTAAGACTACTGAAGTCATGCCCAAAAGATGCAGTGGCCTTCTGGAATGGGCTCTTGGGAAAAAAATATCAGAGAAAGACTAAAACTCAATGGACCAAAAAATACCAAATATATAGAAAATATAGGAGCTCATATGGTGCTAAAAAATGAAAGAAAACTCATTGGTCAATTTTGGAGGTTGCTAGAGGAACCGTTTGTTATTCTGTAAATTGACAAATAGAGAGGAAGAAGCAAGTGTTTGTCCTGCCTTTTCTGTCCAAATTCTATCTCGAAGAAATCTCGTCGTGGGTTCCGGGCTGCTGTAGATAATGACCACAAGCGGCCTGGTTTGAAAGAACAGAAATGTATTTTTTTCCCCACAGTTCCAGAAACCATAAATCTAAACTCAAGGCATTGGCAGGGCTAAGGTCCCCTCTGGTCTCTACCAGAGAGCCCTTCCCTGCTTCTGCCAACTCTAGTGTCTCCAGGAGCCCCTGCCCGAGGCTTCGCGCCTCTGATCTCTGCCTCTGGCTTCACATCACCTTCTCTTCCCTCTGTGTCTGTGTCCCTCTGTCTGTCTCTCACAACACTCGCCATCAGCTTTAGGGCCCACCCGACAATCCAGGATGATTTCATCTCAGAATCCTTCGTTAACCTACAAAATCCTTAACGGCATCTGCAAAGATCTTTTTTTTTCAGATAAGGTCACAGTCTCAGTCTCTGAGTGGATGTATCTTTCGGGGGGGGGGCACCATTCAACCCTCTACAGTTGGTGAATGGAAGGTCCTCCTGGAGCGGTTCCAGCTCGTAAATTCAAAAGGAATCGTTTTGCAGCCACAGTGGAGCGGTGGACGCAGGTGATGACCCTCATCGGCTCCTAGCACCTGAAGGTGGCAGGTAGAGAAGGTCTTTGTCCAACAGATGGGCTGGGCAGGTCACCTTTGGAGATACTTAGCAGTGTTCATATCACTCCGGGTGAAATAAGCTAACATTCTGTGCTTCTTGGACTACACAGCCGTGCCAATGAAATGGGCTGCAAAGGAGAATTTTTTTTTTTTTTTTTTTTGAGCCTGGATCTAATTAAGCCTATAGCTATGAGCAGTGTCCAGAAAATGCAGGGGACAGAAGGACAGGTGTTCGCTGGGAAGACAAAGGCTCCATGAGGACTTGTCCTCTGCAGGAAACCCCAAGTATCGGAGAAGAGTAGCTGACGTCTAATGGCGCTTGGGGACGATGGGCCGAAGGAAGGAATCCAGACCACAGAAAATAATTCCTAAAAAGCAGGAGGAAAAAGAACTAGCAGCCTATGAGAAAAATCATGAACAGGGGCAAGCTGACAATTTACAGGGGAGGACATGGGAATGCCAGTAAATGCATGGAAGTACTCGCTCTCACTAGTAATTAAGGTAACGAAAATGGAAACCACAGCAAGATGCCGTCTCACACCCCCAGTCAGGCACGAACCTCGAAAAGTCTGACAGTACCAAGCACGGCTCAGGACAAGGGACCGTCCTCATCATCTGTTGGTAGAACTGTCCACGGGAACCCATGCTCTGAAAGCAGTTTGGTGATATCTATTAAATGGAACATGTCTATGCCTATGACCCAGAAATCCCACTCGTAGGTACTGACCCTAGAGAAGCTTGCGTGTGTGCATCAGAAACAAAAATGTTTTCATCAGAATTACTTGTGGTTGAAACATACGGGAAACATCTTAAATGTCTGCGAATGGGATCACATTCCATAATCATCGAGGTAGTAGAGTAGTATAGAATGAATGAACCAGAACCACACGTATCAGTGCGGAAGACATTCGCCAGCCACAGAAGCAAGTAGCAGGAAAAATACATACTGCAATATTATTTGTAAAATGTTGAATAATCACAGGGAGTGCCTGGCTAGCTCAGGCTTGATCTCAGGGTCGTGAATTCGAGCCCCACGTTGGGTGTAGAGATTACTTAAAAATAAAAGCTTTTAAAAAAAGTTGAACAATAACAAAATAATTATGCACATATGTGATCTTGAGGTGGCATAAACCATAGTAAAGGGGATTCATGAGAAAAACATGAAATTCAGAACAGTGGTGCTGCTCATTACAGGGAGAGAGAGAACACAGCACTTCACTTGCGTCTGTGATGATGTGTTGTTTAAAGTGGGTGGTGGGTACATGATATTCATTACTCTTTATTAATTATTATTTAATACCTTAAAAACAGAAATCCGATCACATCACTTTCTTACTCAAATTCCTCCAATAGTTTCCCATTATACTTCGACCAAATACCAAGGCCCTAATTGTGGTCTCTACCATTTGGCGCCTGACTACTTCCTGGATGTCATCTCTCCCTTTTGCTCACTGAGCTCAGGCTACAGTGTTCTTCAGACAGACCAATGCATTCCAACCCCAGGGCCTTTGCACATACTGTTCTCACTGCACTGAAGATAGGGCACAAGCTTCTGTTCTTTCTTGCCATGCTTTTTCCACCCACATCACCACAAAAGCCACCAGGCCATCTTCTGTTTTGCCCCAGAGATGGACAATGAGCTTGAGATGACACTGGTTGTCTCAGGTAACACTGTGGTGGGCTGCTTCTTCACCATTTTGCTTGGAACGGTGATCCCAGGGCTGAGCCCACACAGGATTGCTGTGTGATCCTGTTCGGGGCAGAGTTATCTGTGCATTGGGAGAAGAGCTTGCAGAATGGCCCTAGGAAGGATGCGTTGTGGAGGGGGGAGGGACTGTCATCCCAGGTAGAATCATGGAGGTCTCTAGAATCCTCTCCAGTGGATTCCTGCACCAATGAGCCACAGGTTCCCTCCAGCCACCCTGGGCCCCTCCAGATCACATAATGGCCCAGGGCACAGCTCCAAGTGCAGCAATCGATGCTGGTGGGGGCTCAGCCATAAGGGTTGCTTGCATTTATGTTGTGCTTCAAAAGTCACCTTAAGTTCCCAAAGACCTCATCTCCCCTTGAGCCTCACGGCAGTGCCATGTGGTGGGGACTCTGACTCCCAAATTCGAGACAGGGAAACTGAGGCCCAGAGTGCCATAGGGATAGAATTGGGATTCTGTGTCTTTCCACCGCCCTGTGATGCCTCTCCCTGGGGCAAGGAGCGAGATCAGGCGGTTCTCCCATCAGGACTGGGAAAGGTCCAAAAATATCACGGCTTTCAGCACTCGGGAAACGATCAAGAGGACGAAAGCCCGAGTTTCAGGCACACTGGCTCCTGAGCAAACGTACTCCGCCGCACCGTGAGGACACTGAACGCCACTCTTTCCGGTTCCCGGGCCTTCACGAGCGCTCAAGTGTGGTTTCCCCCCGAGGGCGGAGGGCTTGGCTGTTTTCTGGAAAGGGCGCTCTAGCCAGGAAGCCGCTGGTATGACCAGAAACTCACTCACGCGCTAGTGTCCTGAAGCCTTACCAGGCCAGGTGCCACGCTCCTGGAAGTCGCGGTGGGCAGCCGGAGGCAGGGACTCCTGGTACCGCCAAGCGAGCACGTAGCGGGGGACAGGCACAGCAGCGGGAAGGGTAGGAGCTGGAAAAGGCGGGGAGGCCCGGGCAGGCGGGGTGGCAGGAATTGATTTTCTGGGGCGGGGCCCACCGCCACCCGGCCTGGCCAACCTGCCACCAGCCCAGCTGGGACCTTTGGCCTCCTCACTGTCCAGCGCCTTCCAGGGGCTCCTGGGGGAGCAGAAGCCTTGGGCCTGATGGAGACCCCTTGGAGGCAGCAAAAATGAGATGGAGAGATAAAGGCACCAGGAAGTGACCATGGAAGGGGTCTGTCCACTCTGCAACACTTGCAGGTGTAAATTCCTCTATCAAGGTTTTTATTTATTTATTTATTTATTATTATTATTATTATTATTTTCTATTAAAGTTTTTGAACACTTCAGTGCATTTCAGCTCATCAGGCTAGCTCAGCTTTGACATAGCAAGAAATTGGGAATTTTGAAAATGTCTAACCCTAAAGAATTCATCTGAAGACCAGGCTGGCATGAGATTCGTGCGTGTATGTGTGTGTGCGCGCACACGCACGTACCAAGAGATCTGGAAGTTTCCACACCAAGGATTTCAATAATAGAGTCTTCTTGGGTGGGTCGGAGCATGACATTTTCCCGCCTCATTGACAAGCATCACCTCTGTGATAAGAAAAAAGTGCAGCACAACAAAAGAAAGAAAGAAAACTCTGGAATCTTCCTGCATGACCAATTCTTCCACTTTTCCGTAGTCACTTATATTCTGTTTTACTTGTATCGAAAGGTTGAAAATGAAAGTTTTCAACCATCCACTGACATTGCTACAACTTCTCTGGGAACTATAAATATTACAGTCTAGTTGTGTTCCTGCTCACTGTTCATTTAGGATTCCAGCTGTTCCCTATTACAAACCACACAGACGAGGAATCTGGCTGAATTTAGCTGGAAAATGAAAACAAACAAAAACGCCCAAGAAAAAAACTTAAAAGGCTTCAGGCGATATTAATTCCAGGCGGATGTTATTTCCCTCAGAGTGTCCTTGTGAACATTTTTATAAGTAAATTGCTGAGGTCAATTTTGTTCCCCCTAAGTGTTTTCCTGGCTATGGCCAAGGCTCCAAAGGGCACCTCCTATCCCAGGGACAACAGAGAGAATTTGCCCCTCCAACAGCCTCCAAACCAGCCTCTCGTGTTCGGTGGAAGAAAGTCCTGGGGGCGAGAGGGGTCAGTCTGGGAGCAGAAGCAGGAAGACGCCCTTGGTGGGCCCTGGATCCCAATGTCCCAATAAGGGGTTCTGGGCGTTCAAGGTGCTCGAGACCAGTTGTGAGCAACACAGTATCCCTCAGACACGGCCTGTTACCTGTTCCAGGGTGCTCTCAGCGGGTGTTTCTCTCACCAGTGCCAGAACCTCCGACAAAGCTTTCTGTGTTGGTGCCATTTTGTGAAAACCGAGGAAAGCCAAGGACCTGAGGGCTGAGCCAGTGGGGGTGTTTGCAGAGGACGTGCTGCCCCCCAATGGCTACAGCAAGGATGGCAGGGCCCCTTGGAGATCTTCCCTCCCATTTTTCACATTGGTACACTGAGGAACCCATAAGTAAACATGGGTAAACACGGAACCCATGAAGGTCTCAGGGTAAGTTCAGGCCTATCAGCCACAACCACCACAGTGCGTGTCCCTGAACTCCTGTTCTTTCTCGCCCAGGAAGGCGGGCGTGGGGCTGCCCTGGATTGTGGTCCCTCTTGCCTCCACCACCTGCTTTCTGAATAGCAAAGCACCTTCACACCTCCCAGAGGCCCAGCCCCTCCTATCCACCCTTTTGTCACCACAGGCCTGCCTCCCCCGCCCCACTGCAAGGGACAGGCCGGCCATTCAGAGGCCCTGGTCGAGCCCTGCTGACATCTGAGGGCCCAGGCCATTCAGAGGGAGCCGGCACAGGCTGCCCTGGGCCTTCCCCAAGTGGACTGTGGCGTTGCAGACACCAGGTCTTTCCAGGGACAGCTGCTGTGCAGAGAGAGGGAGGGTCAGTGTGGCTGAGGGTTGTGGACAATGAGCTGCTGGGGACAGCTGGACTCCTGCCCTCGGCTCCCACAGAAATTCCCCACAAGGCCTCCATGGAGCCGATTTTATTGCATTTCTGCTCTTCACAAGCACACATTCTCCGACGAGGACACAACACTCCTTTTATTTTGTTTGCGCCTCAGAAGCAACCAGGGGAGCTGGCGGGCCTCGTTTGGACACTGGGACCAGAGACTGTGCTCGGACACACAGCCTCTTGGTGGACAAGTGTGGACTCAACTCCAAGTCCTGTGCTCCAGTCACTTTCTCAGTGACCCTTCGGACCCCTGGGACTGGGCTAGGGAACAAGTCAGCAAGAAGAATGGGGGTGCACTGGGTGCATCCCAGCAGCCTCACTAAAGGAGAACCCCTGGGCTGAGTTTCTGGGTGTTGGGACCTGAACATCTTCTGAATTCGTGTTGGATGCCCCCCGGCCCCTACTCCAGAGTTACCTGACCCCCGGCCTGACAGCGTAACAGACAGACGCCTGTGGGTGGAAGCTGAGGGGAGGGGGATCCCCACCAGTCCACAGTGGGCCACTCAAATGTCAGCCTCTGGTTCGGTGCAGACATGCGAAGAACCTGCTGATGCACATCCTTTTACTTTTCTTTTCTTTTCTTTCTTTCTTTTTTTTAAGATTTTATTGTTAAGTGATCTCTACACTCAACGTGGGGCTCTAATCCACAACCCTGAGATCAAGAGCCGCACGCTCTACTCTACTAACTGAGCCTGCCAAGCAGCCATGAGGCACACCCGTCCTAGAAGCAGACAGAGATGGACAAACAGGGCAAGGGGCCAGGAAAGAAAGCACACCAGATGGGACCACTAGCCCTTGTCAAGAATAAAAGGGCCCACATTCAGGGAAGGGGCCTTGGAGACACAAGAACAAGGGAACTGTATGTTCTGCTCACTCTGTCTGCCCAACCCAGTCTAGTTGGTGAGCTCCCCTCATCCTTCGGGACATGCTCTCCCCACCCCTTAGATAGTCATGGCACCTGTATCATACACATTTAAGAACAAGGAACAGAGGTGCAGGCACATTAGACAACTTTCTTCAGGTGTCTTGGATATGAAACAGCAAGGAAAGATCTAGAATCTAGGACAGCGATTGCTCTACTCCATTTTCCATCTGGACAGAACCTGTAGGGCTCTTGTCAGAAGTTCACCATCAGAAATTAAAAATCCTGGGACGCCTGGGTGGCTCAGTTGGTTAAGCAGCTGCCTTCGGCTCGGGTCATGATCCCCGCGTCCTGGGATCGAGTCCCACATCGGGCTCCTTGCTCAGCAGGGAGCCTGCTTCTCCCTCTGCCTCTGCCTGCCAATCTGTCTGCCTGTGCTCGCTCTCTCCCCTTCTCTCTCTCTGATAAATAAATAAAATCTTAAAAAAAAAAAGAAATTAAAAATCCTTTATGATTGGGGTGCCTGGCTCTTGATTTCAGCTCAGATCTTGATCTCAGGATTGTGAGTTAAAAAAAAAGTCTTTCAGGGTCGCAGGGGTGGCTTAGTCGGTGGTTAAGCCTCTGCCTTCGGCTCGGGTCATGATCTGGGAGTCCCAGGATCAAGCGCCACTTGGGACTCCCTGCTAAGCGAGGAGTCTGCTTCTCCCTCTGTGTCTCCCCCTCCCCCAGCTCATGCTCTCTCGCTCACTCATTCTCTCACGTAAATAAATAAAACCTTTTTTAAAAAGTCCTCGATGGTCAACAAGCTTCTCTTTGAAAATGAAAACATGACAGGGCAGGCTCATAGAGAAGGTCTAATCTCTAGCTGGCAGTGAAGTATTGCTCTGACTTGCTTTGCTCTTCAGGGAACTATTTTATACGAGACTCTTTGTTTTCCGAGATAGCAAATCCAGATCAAACAGGTTTTAGCAACAAAGGAAGTCTACTGGTTTACCACCTGGAAGACTCAGGTGAGATCTGGCTTCAAGCGCTGCTGATCCCTGTGCTCACACCATGTCATCAGCACAGAGCTCCTCCTCCCTCAGCTCTGCTCTGCCCTCTGCTGGTCTTGTTCTCACATAAGCCTTCTCCTCAGGGTGGGTCCCAGCAGCTCCAGGATCCTTCCTCTCAGCTTGCAGCCAAGGCGGAGACCTGGAACGGAGACCCTTATCCAAAGTGGGACCTTGGAGAGAAGATCTTCAGCACGAGGGAGGATGGGAAAGAAGTCCACTGGGTAACAGGAAATGGCGAGGAAACCTGGCGGTCCAGGTCTCAGACGTTGGGAGAAGCATAAAAACATGGGCTTGGGCATTCAACACAAATTGGCCCTCTGCTGGCTTTTGGTTCTAATGCACATGATGTGCATGTTAAAAGAATACAAAAATAAAAACAAAAGGGAAGAAAAAAGTAAACCAAAAGTTTGCCAACAACTTCAGGTGCCTGACAGGAAAAAGCACAAAAATATTTGGGGGCATAAATGTGAAGATATTTACTAATGACCGTGAATATTAGGTGACATTAAGAAATTCTTTTAAATTTTGGTATGTGAAATAGAGGTATTGTATAAAAATGAGGCTTTTTTTTTTTAAGATTTATTTGTTTATTTGGAGCCGGGGGTATAGGAAGAGGGAGAGAGAATCTCAAGCAGACTCTGCTCAGTGCAGAGCCCGACATGGGACTTGATCCTATGATCCTGAGATCATAACCTGAGCCGAAATCAAGAGTCCTATGTTCAACTGACTGAGCCACCAGGTGCCCCAACAAGGCTTTATTTTTTATAGATCTGTAATATATTTCAGGATGAAATGTTATGATGTCTGTAATTTGCCCTTAAATATTTCAGCAAAGAAGGAGGTGGAAGAGTGGAAATATGGCAAATTTATAAGTTTTTTTTTTTAATTATTACTGGGGGTAAAAAGGATCATTACAAGGATGTGTCTAGGAGTCATAGGTGTGTGGAGCCTTTCTAGACTGAGAACAGGATGAGGGACCACAGGGGCATAAGAAGTGGGTCCTGGGACCCTCATGGTTGGTCACATTCTGTTCTGTCCCCTCACAGGACGCAAACAGGATAATTGCCAAGTCGGGTAAATTGACAGGAGCCCTGATCCCTGCTCATGCCTGTTTCCCACACTGGCCCGTGGTGCTGACCCGTCCCTCTCAGAAAGCTCTCAGATCCTTCCTTCCCCAGTCACCCAAGACAGGGCTGGGTTACTGGTACCCACCGGTCTCTGTAGGTACAGACCCTGCATCACCCAAAAAAGGTTTTCACTCTGGCTCCTGTGCGGATGATGGGAACCATGGCGAAGACGTTATTCATTTGTGGGGCTCCCTTTGCTCCAGGACATGGCCTGGGGGCAGACTCTGGGACAGAAGTTGCCTGATATGGCAGGTTGAATCTTTCAACAATGTTACAAGGTGGATATAAAGACTATTACTGTCCCAATTTTTCAGATTGGAAAATGAGGCAGAGAAGTAACTTTCCCAAGTGGCAGAGCCAGGATTCAAAGCCACGCCGTCTGGCTCCAGAGTCCATGCTGGAAAGGACTGGGCTGTGTTTGGAGGTGGTGAACTGCTCGTCAATGAAGGCATTCAAGCAGAGGCCTGATGACAACGCAGGAATGGTGAACAAGGGATCCCGTCCAGGAATCCAAAGTCCATTTCAGTATTGAAATCCATGGTCTTTTGAATGGGCAGATCTGGGGAGAGGCTAAAACAAGACCCAACCCAGAGTGAGCTTCAAGAGTTCCATGAATACACACCCTCCCCAAGTTCACACAGGACTCGCTGGCCAATTAATTGACATGCGGTCTGGTTTTCTAGTGGACTAGCCACCAAGTAGGCAGTGAGGGCCTGCCTGGGAGACACCTGGTTCCACATCTGGGGGGACAGCCCATTGGAGTCTGAACCTGGCTAGCCATGCGATCAGCCAACCTGGAGGCTTCTCCCCAAGACCTTCCTGATGCCCATGAGCCATGTTAGCCTCAGGGACGCTCAGGGCTGTCCAGATCCCATGGGGACAAAGCTGATTCCACTGCCCTTTCTGGGCTCAGGGTCCTCATCTGTAAAATGAGGGCAGTGATGAGACCGTCACCGAGATCCCAAGTTCTGGGACCGTGGGCTTCGGGCAAAGGAGTGGTGTCCAAGCCTGGGCTTGGAGAACAGCTCGGTCACTCTTGGTGAAGCTGAGACCAGCACAGCCTGAATGACAAAGAAACCTGGTTATGGAATCATTATACTATACTGCCTGTTTTCTTCATTCAGGTACACAACATATGGCAGATTGTTACTCAAGTACTTAGAACCCTGAGATCTCTGCTCACGCCCCTCCTTCTGGGAACCTTGACCTAGGCATCCTTCCTTATCTGCAGAGTCACATCCTTGCAGCACCGGGGCTTAGGCATGAAGATTGCTGTGTTAACCAAGCAAAGTACAAAGAACTATTGTTCGTTCTCACACGAGGCACGAGACAGGGGCATGTGCAGTGACTCAGTCTGAACCCCAAACCTCCGAACCACAATGCTGCCGAGGCTGCCCAGGGAGGGGCTGGGGCTATTACAGCTTGAAGTCCCTGGGCACGTGGCCAGGAATTCAACCCTGCTGTCAAGCACTTATTGAACACCTGCTGGAAGTGCTGGGAAGGCATACACTAAGTGCCATCTAGCACTCTGCTCTCCAAAGCTGTGCCACCTCTATGGGGTAGCTGATGGAGGGAATGCTGTTCTGTGCAAGGGACATGGGGAGAAATCCCAGGAAATTCAAGGGCTTGCTTCCAGGACATAGTGTCTGTGGCCAAGTGGGGACTAGACTTCAGGCTTCTTGATTTCCAAAATCACACCAACTCCCCACCAAATGCACAACTGCTGAGAGACAGGTGGTTGACAATGTGAATTTTAAAAAATATTTTTATTAATTATTTCTCTTTTTTAAAATGTACAAATTGATATTTGGAGATATGCATACATCTATGATCTTACTACCGCAGTCAAGATGATGAACATTTCCATTATTCCAAAAGTTACCCCCAGGCTGTGAGTGACCTATTTTCTGTAACTTTAGATCAGTTTGCATTTTTTGAAAGATTTTATTTGAGAGAGAGAGAGGAGCAGAGGGAGAGGAAGAGAGAATCCCAAGCAGACCCCTGCTGAGCGTGGAGCATGATGAGGGGCTTGATCTCTGACCTGAACTGAAATCAAGAATCGGGCACTAATTGATTGAGCCACCCAGGTGCCCTGATTTGTTTGCATTTTCTACAATTTTATATAATTGAAATAATACAGTATATACTTTTTTGAGGGGTCTGGCTTCTTTCACTCAGCAGAATACCTTGAGATTCATGCCTTTGTAACACTTGTCCATCATTCATAGCTTGTTATAGCAGAGTGGTACTCTGTTGTATGGCTATACCGCAACTAGTTTATCCCACTCCCCCAGGGACACACTTTTACATTGTTTCCAGTTTGGGGCCGTTACAAATAAACCTGCTACAGACAGTTGCATTCAAGCCTGTGTATGGACAAATGTTCCACCTTTTTGGGGTAAGTACCTAGGGGTGGAAAGCGGGCTCACTTGTAGACGTACCATTCCATTTGTAAGAGACCGGCAAACTGGTTTTGCAAGGGGTCATTCCATTTTACAATCCTAACAGCAGTGCTCAGGGGCTCCTGTCTCCACATCCAGTCGGCACTTGATGTAGTCAGTTTTGGTGAGCTCCAGCATTCTAACAGGTGTGTTGAAGTAGCTCTTTGCGTGGTTTTAATTTGCATTTTTCTAATTACTAATAAAGCTGAGCTCCTTTTCCCGTGCCTATTTATGATCTATTTCTCCTTTGGTGAAGTATCTAAATCTTTTGCCCTGTTTTTTTTTATTATTATTGGATTGTAAGTTTTCTTATTATGGAGTTTCAAGGATTCTGTATATTTTAATCCATCTAGATGCCAGTCTTTCTTGCTATATGATCTGCAAATATTTTCTGCTGGTCTGCTTGTCTTTTCATTATCATAGCACTTCCTTGTATCAATATTTACTTTTCTGAATTGTGCTTTGGGCGTTGTCTCTGTGTAACCCAAACTCACAAGTATTTATCTCTCATGTTCTACTCTACAAGTTTTAGAGTTTAAGGTTTTAACTTTAGCCTATGATCCATTTGGGGTTAATCTTTATATATCGTGTGAGGTAGGGATAGAAGATATTATTTTTTTACACATGGATATAATTGCCCATTTGTTAGAAATACTACCCTGGTGGGCTTTATCAGTTAAGCATCTGACTCTTGGTTTCAGCTCAGGCCGTGATCTCAAGGTCCGGAGACCAAGCCTGCCCGGGACTCTGTGTTCAGCATAAAGTCTGCTTGTCCCTCTCCGTCTGCTTCTTTCTTCTGCTTCTTCCCCTGCTCTCTCTCTTGAAAAAAGACATAAATAAAATCTTAAACAAACAAAAAGAAATACTATCCCATCATGGGGCTCCTGGGTGGCAAAATGAGTTGAGCGTCCTACTCTTGGTTTCGGCTCAGGTCATGATCTCAGGGTTGTGAGATCGAGCCCCTAGTCGGGCTCCACACTAAGCACAGAGTCTTCTTTTGTTTCTCTTCTTCTCCCTCTTCCTCTGTCCTTCCCGCTCATGTTCTCTTTCTCTCTTCCTCAAATAAATAAAAATAAATCTTAAAAAAAAAAGAACTGTTATCCTGTCACCATTCAATTGTTTTTGTCAAAAATCTGTTGTTATGTGTGTTCATTTCCAGATACTTTATTGTGTCCCATTGATCTATTTTCTACATGTACTGTTCTGATTACAGTTTTATAGTAAGTCTTGACATTAGATCATACAATCATCCAACTGCATCTTTTTCAAAATTCTTTTGGCTATTATAGGTTCTTTGCATTTCTACGGAAATTGTAGAATGAGCTTTCAATTTTTATCTTCCCTAAAAAAGCCTGCTGTGACTTTGGTTGGAGTTGTGCTGAATTTATAGATCGAGTTGGGGAGGATTAAGCCAACCTTGCATTTCTAGAATAACTTCCAGTTGGTCATGATATTTTATGATCCTTATATTATTGGATTCTGTTTGCTGAAATTTGGTTAATATTTTTGTATCTATGTTCACAAAGGATCACGATCTGTGGTTTTATCGTAACGTCCTTCGTCTGGTGTTGGTATAAGAGTAACACTGGCTCCATAGAATTACCTCTCTTGCCCAGCTGCCTGTGCAGGCATTAGATGGTGACACACAGCCTCCTGCCACAGGGTGAGAGGAGGCCACCACCTCCCCAGGAAGGCGGTGGAGTCCAGAGCCCTGGCCTCCAGCTCTTTCAATTCTCTAACCAATGCATTAATCAGGACTCAGGCTTCCACATCAATCATGAGCTTGAACAGTTTTACTTGAAAGAAGTGCATCCACACATCCTTTGGGATTTGGTGCTAACGTGGAATCAGAGAATGGAGCTCTGATTGGCCAACCACTTCTCAACCAGATCAGAGATTAAAGTTTCCAAAGTCTTCCAGTTGCCAAGGTTGGGGGGTGGGCACCAGAGTGTCTGAGCTCTCCCCCTCCCCCAAGGCCAGGGGCAGAGTCCTTCTCAGAGAAGGAGGCCTTGAATGCACCACCTGGGGACATGCGCTTCCTTGGAGGACAGGGACAGTATGTGAAGCCCAACATCTGTGATTTCTTCTTGCTTGTCAGGAACCTCCCCTCTGCTTCTCTAGACAAAAGTTCGAGAAATGTTTGGCCCTTGGTCTCAGGAATACCACATCGATGTAAACAGGAGTGAGGAAATAGATTCTAGTGAAGAATGAGACTGTGGACACCAATGGCCTCCCACACCAAGAGACCGGAAAATGGGAGAAGAGAGTAGGAAAGGAGAGACAGGGATGGTTCTGGGCGAGGCCTTTGTGAGTCACAGAGGAGTGTCTTGGAGGCCAGTTTGATTTTACTTCGGAAGGACGGAAACAGCTAGAAAACTGGATCCCACCCTATGTCAAAAAGGACTTGTTAGCCCTTTAACAACAGGGACGTGGTGTTCTCTGGGACAATGTACACGCCCTCAGGACAGGGGAAGGAGGTTGGGGTGGGACACCTGTTCCCCTGGCCCCGGCTTGATTTCTATTGCCTTTGAACATGGTGGACCAGAGGCCCCATGAATTAGTCCTTCATTATCTGAACGAGGGAGCTCCCTTCGGTAAGTAAGAAACCGCCTTATTTACGGAGTTTGAAGCCGTGCCTAAGTGTCTGAGAGCTGGACCCTGACCGAATTCACAGAAGGGGAAGTGTAGCATCTTTCCTGGAGCTCCTTCTGCCTCTGGCGGTGGCCGGGGTACTGGGAGTGGGGGTAAGGGGCTGCCCACACGTGCTTCCTGCTGGACAACCCCACGCACCTGGATGGCAAGGACAAGAACCCCACGGTGAGGTTGGAGAGCCCCCGCACAGCCCCATCTACCATGAAGGTGGCCGTCCAGGAGGACTGCAGGAAGATCTCGGTCCTCACCACAGAGACGATGACCTTGAGGCAGAGGGCCCGGGACGAGTGGAGTAGAGAGGGGTTCAAGGGCCCTTGAGGGCTCGTGGTACCTGATGGCTCTGGCCCCAAATCTTGACCTCTCAGAGCATAGTCTGTTCCAGATGGCCAAGGGAAGAGGCTGACATCTCTCACCCTGCTTCCTATGCCTCCAGGCTCCTCCGGGGTGCACCTGCCGCTGCATAGCATGGAGACAACCTCAGTGGGTGGGCCCCAAAGTCACACTGAGTTCACTCTCCCCTGGTGTCGGTGCCAGTTTGAAATTCTCAGAGAAGGGGGAGCAGAGCTCGAGGGGAGCTTGTGTCTGGGAAGTGCTGCCCCCCTGTGGTGGGCATGGGGAACAGCAGGCACCTGTGGCTTGTCCCTTGCCTTGGGGGTTTCTCAAAGCTCTTTCCTTAAATTTTTGTCTAAAATGTCCTCACCCATTTCCCCCCCCATCACCATTCCTCATGAAATTTTAATGCCGCTGATACGCTGTATATCTGTTTTATGTACTGCATGTCTATCTATAGCTTTATATATAAAAAGAGTCACGTTCTGTCCCTCCCCTCAACCACCTCCCAACCCTTGACGGTGATACGGCCACAGGGACTGTGAAATGCACAGTCTCACTGGAGGGAGACGGACGGGAATTCAAAGCCCCAGAATGAGCTGCCCTTAGGACGTCAAGTGTGAGACCCTTCCAATCTTCAGGGCTCTGTGCCCCAAAACGGTGAGGGCAGTTATCTGTGCTGCCTACCCTGTCCGGTTTCCCTCTTCCCTTCCAGAAGTCTGGCAGCCAAGCAGTCCTTTAGAACATGGTTCACCTGTCAGCTCTGTGCAGTGTCTGATCTGAGCCCGTGGGCGCGTCTGATCACCCCCACTCTTCAGGCAGGACCATGAGGCCCGGAGAAAGCACAGACAGGAAGGGGCGGAACGCAGGTTCCTGACACACTCACCAGCGTTCTTCCCACTGGGCCCCCCGCCTCCACATTTGAGCCTCGCCGGAAAGGCTCCTGGCCCCAAACCCAACTTCACTCTCCTGAACGTGGCCGTATCCCAGGGGCAGCAGCAATCGAGGTGGTTCTCCACCCACGTGTGCCGAAAGGATCAGTCCCTACGTTCTGGTGTTCCAACAGCTCCTTCAAAACCGAGATTCTGCAGGGGATGTTCTGGACTTAGGAGTCAAATACCTTCTCCCCAGCAGTGAGAACCGGGTTTGATCCTCAGGAGAGGATTTGAGAGGAGGTTTGACCCACAGGGAGAGGGAGCCCGGAGTCTGGAGGCTCCTGAGGGGAAGGTCTGAGGCTGTGAGCATGTGGACATGGGGGCACAGAAGACTGTAGCCGGGGGTCAGGGGACCAAAGACAACGGGGTCTTGGGGGGGTGCTGGAGGCTAAGGCAGGCGTGTAGAGGGTTTGGCTGTGAACGGAGGTGTCCCCAGGGGTATCTGGCTGGCATGAGCTCCTTCTTTGCAGATCATCTCCTGGTTTGGCATCCCTGAGAGCTCTGGCCCAGCTGTGGCACAGGTTGGCACCTGGTAAATGTGTGTTGACTGAACGAGCCTGAATTGGAACGGTCTTCAAGGGAAAAGTGAACTGTGCTGAGCCTTCAGGTATGGGCCGGGGCTTGTGTGGGAGCGAAGGGAAAAGCAGAGACAGTGTCACAAGCACCACGGACTGAGGACTTCCTTCATTCAACAAGGATTTCCCGAACACCTGCCCTGTGCCAGGTCTGGAAGATGGGTGGGGTGTGCAGGGGCTCCGGGCCCGAGGGAACATCCCGAGATGTAGGTGAACGCATGGGAGATGCCAAGGTAAGACGAAGCAGGGACCGTATTCTGTGGAGACAGGTAGGGCTGTCTGGGCCTGACGGGGCTGGCCTGGGACTGCTGAGAGCTCCAGGCCAAGAACCCCGCGCGCAGATGAGTCCACCCGCCCGTTCCCCCTCCCCGGCACCAGTAGGAGCCGCACCGCATTTCTGAGCACCCGCTTGGGCTTCGGGGGCTCTGCGGCAAGAGAGAGAGGAAGATGGGGGCCCGGAGCGACGCCCAGCATTCTCGTGTCCGGGGAGAGGGCGTCCCACGCCTCACCTAATTGAGAATAAGGTAGTAGGAGCGCCCACCGTGGCTTTGCCGTCTGCCCTTCCCAGACGTCCGGCCACTCGATTCATGGCACGCCTCTGAGTGAGGCTCAGAATCACACATTTGTGTGATTCTACAAATGTGGAATCAGAGCACAGAGACCCCAAACGCAGACCACAGGGACACCGGGCCTTTCAGGGACCAAGCAGTGTCCCAAGTCAGATGATCCACAGGGGCGGGAGGTGGGACCTGGCTCTATGCTCCCTGACAAAATCCTTCTAGAAGCCACCAGACCAAGAGAGCGGGCAGACCACCCCCCCCCCCCCCGCCACAGACAGGGCGACAGGTGGCTGTGAGGGCAGGCTCAGGGAATGGGGGAGACATTGGGCACGAAGAGCCAGTGGAGGCTTCCGACTCACGTTTGCACAGACAACTGTGAGCGGGAGCAGGAGAAGCAGAAGAGGAGGTGGCTAGGGCTGGAGGGGCCGCGCCCCCAGACACAGAGCCATAGAGCCGGCAGGACGGAGGCGGTGAGGGAGAGCGAGCTGCCCGGTCAGTTAAGTGTCTGCCTTTGGCTCAGGTCATGATCCCGGGGTCCTGGGATCGAGTCCCGCATTGGGCTCTCTGCTCAGCGAGATGTCTGCCTCTCCCTCTCCCTCTCCCTCTGCCCCTGCTCGTGTGCACTCACTCTCTCTCTCTCTCTCTCTCTCTCGCAAATTAATGAATAACATCTCAAAGAAAAAAGAAATACCTATTTTATTGAAAATGTTTCTTGTTTTGCCTTCATGACACGGTCGCAGCGTCGGTTACCCACCAGTTTGCCCGTGTGTGTAGGTGAAGCCCCCCAGCCTTGGTTCAGGTCGGGGCATCACAGACGACTCACATGTGAGGGGTGTGGGGGCCGCCCGGTCTAGGGGGCTCCAGGGTCCCCCCCACGGCTGCGTGCTCCCCCGCCGAGCGGACCAGCCCCACAGTGCCAGCCTGCAGGGGAAGGGAGGCCGGTCAGGCGCCCCCATGGCCCCAGCACCTGGAATTCTTGGGCCTCCGAGAGGCTTCTGGTTCCACTTGCTCTGCCAGCCGCTCCTTATGTGACCTAAGCCCTGCGGCCCGTAGAGGATCGTGCCTGCTTGTCGTGCCAGGAGTGTGATGTTGGTGCGGGCAGACTCGACCCCACCATTGTCCCTGTTCTGTGATCCACAGACCCCCGGCTCTCCTCTCCCCGACCCCCACACCCTCCCCACGTAGGAACACACAGGGAGGCACCAGGCCGGTCAGGAGGCTGAGGCAGGGGGAGCGAGGGAGGGGTTAGAAACGCAGTCAGGAGCCCTTCTTGTGGTTTCTAGGGGAAGGCAGGTCAAGCACTGGCTGGTCTGAACCATCTCAGCAGGTTCTGGGGGTGCAGGGGCTGTCCCTCCTCCACCCCCCATCTGGATCCTGCCCTGGGCTGGTTCGGTCCGGTGGGTCGTGGCCCAGAGCATGAGAGCCTGTGGAAGAGGTGCCTGGGCTGTGGGCTCCCGATTGACTGATTTCCTACAGAAGGTGTACTCGTGGGCCAAGCTGTTCACTCTTTCTAGAAACTGGCTAATTGTGGGAGGCAGAGGCCGACCCTCTGGGGTTAGTAAGGTCCCAGGAGATCAAAGCATCAAATATGGAAACTAGAACAGGTCCCCTCCCTTGGGAGCTGTGACGGTCATCTGATTGGCCGGCGTCCCATTCCCGAATGATCCTAAAACCTGGATTAAAAAAGAGCCCCCCCTTACCTGCTGCTGTGATTCACAGCATGGCCATTGGAGTCTGGTTTCCCATTGTGCTGGTCCCACTCAACCCACACACCCCCTTTCCACTTCCAGGATAGGCACGTTCCTTCTTGAACAGTCCAAGCCTGAGCCCTGTTCTTTCCAGCTAACCTTCCCTCCATCCTTCCGGTTCCCATAATGCTTCCAGTTCTACCCCAAGCCTGCCCCCTGCATCAACAGCAGTGTCCCCCAGAGGGTCAACCCAGTGCCAGGCCCTCATGGTCACTTCCAACCCTCCCAACAGATAAGGATTACCACTGTCCTTCAGCGAGGGCCCAGCAGGTGCAAAATGTCAACCCTGGTTTGCATAAAATATTAGAGAAAGAAAACCAGCTTCATGGTGGAGGCCGGCTCCCGGGACTCCAAGGAGGCGAGGGTCCTGGGCAGGATGGTAGGCAGAGGGTCCTGGTTATCTCCTAGAGGGGAGGGCTCCGAGGAGAGGGCATTTTCCGCCCAGAGGAAGGGGACACCAGGGAGTCAGCAGGTGAGGGGTGGACGGAAGGACTCCGGGAAGGGTGGGGAGCCCGGCCTGACCCCTCCTCTCTCCCCACCATAACCCTTTCTCTCCCACTGCTTACATCCCTTGGAAGCTGACTGGGACTTAAACTCTCTCCGGGGAAAATTCGGGAAAGTAAAAAATAACTTTCTAAAATACCTCTAACTTAATCACAGCGAACTCAAGAAAGCAACCAAAACAATAAGACCCATGCAGAGGTTCTAGAGAGTGGAAGACTGGGGTCGCAGCCACCTGACCTTGGGAATGAGCGTTCCTTGATTGCCTTGCTTTCCGAACGCAGCATGCGCAGCAAGGCGTGAGGGGTTCACATGTTACATATAAAACTCAGATAAGTTTTCCTGCAACAATCAATCACTCCCACATCAGTACAGCGAGTCATGGAAACAGCGCAACCACTCTATGAAGGAAGAACTTGAATCTGACAGTGAAGTGGCCTGGTCAAGGTCACATGAGTGGTCCCAGAGTCCACGCCCCTTAAGTGACCTCAGGACCAGTGTGACCACACCTGTCCACGGACTCCTGGGGCTGCTGTGTGGCTGCTGGGCCCCTGCTCGGAGACCCGCAAGGGGAAGGGCGCTTCCCGGTCACTCGCCGAGATGACGGTCATCACTGTGTTGACCATGGCAACACCTACTGTTACATACCAGGGTGAGTGGCCTCTACGCCCACAGACACGTAGATCATGTCTGTGTCATGGCTGATCTAAAACAAGGGTGCAGGGGTCGCGAGGAGAGGCCCAAAGGCCCAGGTCCCTGGCTTACCCTTCCCAACTTGACAGCAGTCTTGAAAGCCTGGACAGGAAGGAGGCGGTGGGTGGGGAGGAAGAAGGGCTGTGACCTGGAGTCTGGAGGCCTGGGGTGGAACCTGGCTCTGCCCAGCCCCCCAGTGGTAGCAGTGACCCCTCTGAGCCCCAGATCTGACTCTGTAAAATGGGAGCTGGTTCAAAAAGTTGGAAACAGAGGTACCTTATGACCCAGCAATCACACTACTGGGTATTTACTGAAGACACAAATGTAATTATCTGAAGGGACACCTGCACCCCAATGTTTATAAGCAGCAATGTCCACGATAGCCAAACTATGGAAAGAGCCTAGATATCCATCCACAGATGAATGGATAAAGAAGATGTGGTAGATAAACACAATGGAATACTATGCAGCCATCAACAAGAGTGAAATCTTGCCATTTGCAACGACGTGGATGGAACTAGAGGGTATTAGGCTGAGTGAAATAAGTCAATCAGAGAAAGACAATTATCACATGATCTCCCTGATCTGTGGAATTTAAGAAACAAGGCAGAGGATCATAGGGGAAGAGAGAAAAAATGAAAAAAGATGAAATCAGAGAGAGAGACAAACCCTAAGAGACTCTTAATCATAAGGAACAAACTGGAGGCTGCTGCAGGGGAGGGGCGTGGCGGGGCTGGGGGTTACCAGCGGATGGACATTAGGGAGGGCCGTGATGCAATGAGCACTGGGTATTATATCAGACAGACGAATCACTGACTGTACCCCTGCAACCAATAATACATTGTATGTTAACTAAAAAATAAAAATAAATAAAATTTTAAAAAGAGGAAGAAAAGAAAGAAATGGGAGCCGAACCAGACTCTGTCGCTTTGTTCCTTTACATCTCAGGCCTCTCCACGGACTCTCCACCCCTCAGTCTGGGGTCCCCCAACCCGGGTCTCAGGGCCCCCCGGCCCAGCCCCCAGGACATGGGTGCACACTGCGCTTCTGAAGGCCACATGTGCTGTTGGTGGCTCCTGCCCGGGCTGTCCACCGCTCCTAACGTCCCATAGGAAACGTCCCCGAGTCCCCGAAGGCCAGATGTCACCTCGCCCTGACTCGCTGCTCGAACACCAGCTGGGTTACCCAAACAGCCTGCGATGTTTCTGGAAGCGACCCTCTTCCCCGTTTTTTTCTAGATCTCCATCCTTCCTGCCATACCACAGATTGGGTCATAGCAAAAGAACCATGTTGGTGGTGAGGCCACCATCGGCCACCATCGGCCACCATTGGCCATATGGCGTGAGTCCATGGTGGGCTCCTGACCCAACCTGTGTCAACGAACCACCGTCCCCCGGGAGCCTGAAATTTGTTTGACTCCCAGCTCATTCCAGCCCAGCGGGCCTCCTGCAGAAGGGGAAGAGGACGATTAGCAAGAGACTGGGGGCTTTTGGGGACTGAGCAGGAAAGAAAAGGTTCCTGTCACCAGAGAAAAGCAAAGCTGGCCTGTGGGGGAGGCGGATCTGGGAGACAGAACCTTCTGGTTTCCTCCGTGCGGTGGGGACCCGTACAGCAGGGAACAGGATTCCCAGCCACAGGGCACCAGAGCGCAGAACCGTATTGCCCTGTGGGGCGCAGGAAGCGTTTGGAGGGTCTGATGAAATCAGATGGCTTTCAGGCCAGCCTTGCACAGACAGGCGGGCAGCCCCCGCAGGCCTCACCCCTGCTGCTCACCCCCCCGCACCGGCTGCTGGGTGTGCCCGCCGCCCCTCACCGCCCACGTAGCGCCTTGATCCCAGAGAGATGCGGAGACCCAAGGGGGAGGAAGCTGAGCACAGTCAGGCCGCCCTGGCCTTTGCCCGGTCCTCCACGTCGCTGACCACTGATGGCAGCTCGCCTGCCCTCGGGATGCAGGGGCTGTTCCCCAGGTCCACCTCTGGCCACAGCCCACTGTTCTCCTGGTGTGGTGTGCTCGCTGGACCCCAGCTGGGTCCCCAACACTGTGATGGTGCCCGCCAGCCACAACCGCACCCGCCTGGGTCCAGCTCCCAGCTCCCAGCCCTCAACACCAACCAACCCTGAGGCCGACTCTGACCTTGACCGTGATCTCCACTGGCTACACCCCCGAGCTGCCTCGAAGGCGCGAGTACCAGGGCCCCTCCACCCTGCCGCACAGGTGCCTGCGTCTTGGAGCACTTCTCCCGTCCCAGCAGCAGCAGGTCCTCTGCTTGGGTGCAGTCGAGGGCCACCTGCCGACTTTCGGGGGCGGCCGGTGAGCCTCCAGAGCCGCCGGAATCTTCCCCATCTTGCCGAGCTGTTTCTTCATCAGCTTTCAGAACAGCCCCTGGAGGCACTGGGCGCCCTCCCTTGGACCTCCCCGTGTCCAGACTCCCTCTCTCACAAAGTCACTGTCCCCCACTCCCGCATTCTGCACCCCAACAACCATGAGAGCCAAGGGCAGCGAGGACCCAGTCCTTGACAGGATGGGGCTGCCTGAGACCCAGCCACAAAGGAGCTCCACATTTTAAATTGTAGAAAATCATTATTGTTGAAAAAAGGTGTTATTAATTCACTTTGCAGGAAGAGCATCGTTTTTCCTCATAATCACATAATTTAAAGGTTGTGCTCTAAAAGAAAGAAAGCTGTGTCTTGTTCCCAAAGTTATGACTAAAGATGGCATATGCTCCACCTCACGGGAGGCTGCGGTCGGGAGCAGCACGGGCCCAGCACGTGGGAGCCCCTTCTGGAAGGTCTGGGGTACGGGACGCTGCCAGGGATCGGGGAAGCCCTGGGAGCCAGGATGGGGACCAGGCCCAGCCGGCTAACCTCTGGGCGTTGTGTCTCCGGGACCAAAGATGAGCCGCTGTGGGGCGGGGGTTGGGGGGTGTGGGGCGTGAGGAGAAGGGCGGCAGGGACTCCTGTCGGGGATGGCCCCCTCCCAGATTCCGGCTGAAGATCACCCGCACGGCGCTAGGGGATCCTTACCACTAATGACCTTTAACTGAGCACCTACTGGTTCTGAGTCTCCTCCAAGTCCCTAGGGGTGAATCCACCCTTCCAGGAAACTGGGTGGAATTTGGGGAATTTGAAAAGTTTATGAACAACACGAAACAAACCCCACTGTGTTCTTTTTTCTTTTACACTTTATTTGACAGCAAGAGAGAACACGAATACTGGGGATAGAAGGAGGGAGGAGCAGGCTCCCTTCTCACCAGGGGTCCTGGGATGGAGTCCCACACCAGGACTCTATCCCGGACTGCATCCCGGGACCCCAAGATCCCAGGACCCAAGATCATGACCTGAGCCAAAGGCAGATACCTAACCCACTGTCCCACCCCGGTGCCTCCCTCCCCTGTGTTCCTGTAGGCTTTTTGTCCCCCTACCCCGCCCAAAACGCCTTGCCTCCTATTTCCTGAGGAAATAGAAGCAACCAGAAGAAAACGTCCAAGGGCCGCCTCCACCGCCGCTTCCTCCTGCACCCACGGCCCTGCCCGGCCCGGGTTGTTTCGCCGGCGGCCGAGCACCCTGCCTCCGTCCTGCCGGGAAACCCTCTTCCCTCCAGCCCCCGCCTGCCGTCTTCTCTAGGGCAGAGCCCCGGAGCTGTGCGTCCCTTGTCTCCGAGTCTCCCCCTTTCTGTTCCCAGGTATCGTCTGTCCGTGTCACTCACCAAAGCTGCCCTCTTCACCCCCGTCCCCCAAACTGCTCATCACACAACCAGACGTCCCCTCGTGGCCTCGTGGGTGTCCTCCAGTAACCTGGCGAGCTGAACGCTTTGGCCACCCTCTTCCCCTTTGACCTTGGCGGGTCGCGGTACCCGTGGGCTTGCCCGGGACGGCCGGCAGCCGGGAGATCCGGGCTAGGAAGAGTCCCGAGATGACAAGAACGTCCGTCAAGGTTCCCAGAGTGCCCCTAAGGGTCTTGGCAGCCCCCTCGCCCAGGGGCCTGGGAAGGTACTGTAGGAGACGCCTGGTTCTAGCAAGACAAAGATCAGAGAGGAAAAGCAGTCCCAGCCTCCCGAGACCCAGAGCCCGGGCTGCGGCTCAGTCCCATCTGCTACAGCCTCAGCTTCCCCACGGCGCCAGCCTTGGCTGCCCGGCAGCTCATGGACCCCCCCACCTCCCCTCCATGGAGATGGCACTGGGCCATGTGGGCGGTGTCACCTGCACTGATAAGGAAACCCTCGCAGGATCCTCAGACCAGTGTGTCATGAGGGCAACGTCTCCTTCCCAGCAACAGAGCCTGGGCCACCTGTCGCACATGAGGAGTGTGTCCCTAGGTAGCAGGACTTGAAGACAACACTTTTGCTCTGACTTATTTCCTGATTTTTCTAACGCACAGATGACTTGTGTCATTTTTTTTTTCTAAATAGAAAAAAAATCGCTCTAGCAGAGAAACCTCCCTCCCCTGCTGACTGAGGCTTCAAATTTGGTTTCCTTTTGCTCGAAGCCCTTTCTCCTCAGTGTAAACTGTACAACCACCTCAGAAGATACCGTGTCAAACCTCATCAATTATTTATGCTTCCAGGCAAAGTGTATTTTTAGAACTACTTCCCTGGTAGGAGGTCTGGTTACATCAAGGAAAGCGAGAGGGCTCGAGGTTTGCAGTGACCAGAAGACCCTTGGCTCCCCTGCTTCCAGCCTTGGCCAGTGGAGCAGGGTACGTAAGACTTAGACCCTTCCTCCCATGGCTGAACCTGAGCGTGGCCTTGGGGCTGCACCTGTTACCCCCGGTGCCTGCATAGACCCCCAGCATCACTTGAGAAAAGATGATTAGCTCAAAAGCTTTGGCCACAGAGCTGACTCCCATCAGGATGGCAGGGATGATGGCAGGAGGTTGTTGAGCAGCAGAGCTCCCTTTCTGCAAAGACAGCAGGGCTCAGAGAGCAGGGGGCTGAGGTGGGTGAAGCTCCTTTGACCCAAGGTTCTCCAGGTTGGCCACTACAGATGCGTGGGGAATGGGCCCGACAGAGGCTGCTGGCTGGCAAGAACCAGTGGGCAGAAGTCCCATGAAGGGAACTTTGGGGTGACCTAGGGGGTGGAGTGGGGTGTCGGGGCATGGTGACAGCTGGTGCTAACTGGAAACAGCAGGGAAGGGGGAAGGAGAAAGGAATGGCCATTTTGGTAGATAGGGAGCTTCCCGTCACTGGTGGTATTCAAGAGAGACTAGGCTAGAGGCAGAGCATCAGGAATGCCAAACAGGGGACTCCCACAGCAGATGTGAGGCAGAGTTGGACTAGATGATCCGTAAGATGCCTTTCAAGGTTGTAAAGCCACGAGTCTGTGAAGGGGAGTGTCTGAAAACAAATGTGGGGGCTGGATGTTCCCTGGCTGCCCCCAGGATCCACCGCCCCCTTCCAGACGGTTCCATGCCCCATGCTGACTCGCAACGACGGCGTCCTTGCCTACCCCACACCCCCAGCTTTGATGAAGGTCTTGCCAAAGGAGGTCAGGAAGGGAGGGAAAGCACCAGCCTCGGGGGGCGCTGGGCTCTGCACCAACCTTTGTGGTCTCCCTACTCCCTGCCCACCTTCGAGAACCGTCAGGACCCTGATGGACACAGGTGCGCTGAGTCAGTCAGCAGCAGGGTGGAGGGGTGCGCTCTGCTGCCGGGAGTGTGTGTGTGTGTGTGTGTGTGGGTGTGGGTGTGGGTGTGGGTGTCTCCAAACAGAAACCTAGGAACCCCTCCTGCTGCGAAAACCACCTGCTAGGCAACACGGAAGGCTCACCAGGTATGCACACCGGTTTTCTCAACCACCTGGAGTGGCCACACCCCCATGAGAACTGCCATCAGGGCCCGAACCCTGAGAGTAGGTGACCAGCCAGCACCGGGCGGAAGAGAACCAACAGCCCACGCATGCCTGCCCCACCCCGGGTCCTTTCCGAGCACCAGAGAGCCTCAGCTCAGCTCAGGGCTGTCCAGACCCTACGGGCACAAGGCTGATGCCACTGCCCTTTCGGGGCTCAGGGTCCTCAACGGTAAAATGGGGGCAGTGATGAGACCGTCACCGAGATCCCGCGTTCTGGGACCGTGGGCTTCAGGCAAGGGAGCGGCGGCCAAGCCTGGGCTTCGAGAGCAGCTCAGTCACTCTTGGTGAAGGTGAGACCAGCACGGCCTGAATGACAAAGAATCCTGGTTACGGAATCATTACACTATCCTGCCTGTTTTCTGCATTCAAGTTCACAACGTCGGGCAGATTGCTAATCAGGTGCTTAGAGGAAGAAGTCCTATGGTCCTGCTATGATAAAGAATTAATTTTCAATTGGCAATATTTTCTTTTATGTGTGAAAATCGAATGGCCATAATTTGTTAAGTGATAGTTTTCTTTAGAGTGTTTTCTACTCCCTCCTAAGAACTGCCAACCTTGGCACATCAAATCCAAGTGTGATTGTGAACCTTGAAGAGTAGGTTGGAGGGATGTCTGGCTGGCTCAGTCCGGAGAGCCTGTGATCTTGATCTTGCCATTGTGGGTTTGAGCCCCACACTGAGTGTAGAGATTACTTAAAAATAAAATATTAAGGGGCGCCGATGTGGCTCAGTCCTTAAGTGTCTGCCTTCAGCTGAGGTCATGATCCCAGCGTCCTGGGATTGAGCCTGACATCGGGCTCTCTGCTCAGGGGGAAGCCTGCTCCTCCCTCTCCCACTCCCCCGGCCTGTGTTCCCTCTCTCGCTGTGTCTCTGTCAAATAAATAAATAAAATCTTTCAAAAATGTTTTAAAAAATAAAATAAAGTATTGAAAAAACAAAAACAAAGAGTGGAATCCAAAGGGAAGGCCCTGGTGCCTCCCCTGACACCTCAGCTCACACCCTTCCTTCTGGGAACCTTGACCTAGGAATCCCTCCTTATCTGCGGAGTCATGTCCTTGCAGCAGCCCCAGCTGCATTAACCAAAGTACAAAGAACTATTGTTCACTCTCACACGAGGCACGAGACAGGGGCATGTGCAGTGACTCAGTCTGAACCCCAAACCTCGGAACCACAATGCTGCCGAGATTGCCCAGGGAGGGGCTGGGGCTGTTACAGCTCGGAGCCCTCAGGCACCTGGCCAGGAATTCAACCCCGTCATCAAGCACTTATTGAACACCTGTTGGAAGTGCTGGGAAGGCATGCACTAAGTGCCATCTAGCACTCTGCTCTCCAAGGCTGCGCTGCCTACATGGGGCGGCTGATGGAGGGAATGCTGTTCTGTGCAAGGGACATGGGGAGAAATCCCGAGAAATTCAAGGGCTTGCTTCCAGGACATGGTGTCTGAGGCCAAGCAGGGACTAGGCTTCAGGCTTCTTGATTTCCAAGATCACACCAACTCCCCACCAAATGCACAACTGCCTAGAGAACAGTGTGGTTTAAGTGACAGCAACACATCTTTACCGGCCACACCTGTCAACCGGCAGGCCAACTATCAACGACCCCAGCAAGCTACCGAGAAGAAACACGGACAGTGTAAGAGCATGGAAGCATCGGGATCTGAATGTTCTGTGTCTCCCCAAGTAGTTTATATGATGAAACCTCACAATGACTTTAAGACCTGGAAAACATTGCTCCCTTTGCAGCCAAGAACCCTGGGCTTCTCAGGAGAGATGATGATGTAATGTTCTCAGCGGCCCCTTGTCATTGTACTGAAGGCTGTTTCCGCCAGTACTCCAGGACACAATTGATTCTCTGTTGTTAAAGCCTATTATAATGTGGGGTGAGACGAGGAGCCAGACTGCACAATAAGTTGCTAAAAAGCCACTGTTAGTGATGCCTGTGTGGCTCAGTCGTTCAAGTGTCTGACTCTTGGTTTGGGCTCAGGTCATGATCTCAGGGTTGTGAGATCGAGCCCCATAGTGGGCTCCCTGTTCATCGGGGGGTCTGCTTGGGATTCTCCCTCTCCTTCCCTGCTCCTACCCTGTACACTCTCTCTCTCTCTCTCTCAATAAAATCTTTTTTCTTTAAAGATTTTATTTATTTATTTGATAGAGAGATCACAAGTAGGCAGAGAGGCAGGCAGAGAGAGAGGGAGGGAAGCAGGCTCCCTGCTGAGCAGAGAGCCCGATGTGGGGCTCGATCCCAGGACCCTGAGATCATGACCTGAGCCGAAGACAGAGGCTTCACCCACTGAGCCACACAGGCGCCCCACTCTCTCAATAAAATCTTAAAAAAAAAAATAATCATGCTTAAGGAAAAAAAAAACAAGAAATGCTGTTACTAATTGTGTGACGCTAGGCAGGGGATCTACCTCCCTATAAACCTTAGTTTCCTCATCAGTTGTGGAGATGACATATACAGGGTGATATGGTGATGGTGCATTCATGACCGAGAAAAGATCACTGTGGGTGTATTAACACCCGCCATGAGCCACTAGGGCAGTGCCCCTTATGAAACATTTGTGAATAAAATACAGCTATAAATGAATGACATCGTAAAAGTGGGGCAGAGCTCATATACCCAAATGAATGGGTATATGACCCATTCATAGACTTTCTCCCTGCAGTTGTCCCCTATGTGTCCTGTATCACTGCTCCTTCCTTTTTTTATTGCCTACTCCCTCTCAGTACACAAACAAGACTCCTGCCCTATAAAACCTAACACAACTCCCTCACCCCCTTATTCAGTAAAACTCCTGCAAATAGCTGCCTGTCCTCACTATCCGTCCTCCATCCCGCCCACGGTCCCTCGAGCCCACTCCAGTCAAGCTTTGGCCTCCAGCTCTCACCTCGGCTGCTCTTGTCAAGGTCATGCATGTCCTCCATGAGGTCAAAGCCAAAGTCAGTTCTCGCTCCTCATCTAGGCTCACCAGCAGGGGCTCTCCCTCCCCCCTGACTTGTATGTCTTACATACGAGTCTTACTTACGAGGCTTTGGGGACACTGCCCTCCAGATCTTCCCCACCCGACACGGACCCCTTCTTTTCCTTTGCTTCCCCTCATCCTGGTCCCAAACCCTTGATGCTCCATGGTTCAGGGAGGAACCTGAACCTCCGTGGTTCATTCCTTGACCCCTTTCTCTTTGCCATCTGCAAGTGGCCTTCCCAGAGGAAGGGCACTTGGGAGGAAGACTCAAAGCCACAGATGGGGAACTCAGATCTACTTCTCCCCGACCCCTCTGTCCCACTATGCCTGGAAAGGATGACACTCTGGGGAGGAGCAACTCTAATCAGCCCCGGTCTCCAGAGGTGGGCATCCAGGGGCGTACGGCTGGAAGAAAGGTGGGAGCTGCCTTCCACCCGCCCTGCGCCCACCTGTTGGGTGTGTTGACCATGATGATGTTGTTTGGCTTGGAAGGCCAAGCCAAAGGCTGTCCTCAGAGTCACTAGCACCAGCATGATCTGGAGCCTCTGTGGGAGACGGGGCTATGGTCAGGGACTATGGGGGGGCCATTCTTGGCCCCTGAAAATGGGGAGCAGCAGAGCCCAGGCTGAGCTCAGCTGGAGGCGGCAGATGACTGGGGGATGAGGACGGCTGCCCGCACACCCAGTTCCTCCTGGGAGACCTGTCTATGCATCTCCTTCATGCCTGGCCCTGGGCATCAGGGGGCTGCTTCAAGGACGAAGGTCCAGCAGCCTGCTGTCCTCATGGAGCTTGCATTTTAGTGATAGGAGTCCCCCCGCCCCCAAACTGCACACATACGAGAAATGCAAATAACAATAAGGTCATGAGGACCAGGCGATGGGCTGGAAGCCAGTGGGTGGCGAGGGGTCGGCTTCAGTGGGGCCCACAGGGACTGTGTCTCTGAGGAGGAACCTTTGGGCTGAGAGCTGAATTTTGTTTTTATTGATCTTATTTTATTTTATTTATTTACCAGGAGTGGGTTTTCTTTTAAAGATTTTACTTATTTATTTATGAGAAAGAGAGCACAAACCGGGGAAGCAGGAGGGAGAGGGAGAAGCAGAGAGCCCGACATGGGGCTCGACCTCAGGACCCTGAGATCATGAACTGAGCCAAAGGCGATGCTTAACGGACTGAGCCACCCAGGCACGTGTAACGATTTTATTTTTAGGTGATCTCTGTGCTCAATGTGGGACTCAAACTTATGACCCCAAGACCAAGAGTCCCATGTTCTACTGACTGAGCCGGCCAGGCACCCTTCGTCCGCTAAATTTTACTCGGTGAAATCCAGCAGTGTGAACCTGCTGGTGAAAGCCACCTGCCGCCTGCCTGATGGGGTCATGAGCACGCTCGTCATCCCGGGGCTGGTGACCTCTCCGCAGGATGCTCCTTCCCCGGTCAGCTCAGCCTCGCTCTGCTCCTTCAGAACCTCCTCCACTCCTCCCAGCAAGACTGAGCCACTCAGAAAACACTTAGTGAGCCCCGAAGCCCTCCTTACCCCCATCGCTCTCACTTGCTAATTGCCCTGCCCTTGACTGACCTTGGTCAGCATCCAAAGAACCTCCGACCTCCTGACACTTTCCAATTTTCCCAAGGGCCCTTTCTTCTCCATCTTTGCTCCTCTTGGTGGCCAGATGGGCCCCCTGTGGTCTCCAAACCTTGCCCGCAGGACTATTCCATCAGTAATAAAGTTTTGAACACCAACCTCCTGTGTATGCACATTTTTTTTAAATAAATTGGAAAAAATTAACATACACTGTACTAGTCCCAGGGGTACAGGTCTGTGAATCGTCAGGCTTACACACTTCACAGCACTCGCCATAGCACATACCCTTTCTCTTTTCTTTTTTTTTTAATATTTATTTTTTATTTAGGTGCTGCTCATGTATAGAACAGACACTCCAAAGGGCATTGTGAAGGGAGGGAGCAAGGAATACAGGAGCCCCCCGCCCCCTGATCCATGGGGGATCGCCTCCCAGCCCCCACGAAACCGCGGATAGCACCGAACCCTGGGAACACCATGTTTTCTCCTATACATACACACCTGTGATCGAGTTGAATTTAGAAACTGGGCACAGTAGGAAATTAACAATGAAAGACAACAATTATCAATATACTATAATAATTATGTGACTGTGGTTTCTCTCTCCCAAGCTCCAGAGCCACAATGACTCCTGTCCTTCTAGACACTTCTCACGTATTTCATGAGTTCCTCCATCTCCACATGTCCAAAATGTTAGTGTCTTCTCCCGAAGCCTGCCGCTCCACACCCCGACCCCCTCCACGCCTGGTGTGTCAGAAACCGGGCAGGGTGGGAGGTGCCTCACCTGTGAGGGCTGAGGGGGTCCCTAAATCCTACAGGTCTGTCTCTGAATTCTCCCACGTCTCGGCCCGACCGCTGCTGCCTCTGCAGGGCCCCCCTTATTTCTTACCAACTGACCCCCGACCCAAGTCCCCCTCCCTCAGTCCCTAGTACTGCCACAGCCCTTCCTCGGACTCAGCAATCACCCAGTGCCCAGGTTGTGTCGAGCACCCCGTTCAGACTGTTTGGTTCACGAGGACCCACACCTTTCCAGCTTCGCTGGCCAGCCTGCAGTTCCCCTGAACACCGCCGTGCGCTGTGCTCACCTGAATGTGCATCCTTCCCTTTCCTGCCGCTTCCTCGGCACGGGGGAGGCCCTGGGGTCTTCCCTGATCCCACACCTTCCTTGCTGTGTAGCCAGCACCGGGCCCATGCCTCCCTATTGTAGCTCCTAACCCATGGAAACACGCATGTCTGCAAGTGTTTCTTTTTTTGAGAGGAGGCGGAGGAGAGAATTTTTTTTTTTTAAAGATTTTATTTATTTGACACAGAGAGAGATCACAAGTAGGCAGAGAGAGAGAGGAGGAAGCAGGCTCCCTGCTGAGCAGAGAGCCCAATGCGGGGCTCAATCCCAGGACCCTGGGATCATGACCTGAGCTGAACGCAAAGGCTTAACCTGCTGAGCCACCCAGGCGCACCGGGAGGAGAGAATCTTTTTTTTTTTTTTTTTTAAGATTTTATTTATTTATTTATTTGACAGACAGAGATCGCAAGTAGGCAGAGAGGCAGGCAGAGAGAGAGGAGGAAGCAGGCTCCTTGCTGAGCAGAGTCCGATGCGGGGCTCAATCCCAGGACCCTGAGATCACGACTCGAGCCGAAGGCAGCGGCTCAACCCACTGAGCCACCCAGGTGCCCCCCGGGAGGAGAGAATCTTAAGCAGGCTCTTGATGTGGGGCTTGATCCAATGACCCTGAGATCATGACCTGAGTCCAAATCAAGAGTCCAATGCTTCACCAACTGAACCCCCAGGTAGCCTGTTTCTGTAGGTAAGCTGTCTGTGTTTGTATTAAGCTGACGTGAGCTCATGCCTGGATCTCCGACGCTCATCTAGGGCCATGTGGATTATCCTGGGCTCCGTGTCTTGGCTTATCTGCACCAGTGAGAAGCCTCCTACCACCTGCCATCCATTGACTTCATTGCTTAATCCCAGTTATGCATGGATAGTGGCCTCTCTCTGCATTCGTACCTGTGGCTTTATTTGTCCTCAAGATCGATGCTCATTCTCAAGCTCTTAAAAATAACTAAGTACGTAATACATGCCAGCCGCTGATCTAAACACCGCGAACATGTTCCTTCATCCTCGTAACCATGGGAGATACTTATTATGAGCTCTGTTTAACAGAAGAGGAAACTCATGTGCAGGAAAGCCCGGCAAAGAGCCCGTGTCGTACCATCACCAAGGGGCAGAACCAAGGACAGGAGCTCCCACCTCCTGCATCCTGACGTCCCGCTGGACGGCTCCTATGTTGAGAGCTCCTGCGTGTGCGGCTGCTTCCCGGGCCCCTTCGGCACGGCAGGCCCCTGCAGCAGGAGGTCAAGGGTGGTCCAACCCTGGCAGGGGTGCTGGGCCCTTGCTACTCTTTCGAGTTATTTAAATCATCACCAGTGGGATCCCCATTCTACCCTGAGAAAGGCTGCTCCTCAATCCTACCTCTGTCCGACACGGCCCCTGGCTCTGCCTCCCTCACACCGGGGAGCAGATCTCACATCCTGTCTCACACACACACACGCGTCTCTAACAAAAGCCTCCAGCTCTGCTGTATGTTCGGGAGTCAGGGAGGAGAGGCAACCCTCCTTCTCCTGGGCCCCCTTCCCGGTCTCACTTTCAGGGCCCCTCGGTGTTCACTGCACAGCTGAAGGCGAGCAGAAGAGCCCGGACCCCAAATTTTAAAAGATCACAACTCTCCGACAGCCTCAGCTCTCACTGCTCCCCTTCCTCCAGCAAATACTGTCTCTGGGCCTCCTGCACGCCAGGCCCTGTCCAGGCAGTGGGATCCCGGGATCCCGGGACAGACCCGTACCCTGGAGCGGCTATGATGCTTCGGCACAAACTCCCCACAGGAACGAAGCAGGTGTTGGTGAGAAGTGATCATACGTGTTTTATTGAGCACACAGAGGCAATGCCATCGTCCTCCAGCAATATAATTCACGATTAACAATCCTCAACTCCGGTAAAGTCCCCGCGAGAACCTGTCCCAGCTTCTTAGACGTCATTACGTGGGACATCACACTTTCCAGGGCTGGTGTTTCTGGAGATGGGTACGGCAGGAGGAAGACTGCCTCCGGTCCCGAGCAGACCCGTGGGACTGCAGAAGAGTTCGTTTCTCTGGCAGATGGGGTTCCTTCCATCCTGCCGCCCCAGTAATGACTTTGGTCCTAAGAGCTGGTGTGACTAGGGGCCACCCAATGGTGAACCCAGCTCGGTGAGGGGCGCCTGCTCACTGCGAGCTGGGGTTGGTGATGGGTCAGTGTGGAGAGAGACAACGCAGAAGCCCTCTGGACGGCCGCAGTGAGGCCTGCGCTCCACGCCGGGCTGGTCCTCAGATGTCCACGGACACCTGGCAGTCAGGAAGAAAGCCCAGGAGGGATGCTCCACTCAGACCCGCTTATCAGCTCTTCTGCGTTACAGCCCCGAAGCAGAGATCGGGAAGTCCTTCAGTTCCTTCTTCTCCGGGTGCACCTCTGACACCTTATTCATCTTGGTGAAAATCTGGTTGATCTCCATGAATGTCTTGCCCTTGGTCTCAGGAACAACCAGGAAGATGTAGACGGTGGTGAGAAGACAGATCACAGCAAAAATGATGAAGCTGTAAGGTCCGAGGCCCACCTGGGGGAAGGGCATCGGGGTTCACTTTCTCGAGGAGGTTCTCCCCTTACTGCCGAGGCTTTGCACATCTGGGGCCCCCGGGGCACACTCACTTGGATGAATGGGAAGATCAAGCCCACGGCGAAGTTGGAGAGCCAGTGGACGCTGCCCCCCACCATGAAGGCGGCCGGCCGGGAGGACTGCAGGAAGATCTCGGTGATGAGCAGCGCGGGGATGGGGCCTGCGGGCACAGAGCGGGAGAGGAGGCAGAGCAGGAGCAGAGCAGGCCCACAGACGCCCCGGAGCCCCTGCCGTGTCAGGTGGCCTGAGGCATCGGGACCGAAGGGGCAGCGTGTCTCGGGAACTCCCGAGCTGGTGGCCAAGCAGGAGGAGAGGGTCAACAGGAGGAATTGGGCACCACAGGTGACACTGCGTGAGGTCCCGAAAAGGGGCCTGTGACCGCCCGTAAGGATCTCTAGGCCAACCACACAGCCCCTGTTTCAACCCACACAGTCAAGGCTGCTTTCTGCTCTCACTCTCATTATGCTCTGTCCAAACCCCTGGGCGACAGGAAGGCAGGAAGAGAAGCCATTCTGGGGCTGCGTCCCGCAGAGTCTCCAAGGAGTCTCTCCGGGGAACAGGTTTCTAGGGCTGATGGTGCAAGAAAGGAGACCAGCACAGCATAGAGCCAGCGCTGGGGTACGTACTGGGCCCGAGGGCGTGTCCAACCACGTAGCAGATGACGCAGGCGATGCTGACGTAAGGCATCCAGGAGATCGTGTCCTGTGGGGAGCAAAGAGGTGGGATCACAGCTGGCAAAGCAGGGACAACTGGAGATGGGGAACGTCGGAAACCTTGGTCCCCAGAGGGCCAGGGGCTCTCCGGGGGCTGGGACAGGAAGGCTCCTGGCTCCTCCACCAGGCAGCCCCGCTCGGACGCCCCCGGACAACCAGCCATCCATGGGCACTACGGCTGCATTGTGGGGAGGGCGACGGGGGCTGATGGTCCCCAGGCATCTGATTCCGTGCGGCTGCTCAAAGGTCATTCCGCTCTTCTTCCCTGGGATGCAGGCGAGGGTGCAGGGGGTGGACAGAAGCCCCCTCCTCACCTGCAGGGCCAGAGCGGCCGTCAGCACGCAGCAGGCGGCGAAGCAGACGGAGAAGCCCAGGAGGAGAAGGACCCTCCGCCCCAGGAGCTCCACCACGAACACCTGCAAGGGAGGGGGCACAGGGCAAGCTGGAGGTCCAGGAGGCCCGCCAGAGAAGGGGGGGCATACCTCTGCCTACAGCGGCCTTCACAGGAAGCCCCCACACTCCCCTTTCTGAAGGGGCATCTGTGAGGAGAAGCGGGCAGGCTATGCCCCCCAGCAGCTGCCACACCACCCAGGCCAGCAGTGCCATCTGCCCCTGGCACAGGAAGAGCCCCAAATGTCAGACACTGGGGAGGAGGCACTTCCTACGGTGGAAGCTTCCAGAGTCAGGGGGCAGGGTCTCCATCCTGGGGGTGGCGTGCACAGGCTGGCATCTGACAGAAGCCCAGAGGCGGGAGACGAGGACCTCAGGCACCTCAGATCGAGCTCTTCCTCAGCTAGGACCCCCCTCCCTCCAACTCTTCAGATGCCTCCATCGCCAGTGGCTGTCGGGGACTCACGGCACAGACGGTCATCAGCACGTTGACGGCCCCGGTGCCCACGGTCACGTACTGGACGTCATGGTGTTTCACCCCTGCACTCAGGTAGATCTGGTCTGCGTAGTAGTAGATCTGGAAGGGACCCCCGGAGGCTGGTGGGGACCTCGCGGCAACGCCCATGGTCTGGCGAGCCCCGCGAGGACACCGGCCGCCCGCCCCGGCCCCACAGCCCCCGTACCGCGTTCACCCCCGACAGCTGCTGGCCGCCCATGAGGATGATGATGGAGATGACCTGCCACCGCAGGGACCTCATGCTGAACAGCTTGAGCACGGAGATGAAGCCCGCCGCCTTCTCCGCCTCGTCCTCCTGCCGGATCTCCTCCATCTCCGAGCCCACGTCCTCCCAGCCCCGCAGCTTCTTCAGCGCTGGGGGAGGGGAGCAGGGGGGTGGGCTCGGGGGGTCCCAACTTCCCGGGGCCGGGCCGCCGCGGCCTCCATCCCCTGCCCCTCCCCACCCAAGGAAAAGCCCCTGCCCCCCACGGTAAAGCCGTACCGTTTTTGGCAGCCACCTCATCCTTCTTTTGAATCAGCAGGTACCGGGGGCTCTCGGGGAAGAAAGGCAAGAGGAGAAGCTGCAGGGCCGCCGGGATCCCGGTCAGCCCGAGCAGGATGGGCCAGCCTGCGGGGAAGCCAGTGCCCACGTGAGCGCCCACCCCTGCCAAGTCACCTGCCTTCTGTCCCCGCCCCCCCGCACTCCCCTGTTCTGGACCCCAGCTGGCCGCTCTGTCCCAGACTAGTTTCCTTAAGAGCCGGACCCAGAGCTGGTGACACGGGACCCCCTCCCGTGCCCAGGACTCTGCCGGGCCCCCCGGGACACCTGAACTGGACCGGTCCGAGCTGCAGTGACCCTAGAAACGAAAACCACAAACAAGGCCAATGTCTGCGATGCTAGGACAGATACATGAAGCGCGGTGTAGTCGCAAAACAGAATTCTACACCGCACGGGAAAGTTAGCAAACGCGACGGAGCCGGCGGCAGAAGCTGACGCTGGACCCCGCACCGAGCGCGCGACAGCCAGAAGAAGACTGACGCGGCCTTTGCAAAACGTGGTAAACAGCTACGGGGAGAGGGAAGGATGGGCTGATGAATGTCAGCACGGGTGGGGGGTGGGGCAGGCCGGGGTCAAGGGCGCACAGAAGGCTGACCCGCATGGCTCCAGTTTGGACCTGCGTCCAGACCAAACGCGGTGTTTGATTTCGGGTGCAGCAAACGTACGTATGTTTGTGTTTTATGCGCTCTTCTTTCTCTGTGTGATTTCTCACGATAAATATGTCCCGGCGAGTCAATGAGTAGTTTGGGCCCCTTCTAGGGGCTGCTAACACCCTGCCCCTTGCCCCGTTCCCCAAGGGCTCACACTCCGTGATGACGTGGACCTCCGTGTGCCAGGCCCTGCTCGAGTGGCTCTTCGGGTGATTAACACGGACGTGACGTCATGACGCAGGTGCCAGGACAACCCCACCGCACGCCTGCAAACGCAGCCTTCCCTTGCCCCGGCTCCATCGTCCAGCACGGCCAACAGCAGGTGTGGACCGGTCTCCGATCTGGGCCACTGCCGTCTGGCTCCGCCCCCATCCCACCCCCTCCAGAGAAACTCTCTTGGAGACGCCAAACTGCCAAATCCAGACGCCCTGCTGACTCCTTCTCGTCCTCTGTGCCTTGCCCACCCGTCCCCTGCACCGCTACTCTCTTCTGGGCTGCCTGCCTTGTTCTCGAGCACCTGTCACCTGCCTGCCCTCCATGCACTCCGCCCAGAGCAAGGGAACCACCAGTGAAATAGTCTCAAGAAAGGATGGACAGATGCAGTCCGCAGGGCACTTCAAGTTCCCTGAATGCACAAAGAACTCCTGCGTTTCTGCCCCCTGGCCGTGTCTGGACCTGCTGGTCCTGCTGCCTCCCCCACCCCTGCCCCAGGCCCTCCGCCCTTTCTGAGGCTCCCCTCCTGGGGCAGGACCGGCCACTCCCTGCTGCACACCAGCAAGCACGTCCCAGGGACATTGGGGCTCTGCAGACTGCCTGCGTCTTGCCGATCATTTACGTGCCATCGCTGGGAGACAGGAACTCACCCCTTAACCTCTGGCCCCTGCTCCTTACAAGAGTGACTGAAAGGGGGACAGAGGCCGTTAAACATGGACCTCGGCCCAAGTCACCTTGACACACATCCTAAGGAGGCCAGGGACGTATTACCCAACCTCTCTGTGCCTCAGGTTCCGCGTCTGTAAAATGGGGTGTAAAACCGGGATCTGCTTTAGAGGGTTGTTTGGAGGATTGAATGGAAATAATATGAAGACCTGGGGCCTGGCCCACAATAAGCACGTTTTATGTTCTGGTTGGTGTAACTGTTAAGGGCGATCTCCCTTTCTGAGGATCGAACCCTGAGACCTGAAGGGGGTATCATGCAGAAGCAGTGTAGTTACCAGTGACTGTGCACCTACTATGTGCTGGGCCTGGGCTCTCCAGGAGGGACATAGCAGGTGCAGTCACTGGCTTCACAGTCAGGATCTCTGGTGGGGGCCGGCCCTGCGGCTCACCACCTGACCCCCCCTTTCCTGGCCTATGGAATGGAATGATCACAGGGCCCCCCCCGCCAGCAGCGTTGCTGGGAGGCTGGAGAGGCGGCGGCAGGAAACCTCAAGCACACAGCCTGGAGCCCCGGTGGCCGTCACCGCCAAGCCCTGGGCCCCTGTGTGGACAGCCAGCGAGGAAGCTGGGAGAAGGTCCGGCAACAGCTCTCCCTTCTCGCTCCTTCCAAAGCCCCTCATCCATGTCCTCTGAGGGACTGGGAAATGTCAGCTACACGGTCCCCACCAATGTACTGAGGGCCTGTTCTGTGCAAACGCTGCGCCAGCCCTGTGGGGGCCGGGCAGCATGGTGAGCCCTGCCAGCCGACCCGAGAGGAGAGAGCAGCTCGCAGAAGCATCCAGTCGCAGCAGAGGGAGGCCTGGCGTCTGGGGCGGCCGGACCTCACCTTCCTTGTTGGCCAGGAGGCTCCGGAGACCGAAGATCTGAGCCACGAGGATGCCAACGGTGATGAAGAGCTGAGGGACCACCCCGAGGGCTCCCCTCAGGTTTTTAGGGGCCAGCTCCCCCAGGTACATAGGGACAACGTTGGAAGACAGACCTGGCAGGGGATTGAAGCAAAAACACCGTCAGGAAACATTAAGTCTGGCAGGGACAAGCTGTGTCTCCAAACACTCTCTACTCTTATCCAGCCGTCACAGCAGCTGGGCGGAAACTTCCGTCTCCAAACGGCGAGAGTAAGCCAACCCCTCTTTTAATTCTTCGTCCTTTAAACTGTAAGGGAAGAAAGGTCATCTGAGCCCAGAAGTTTGTCGACAAGCAACCTTGCTTCTCGATTCGTCGCCGGCACCAGGGGACAACAGGTGGCCTGACCCCTTGGGCTGCCCTTAGCTGGCTTGGTGCCAGGGAAGAAAAGCCCAGGCGTGGTCTAGCACCTTCTCCCCCTGGCTCCTTGGGGGAAGCTGTTCTGATGGGGCCCAGGACCCCTGCCCACCAACCCCATCTATCTGCAAGCATCACAATCGCGAATGTATATCGGGGGACAATTGCCACTTCTGAACACCCACTGTTTAGTTTTCTCGTCTTACTGGAACAAGGAAGAACAGGTGGGACTTAGATTTTATAGGCTTGGAAGTATTTGCACATAGATCATCCCATCTAATTCTCCCAGAAGCCCAACAAGAGGCCTAAAATCTTGGACGGAGGTTGGGTGGGTGGTCATGAGTTCCAGTATTGAACACCCCGTCAGGAGTCAGGCTGGGGCTCAGAGACACGTGGGTCTGAGGGGGCTCCGACCGCGGGGAGGTGGAGGGAACAGTGTGGCAGTGCGTGGAGGTTGGAGTTGCTGGCAGCGTGTGGGTACTGGATGACGTCCGGACAGGAGGGAGCATCTGAGAGCCAAGGGTTCAAGCCTGGCGATTCTGCCCAAGGATGTCTGCTTGGTGTTTAGCAGAGGCTCGCTGCTACTCACACTGGCCCTTCCCAGCTGTCAGAGCAAAGAGAGTCCGTCTTTGCAGCAGCCTTGAGAAGTCTGGTGGGGTATGTGTATGGGGAGACCCCGCAGGCCTAGTGCCCAGAGGACTGGGAGGAGGCAGGGGCCCTCGAGGGGCGGACTCCGTGGTCACCAGTCAGGGCCCGGCGGGTGGGGGGAACCCCACATCTCCGCAACAAGTACTCCCCATGACAGGGACGGAAGTCCAAGAGGCAAACATCAGGAGGTTTGTGAAAGGACGGGGTCCCCTTTGTGCTGGTAGAAAGTAATTCCCGCTCTGATTCAAAAGTGACTCCAATGGGCAATCCCAGCGGGCCTGTTGGGACGGAGTCGGAGAAGGTGCCTTTTACGTTTGAAATCCCTTCGGTGAAAGCACTTGGCGTTCTTGCCACGTGAGCTGACTGACGGTGAGCCAGCGAGTCTCAGGCCCCGCTGTCTGTCTCTGCGTCCTTTGCCCCCGTACCCTCTTTGGCAGAGCAGTCATTCCCTTCCTTTTTAGGATGTCTGAGCGGCCGGCTGCTGGCTCGCTCAGCTTCCTGACTATCTCGGGAGCTCTGTGAAAGAGCGCACCGTGAATGGGTTAGGACGTGAGAGCCAGATGGGACCTGAGGACCTAGGAAACTCCTGACACCTTCTCAGGGGGCCTGTGAGATCAAAAGCATTTTCTCAGAATGCCGAGATAGCACCGGTTCGTTCTCCTTTTCCCGTGAGCACACAGTGGAGCATTCCAGAGGCTACATGGGACGTGGTACCATAGCCACTGGAACTCAGAAGCAGGTTGGAGAAGCCAGACATTAAAGAGATTTGCAAAAATGCAAAGCAATGCCCTTCTTCTCGTTAGGTGCTTTGGTTTTAGCATATATAGCTCTTATAACGGGCTTCTGGTCACCATTTAAATGAATTAAATGAACATATCTTGGTTGCAATCTTTTCTTTCTTTCTTAGATTTTTATTTATTTATTTGAGAGAGAGAGCGAGCATGAGCAGGGCAGGGAGAAGCAGAGGGAGAGGGAGAAGCAAACTCTCCTCTGAGCAAGGACATGGGGCTCCATCCCAGGATGCGGGATCATGAGCCGAAGGCAGACGCTTCACCCGCTGAGTCACCCAGGCGCCCCTTGGCTGCAACTTCTAAGTTGTAAATATTGACCAATACAACCCACATGAGCAAAAAGCTCTTTGGTGCCTCGGTGATTTTAAGAGGGTCAGAAGGGCCTGAGGCCAAAACTTCTGAGACCCGCGGACTTGAAAGTCCTGCTTATTTAAGAGTAAAGGATGAGCGTTTTGTGATTTGTTATCTATTGGAGCTAATAGCTCCCCACTGGAACTAACCCTAAAGGGTTGGATGGTCCACAGAAAAGTGCTTGCCTGCACCTGCCCAGAGCTGGTGCCTCCCAGAATCGCTAGCCCAGCCCTGCTGCGGGGGAGTCAGGCCAGGCGCCCTCGGGGCTCGGCAGTGGAAGCAGAGAGAAGCTTGTCCCAGGGCCCATCACTCTGTCCACCATAGGACCTCTCCTCTCTTCAAGGATCTTATTTTCCTCTTCTTCTTTCCGGCCCCTCAATTCCTCACCGTTTTCCCTGACACCAGGTTCCTTGCTGCGTCCCCCACTGTCCCCTGTACCCACTGAGTGGCTTGCTGACATGCGGCCCAGATATCCGTCGACCCCTAGCCCCGTGATTGCAAGGGGAAAATGAGACACGTTGGCACTGCCAGGGCCGGGTGTGGGGTTGCTGGCAAGGCGCCCAGGATGCGGCATTTTGGGGATGTTCACCCTGGGGGCCCACCCGGAAAGCGCAAGGCTCCGAGAGTGGGCATCTGACTTGCCCCCCACCCCCAGGCCTGGGAACTACAGTCTACAGAAGAATGCCAAGTCAGGGGAAGGTCGCAAGCACGGTTTTAGCCCCATCTCTCTGGTCGGAAGCAATGGTGGGGGAGCGCAGACTTCAAGGGTGGCTTTGGAGGGTTTGCAAGGCGAGAGACCCCAGCCAGTCCTTACTCTGCGCAGCAGGTGGGCCAGGGAGGAGGAAGTGCAAAAGGACCTCTGAAGAGCCCTTTGCAAACTTCACCTTCCTGCCCTCGTTAGGAGGGATTTGTCCATTAGATTGTCATGCTTTTCTAGCCATGACCCACAGTAAAAAATACAGAAACACGTTTGACACTGCAGCCTGATGTTCATACATTATCAATAAGCGAAGCAAAAGTTCCAGAAGACAATCCTTATCTTTATGACACACGACACTGTCTAGTCTGTCTAGAAAAAAAAAATGCTGCTCACTAATCAGGGGTCACCGCCCACTCACTGGCCGCCTGCTGTTGAGAAAACACAGACAAAGGGCCAGATGGAAGCCCACCTCTGCACAGGATCCTGGATTTCTCTCTTTCATGCAAGGGCTCTCTCTGTAGGGAGCGGTACAGGGACGCTTGCCCCTGAATGCACCTGAGACTCAGTGTAGCCTCCAGGGTTCTAGTTCAGGGCAGAGGAACAAGCAGCTTCTGCTGCGCCTGCGTGCTCCAGTGGCCCCAGAATGGTCCAGACCCCAGCACCTGCCCCTCCTCCCTGAGAGCGGTAGCTCAGCCCCGCATTATTTACCTGCACATATTCCCACCAAAAGTCTGGACACAATGATCATCTCGAACGACCGGGCGACTTCGCTGCACCCCATTAAGATCGCAGGTACAATGGAGAAGATGTTGTTGAAGAGCAAAGTCCCTTTCCTGCAGAGGACGAAATGTCAGTTAGTCCGGGTGGAGGATTCATTCATTCGTTTAACAGATGTTCACCAAGCGTCTGTCCAGTTATAGCAGTGGGCTTTGCTGCTGCTTCCGTCTGTGATCGAAGGCGGAGAGGGGTCAAGTGCACAGCCTGGCCAAGGCACAATCTCCGTGGGAGCCAATGGAGATGACCACAGTGCAGAGCGCATCGGTCACGGGGAGCAGAGGGAAAGAACCGAACACTACAATACACTTAAGGGTTTCTTTTTTTTTAAAGATTTTATTTATTTATTTGACAGAGAGAGAGATCACAAGTAGACAGAGAGGCAGGCAGAGGTGGAGGGGGAAGCAGGCTCCCCGCTGAGCAGAGAGCCTGATGCGGGGCTTGATCCCAGGACCCTGAGATCATGACCTGAGCTGAAGGCAGAATCTTATTAACCCACTGAGCCACCCAGGCGCCCCACACTTAAGGGTTTTTGAAATCATCAACTTGCATGATGTTAGTAGAATCTTGAAACCAGATCAGGTAAGGACATTAGAAGAAATGTATAGGGTCAACCTCACGGGTATCACAAAGATGGAAAAATCGTACATGAAATATTAGCAGACTGAATTCAACAGCGTACAGAAAAATCTTTCAGGGTTAAAATGCCACATCTGTCTGGGAAAAACAAAACTGTAACATTATTTTTTAAATGACAGAAGTCTATCTTTGTGACTCCAGGTAGGTGGGGAAGGCTGTCTTCAGACACAAAAGGCAAAAACCGTAAATGAGAGTTTAAGTCTGACCACTTGAACGTGTAAACATCTTGTATGAAAAAGATACTATGTGTGTGACTAAGCAATAAAGCAACAGATCGAGAAGATACTCGCCTGATGCAACAGTGTTGCCTGGACAGGCCCAGAGATGGAATTTCCTCCCAGCCATATAATCCTGGCTAAGGGACAGCATCACTGTGTTCAGTTTTCCCATTTTGAAAAAGGGGATGGGGCTGTTGTATGGACTGGAGGAACTAAAAACCCTTAAAAAAAAAAAAAAAAAAACCAAACCCTGAAAACTCTAAAAACGCAAGCTAAGGCTAGAGCCTGGCACACAGGAACCCCTCAATGAACTGTTAGTTGCTACGGTTATACAAGGAAACCACAAGCCAGTGAATAGCATTTTTATCACGTTCTCAAGCAGACAGCTGGGCAAGCAACTGTCTGCTCATCTGGACCAAACGGATCAGCGTGGACCCAAGTCCTTTACTCCAGGAGACCTGGCCTGCAGATCTGTGACCTGACTGCTGCTCTGGCCGGCAGGGGGAACTGCCAGGTCCAACACCAACCTCCCAGGAAGACCTCAGAATCTTAGATCCCAAAGCAGAGGTTGGATGTTTCTAATCTGGGACTCTTTTTGAAAAATACTGGAGAGGACACTGGGTTCTGGCCTTGACTCTCAAGCTAACAAGATATGTGGCCAAGATGATTTGACCTCACCTAGTCTGTGTGCTCGTTCGCCAAGGGAAGGGGCTGGAGGGGAGGAGATCTTACATACCATGACTAACAAGGCCGCTTTCTCATGCCCATGGAATTTACACGAGAGAGTGTGATGTCTTTTTTTCTTTTTTTTTAAAGATTTTTATCTTATTTTATTTGACAGAGAGCGAGATCACAAGGAGGCAGAGAGGCAGGCAGAGACAGAGGGGGAAGCAGGCTCCCCACTGAGCAGAGAGCCTGATGCGGGGCTCGATCCCAGGACCCCGAGATCATGACCTGAGCCGAAGGCAGCGGCTTAATCCACTGAGCCACCCAGGTGCCCCGAGAGTGTGATGTCTTAAGGACCTTTTTTGGAATCAAATATACAACCTCTAATGCTTCTAGAAGTAGGGGCAAAGATAGGAGCTCTGCCCCTGACGTTCACAACACCCCTAGTGAGAGTTGCCCCGGGACCATGTGGTTTCACCCCGGAAGGCCTGACAGTCATCTCAGCCATTTCAGAGTTTCACGGGAATTTAATTTGGGCTCAGTTTTGCGTATTACTTGATCCCAAGGTAAAAGGACAGAGCAGTGAGTTTGTGTTTGTTTGGGAAGCAGAGTTCGAGAACACTGTGCTGTGACCTACATTGGGACTGACATCGTGGTCCTGTTACCTGGGTTTGAATCCTTTAAAAGCACACACACACACGCACATACACACACACACACATGCACGTGCACACGCACACACACACACACACACACACACACACACAGAGGAGGAGAGAACCTGTTTTGGTTTTGGTAAGGAACATACCTGCAAGGCAGGAGAACAGAGAGAGGGAGCGAGTCCGGAGCTGGAAAGTACATTCTGGTCTTTCTGGACCTGCCCCCAGAGCCCGAGACCCGCCACACCCACGTCTAGACCCTGCCTCCGTCCCCCGCCACGTGGTCAACATCAGGTCTTCTTAAGACCCTTTTAGAAAACAGAAATCAGGGTGCCTGGGTGGCTCAGTGGGTTAAATCCTCTGCCTTCGGCTCAGGTCATGATCCCAGGGTCCTGGGATCAAGCCCCCGCATCGGGCTCTCTGCTCAGCAGGGAGCCTGCTTCCTCCTCTCTCTGCCTGTCTCTCTGCCTACTTGTGATCTCTGTCTGTCAAATAAGTAAAATCTTAAAAAAAAAAAAAAAAAGAAAGAAAACAGAAATCATCACACCAGTTATTACCTAGTTTCACCAACAAAAGAAACCGATATCGGCTTTAGGCTTAGGTTTTGAATGGTCGGGGTCTGGGAATTTCAGGAGCTGGAAATTCACCTGGCCTTACCTGCCAAATTTATTCACCAAAGGGCCGACCATGAGGGAGCCGAGGAAGCCTCCAAACGGGAACATGGACACGGAAACAGACCACAGCAACGTCAAGGAAAACTCGTTTATGTAGTTATTGTTGCGCTCATAGTAGGTCTGGTTATAAAACTCTTTCATGAGCTGGAGAACAAAGCGGAAGACAGCACCAAAATAACTTGACCCCGTTTTGCAGAAAGCACACAGTGGGCTGTCAGCCCCCCCCCCCCCCCCGGGATGACCTGGGCACACAGACAGCGACACCAGAGAGTGGCAGGGAGGAGGGACAGAGTGGTACGAAGAGAAGCTAGCAGGGGCGGGGAGATGCCAGGCCTCTGACAGGCACCCTGCCCAGGACGTAGCTAACCCGTCTTCTAGGCCTTTGGACGACCTCTGACCCTCCAGACTCCTCTGGAGAGTACAAGGCTGGGGAAGACCAGAGCACCCCCCCTCTGTACCCCCGAGGCCAGCCCGTGGGTGAACAGCCAGGCTTGACTGTCCATGAAAAGCCAAGGCCAGGCACCCGGTTCACCCCCATGGGCTCACAAGTTACTCCCTTGGGCCTGCGCTGTGTCTTGTGGGTATCTCCCTCCCCCGTGACCTGAGGGCCCACCATGTGCCCCAGCATGCATGGACCGCCACCCCAGAGGCCACTTCCAGGCACGAGCTGCTCCAAACCCCAACCCACTGGCAGGGATGGAGGGTTTGCGTCTCACTACCCCCAGCGACTTACCTCGGCAGGGGAGTTAACGGCGGCCACGTTGTACCCATACTGGAAAGATGACCCAAAGGCAGCTATCAGCGTCGCCAGTGAAAGTACCAGCGTCAGCCTCTGTGGGAGGAGAAACCCTGACTTAGGTCATAGGAAGCAGCTGGGATTCAAGGGAACTTTTACCCCAAAGTCTTCTAGAAGGACGCAAGACAAATCTGGAGATCTGTTGTCTTTCAGCTGCTCCTGTCTCAACACCTACCTCTACCACCTTGTAGAAAGTTCCTTGAGCCAAAGCATTTAAGGGCTAGATGATTCTCTGCTCTGGGGGGCTGTCCCAGATGCACTGTAGGGCCACCCGTCCCCAGGTGTCTCCAGCCATCGCTAGATGTCGGGCTGGTTGGGGAAAGCGACTGCCCCTGAGTACCACTGGGTCAGAAAGTCACCGAAGGTTCACCTGCTCCAACACTCTACCTCTGTCCAAAATGTTTCCCCACCACCCCACCGCGTGCCCGTGTTTGCGGACAGCAGCCAGCAGCGCCCACGTCCTCCCCTAACAATCGAAGAGGAGAAAATGTGAACAATTCTAACTGTTTCTTTAGGGCCGTGATTAACTTCCTTGAGCCTCTGGACTTTTGCTTTAACAGGCACGAGGAGAAAATATTTAAATACAGGTTTCTGGGGACTCAAACATGCGTGTTCTATGATCATGTTCCCCTTTGACACGGAGGAAACTGAACACTTAATGACGAGGGGGAAGTCGTTAGTAAGGTCACGAAAAATTGGAGAAAAATAAAAGTGGAAAAAGTTTTTCTCTAGAATATACAGATTTCTTTTTTTTTTTTTAAAGATATTTATTTGACAGAGAGAGGAAGAAAGAGAGAACAAGAGAGGGGGAACAGCAGAGGGAGAGGAGGAAGCAGGTTCCCCGCTGAGCCGGGAGCCTGACACGAGACTCGATCCCAAGACCCTGGGATCATGACCTGAGCTGAAGGCAGACGCTCAACCGACTGAGCCACCCAGGGGCTCAGAATCTACAGATTTCATCTTGCATCTCCCCTCTGCTACTTTCTAGCTGAATTGCTAGAATCTTCAGTTTCCTCCTCTTTAAAAGGAGGGTCAATCACACTCCCCCAGAGTTGTTGCAAGGTTGAATCACGGAAGCATCGAGCTGCGGAGATGAATCCACTGACCGGGGCCTGGATGTGGCTCTCAGAAGCCGCCCCTGGAGCATCTTCCTCTCCGTGCTCCCACGGAGGCCCCGTCCCGCGGACATGTGCTCCCTCACGGCTGCCGAGGTCCCCGGGTCTCCCTCCAAGCAGCACCTCTGCAGAGAGCTGAGGAGCCAGGCCGGAGGCAGAGACACCACAGACATCCCTGCCCTGTCCCCGGAGCCCCCGGAGAGCACGAGCCTGTTAACATCCAAGCAGCAGCGAGGCAAGACCTGCCCGGAGGCCCCACAAATGAAACCTCGCCCTCTCCTCCCTCCACAAAGGAATTAACAAAGGGTTCATTCAGCAGGAAGTTTCTGGCAAGGGGGGTAAGAAGCATGGGCTCTGGTTTCCAGTCTCTCCTGAGCCCCCGCCATCCCCTGGGGCCAGCATGAGGAGGAGGTGACCAAAGTGGGGGGGCAGTGTTGGTGCCCAGGAGACAAAGTGGGTTCCCGCGCTACCCCGTGCTTGCTAGAGGTGGGGAGGGCACAGGAAGGAACACGCGCGCGCGCCCCCCTCACCCCAGATGCAAGACGGGGCGGCCCTCGCTCCCCGGGAAGTGCTCCGGGCAGTCACTCCTTCCCTCCATCCCTCCAACAGACGGTGGCCCCCTCGGGAGCCCGCACTGTTCTAAGCGCTGGGGATACAGGGAAAGCAAAACGAAGTCCCTCCCCTGTGGGGGTTCTACTGCTGGTTTTGTGGAAGCGGGTCAGGAGAGAGGAGGAAGGCGGCAGGCAGGGAACGGACGAGCAGGCAGGGAACGGACGAGCGGTTTCCCTCTTCCCACTCTCTTCCACGTAAATGACTCACTAGAAACACAACAGGCTTCACTCAAACTGCCCAGGGCCCCCTCCTGACCGCTTGCTACTCCGGTGGGTCCTCTGGTTTGAAGACCTTAGCAGAGCTCCTCTGGGGTGGGGGGCGGCTGGTGCCCCAGATCGCAGGACACTGCCAGGCACCACGGGCGGACTGCCGGTGACCCGACTGCTTTTAGGAGATCGCAGGGCACATACGAGGAAGAACTCCAGCCGCAGACGCTCCAAGCCCAGAGCGTACAACTTAACGTCCGTGCTTTGTCTTCCTCGCTGAATTCAAGCTACAGGCACGTTCTCTGGACCCGGAGGAGTCAGGGGTTACCCTCCGTCAAAACCGTAAAGACATTCTGGGTAGGTTCTCGCTGACCATGCTGTCCAAATGCCTTCATTCATTAAACAAATAGTGGCTGAGACCTGACTCTATTCCAGACACCATGCTACAGTCTGGTGAGCAGGTTGGCCCCCTCCACATCACGGTCCAGTGGGGAAGGCAGACATTTAAAAAAAAAAAACAAAACCCAACCTATAATTTAATAGTTTAACTATCACTGTACTGAGCTCTACAGAGGAAAACAAAAACAAAAACACAGACGTGGTTTAAAAGAGGAGCCAGAAGTGAACAGGGCTTGGGTGAGGGGCGTGGCTGAGCCAGGGCAGAAGCACTAGCTCTGAGGACCATCACGTCCTCACAAAGTTAAACAGAGTAACCGTATGACCCAGCGGTCCCACACACAGGTGTCCCTCCAAGAGAAAGAAAGACACGTGCATGCAAACACTTGAAAGCAAATGTTCATGGCATCATGATTCCTATCAGCCCTGAGCTGGAAACCATCCAAATACGGATCAGCTGATGAATGTATCAACAGGTGCCGTGCAGCCAGTGCAGCCAGACCATGGAAGACGACTCCACCAGAAGGAAAGACAACAGACTGACACGCACGACACACGGTGACTGGACCTTGAAAACATGCTAAGTGAAAGCAGCCCGTCACAAAGGAGCCCCTGCTGTCTGCCTTCGTCTTTGCAAAAGGTCCGAAACAGGCAAATCTAGGGAGACACAGACGGTAATTGGGTGGTCGCCAGGGTCTGGGGAGAGATGTGGGTTACGGCCACGGGGCACAGGGTTCTTTTAGGGGTGATGAGAATGGTCTAAACTTACCCATGCTGATGGCTGCACAACTGTACATTTGTGTATTTTATCCAAATTGTATACTTTTCATGGGTAAATCACATGGTCTGTGAGTTACGTTCTCAGGAAAGGTACTATATTTAGAAGGCATTAAAAGCAAACCGCAGTTTCTTTTCTTTTCCTATTTCTTTTCTCTTGTCTTTCTTTCCTCTCTTTCTTCCTTCCTTCCTCCTCTCTCCTTTGTTCCTTCCTTCATTCCTTCCTTTCCCCCTTTTTTTTTTTTTTTTTGGGCAGGCTTTCCAGCAGGGAAAGAGATCTAGTACTGGGCTGGAGTAGGGCATGAGAGGGAAGGGGCCCAGGTCTCCCAGCAGCTTGTAAAAGTGACAAGTGGCCTTCAGACATGAAAGGGGGTGGGGTGTCTCCTCAGAGGCCAAGGGGAGCCATGACCCAGCTCTGCTTTCGGGAGCAACTGCACGTTCCTCATGCCCACACTAAACTGGCTTCCTGTTTCAGAACACCGAACACATTTCCAGACTTCATTCAAAAGCCACCTTCAGGGCGTGGCTTCCAACTGGATGTGATTTAAGGGTGCTGGGAAAGGAGCTTTGTCCCCAAACAGCTCCCTTTGGGAATCTGCTTCCTACAGCCATTCCCGCCGTCCGGAATCTCCCAGGAGAACTCCAACGTCTCCAGAAAAGTTAGTTCTTATGAATGATAAACTCTTCGACTCACTTTCTCACACTTTCGATCCCAAAGTTCACAAACAGAAAGGGAGGCCTAGGTGTGGCTGGGGCACAGCAGAGGTGTCTTGCCTTGTGGCTCTGGTGGTTTTGAGCTTGGTTGGGTGGGGGGGGGGGCAGCACAAGGGCCCGGGATCGGATCCTACGCTCCTGCTGCTGGCTGTTTGGCCTTGGGCCAGTTACAGAACTTCTGTCTTGGCTCCTTCCCCGGTAAAATGGGGACGGCCCTCCCTCCCTCACAGGACTGAGGCGAAGAATGAATGAGTTCATACATGAAAAACACTTGGCTTATAGTGAGTTCTACACCCAGCCCTGCTCTCATCACCAACACCGATCACACCAGAGGGGAAGTGACTTATCCCATCACGCTAGGTGTGCTGTTGATGGAGGCACATCCCCCCCCCGCCCAAAAAAATTATGTCTTCATTTTCTAAAAACACTTGGCTCATTTTCCCCCTTCAGGCCAAAAGTCCTTTTTCTTGGAAGAAAAATTCTTGATGCACATTGGTCAGATTCTGGTCTTTTCTCTTTACATAGGAGGAACCCAAAGGCCAATGAGGCCATGGTCACACAGCCAATGGGGAGACAGAGAGCCCCACGGAGCCCCCTCCATCGGCCCCACGCAGCCCCAGCTCTCTGCAGGGTTCCCAGGCCCCTCCACTTTTCCACGGCTCCAAAATGCTCCCTGGGCTTCCCTCAGTAACCTGCAGATATTCCCATAGCCACCACGGGAATCATTTCGTCTTCATGCATCCCAGGAAGCCCAGCACGTGTCCTGGCTTTTGTCCAAAGGCGCAGGTCTGGACTCAGGCAGCCGGGAAGGGGAGGCTTCCAGCCCCCACCCCCCACCCCCTCCCCCACCCTTGGAGCGAGGGCTTCTTTCTTTGGAGAATCCAGGGGGCAGGCATCTAGCTAGAATCTGCCCGTACCTGCTGCATGTGACCATTTTAATCATATCCTCTCCAGATGTGTGGCTTCCTTTCAGGGACCACCTCGCGAGGCTTTTCTGTTCTCCTGTGGCCTCATCTGAGGGCAGAGCTGGCCAGGGCGTTCCTCTTTGAAAAGAGGGCACAGACCCGATGAGGGCCTCTGGTGGCCCCCAAGACCCTACGTTCTTGAGGACTCACAGCCCCTTTTCTAGGAGATAGAGGCCTTAATGGCTGAGCACGCCCATCTTTCTTGGTTGTTGCAAGAGTCAAACGAGATCCACATGGGAAGGCTCAGTAACCTTCAAAACATAATTCTCGCAGCACAAGAACGCCTCTAATGAGAAGAGACTAGGGAGGCTGCTAAACGGCCTGCAATACACAGGCCAGGCCCCCACAGCAAAGAGTCCTCAGACCCCAAATGCCACTCGTGCCCCGCTCTAAAGGATGAGCAAAAGTAGTAACATTTATGGGGGACCCACTACAGGCCAGGTAATTGGTCTAGTAGCCCTAGGGGCGGTCTGGTTATTATCCCCATTTTACAGATGAGAAGGCTGAGGCACAGAGCAGTTAAACAACGTGCCCAAGTTCCCGCAGCTTGAACAGGATGGAGCAGGAACAGAGCCAGGACCTCCCGCCTCCCACACCCGCTCTGAACCCGCAGAGTGCAGTGCTCTCGACCTGTCTGTGGACCGGGCTCCCCTCCGCGCCCGGCTCCGGCATCACCGGCACGGGCAGGTACCTCTGTCTCCACAAATACAAGCAGATGCGCCGCAATGCCTAAAATGCGAATTCCTCGTGATAAATTCACAGGCTCGGTCTTCCCGAATTCTCCTCAATCAAGAGACTCTCGAAGGACAGCCGAAATTCTCTGAGCGAGGGCAGTGGGGCAGGAGGGGAGAGGCCAGAAAACTCTTTTGTCTTGAAAACAAGGGAGCCTCTCCTCTCAAAGGCCGGGCATCCCTGCTCCCAGATGGGAATGAGGCTCGAGTCGGTTCTGAGTCTTCTCTGCATCCTAACCCTCTCCACGCCGGCCTCGCCGCGTGCGTGACTTGCCCCAGAACCGAATGCCAGTGTCCCGAAGCCCCCATCAGAACAAATCAAGGAAAGCAGCTCACCCACATCGTGCAAGGGTTTTGTGGGGCCGGGCCGGGTGGGGCGGGGAGGGCAGAGGCCCTTCTCCTCCAACTTTTCTGGGTAAGGCACTGGGGACAACAAAAGCCTTGACCCGTCTTCAATTTGGCGGCAGGTACTTTTCAAGGCTGTTCGGGGAGAATGATCCCCGGCCAGTCTCCAAAATCTAAGTGTCCCTGAATCCGTCTCCTAGTCCCTGTCAAAGCGAGCTCGAAGGTTCCGTCCAGCGAGCCCGGTCCCTCCCGGGAGCAGAGCCGAGCAGCCGTCCGCAGCGGCCGCTCGGCGCTGCCTCCTTCCCCGGGAGGCCCACTTACCCCCTCCTTCTTGGTGGGGCTCTGCTGCTCCATCTTGGGCTTGCCAGAGGGGAGCGCCTGCGACTTCCTTTCAGCCAAAATAACAAAAGCACTGAATGGAGAGAGAAAACATTCGGGTTGTACTTTGGCCGCGCCAACGATCAGCCAATAGCATTTTTACAGCCAGCCCCGCACTGAATAACCCTTTCAGGAGCCCCGAGGTGTGTGCGTGCGTGTCTCCTTTCACGTCTTTTAAATGCAAAGCTTGGGGGTTGGCTCAGCCGGCGGGCGCCCCCTCCCCCCAGCACCGGCGGCAGCGCCTGCCCGATGGGGCGGGCTGTGGCCGTGGCTCCCCCAGAACCTCCACCCGTCGGGCTCGTGATGAGTGGCTGCCGGAGTTATTTCTGTCACAAACACTTGGAAAGCCACCGGCCCCATATCGTACCAGATAGCATGAGGCCAAGGGTTAGGGTCACCAGGAAGCCCGCAGCCCGTCCCTCTGGGAGCCCGCTTTTCCTCAAATAACCGGGCCACACTAGCTCGGAGAGTGTATTTTCCTTTGCGAGGACCCGAGGGGCCTGAAGATGTGACTTTCTCTGTGATCATCACTTCTGTATAGGCAGTGAATAGCTCAGATGCCTTTATCTGCAGGGCAGGGAAAGGGAGTCAGGGCTGCTGGCCTGGGTTCACCGGCTCTGCCAGGCGAGGCCACAGCCGCCTCCTGTGCTCAGCGCGTGTCGGCGCCGCGGCTGGAGCGTGGGCTTCCTTGGAAGAGCAGGGGCAGCCCGGGGCAAGGGGCCAAAATCCAGAGCAGAGTCCCACAAGGCCCACGGGCTTTTGCCTTTACGGGATATAGTTCTTGTTTTACTTGCTGCGGCGCAAATCTATTAATTCAGCCACTCCTCTCCCTCCTTCCCCCATTTTTTTTTTTTTTTAAGATTTTACTTATTTGTCAGAGAGAGAGAGAGAGAGAGAGCCCAAGCGGGCGAGCAGCAGAGGCAGAGGGAGAAGCAGCCTCCCTGCTGAGCCAGGAGCCAGAATCCTGAGATCATGACCTGAGCCAAAGGCAGATGCTCAAACCAACCGAGTCACCCAGGCGTACCCCCATCCTTTCCCAAATAAATAACCAGGAGTCCACTGTGTGCTGGACGCCGTTCCTACATCAGTAGTAGGCTTGGGAATTGTGACCAGGGGCTTACCTGCGGGAGACTGTGAGGAGGGTGACAAAGAGCCTGTGCGTGTGCGTTGGGGGCCACTGTGACCCTGTCGCGAGAGAGGACTGGCCATTTTTCCCCACCAGCTCATTCCCTGTCCTTTCTTGTGTCACAGCATGACGCCCAAGGAAGGTTTGGCAAGACCAGAGGTTCCCAATCATTTCAGAGAGCTCTGGAGAATTCTCCAAAGAAAATGCACTTTGGTGGGGGAAGACGGGGAGGGGGTGAAGGGAAAGACACAGATTGTGCAAACAAAAAGAAGTGGCCTCTGTTGGCAGCCCTGAGTCATGGCCAGGCCCACCTGCCCCTGGCCTCCTGCGTGATGAATGACAGCGTGCTTGGGGAGGTGGCAGGGGTGGGGGGGGGCAGGGGTATCCCCTGCCCGGCACCTGACCTCCCCAGCCCCAGCAAGGCCCTACTTGGTTCCTGTGGGACTCAGGCATTGCAGGCATGGCCATGTGTCACCAGCACCCCAGCAGGGCCAGCCAACGGGGTACAGCCCCTTGCCTGGGCTCCTGCCACTGGGAGCTCCCAGGAGCGAGCCCGAGGGCTGGGGGCTGCACCCCTCGTAGGTGCTGTCTGTCCCTGCTCCAACCCTCCCAGCCCAGGGACTGGGCCCAGCAGTCTGGGGTCTCCAGCTGCTGTTGAGCCCAAGGAAGGGCCCTGGGACTAAGGGGATCTGGGCATTCAGATGGGGGAATGGGCCGCCAGTTGGAGGCACACCCCTGGCAGGTTGACTTGGGGTCTATGGTCTGCACCCCACCCCTTAAATGATCTCCAAGTTGGGGGGGCGTCTCAGACTCTGGCCTCTGGGCCCTGCCCTCCCTGCCCGGCCCCGGTCTGGACTCGAAGAACCTGCCAGTTGAAGCCTATTTTTGCTGTGTGGTTTAAAATGACACTAATGGGGCGCCTGGGTGGCTCAGTGGGTTAAGCCGCTGCCTTCGGCTCAGGTCATGATCTCAGGGTCCTGGGATCGAGTCCCGCATCGGGTTCTCTGCTCCGCGGGGAGCCTGCTTCCTCCTCTCTCTCTCTCTGCCTGCCTCTCTGCCTACTTGTGATCTCTCTGTGTCAAATGAATAAATAAAATCTTTAAAAAAAAAATGACACTAATGAACACCACTGATTGACCCAAGGACAGGCTGAGGTGTGTCCCAGGATCACGTACAAGTTTCTCCGAGAAACTGCATTTATTTTGAAACTACCTCTACCAAGAGCTAAGGAATCCCTTTTAAAGGAAAAGTGGACAGTTATGGGGCCATGCTTGGTCCTGGCAGGGCCCTCCTGCCCCACTTCCCCACCTTCCACACAGTTTGGGTCCTCATTAGGAGGATTATTATATTAGGACTTTAGTTATATTATTATATAATTTATATATTATATTATATTGGGATTTTATTATATCAGGATTTTATCATTGAGGGACAAAGGACCCAAAGAGGGCCTCTTTAACCTCTCGTGACCCAGGAAGTGTGGTCAGGGACTCTGACATGAGGATCTGAGTCCCAGAATCAAACTCCCAAAGTGCTATCACTAACATAAAATGTAAATATGTCCGCACACAACCTTAGGAGACTTATCAGAATCTGACAACAGTGGTTATCCTGGAACGTGAGATCACAGGTGATTTTGATCTTAGTATATATTTACATTTATATTTTATTCTTAAAAGGCTTATTTCATTTTGTTATTTTTTTTTAAAGATTTTATCTATTTATTTGACAGAGAGAGAGAGATCACAAGTAGGCAGAGAGAGGGGGGCAAGCAGGCTCCCTGCCGAGCAGAGAACCCGAAGTGGGGCTTGATCCCAGGACCCTGAGATCATGACCTGAGCCCAAGGCGGAGGTTTAACCCACTGAGCCACCCAGGCACCCCTTAAAAGACTTATTTTAGGGAGAGATCCAGGAGGAAGAGGGGCCAAGGGAGAAAGAGAATCTCAAGCAAACTCCCTACTGAGCACCCTGAAATCATGACCTGAGACCTGAATTCAAGTCAGGGTTAAGTCAGATGCTTAACCCAAGAAGGCACCCAGGCGCCCCTCCGTTCATATTTACTGAGCCTAATGCTGTACGGGAAGGGGAGTGCAACAGGGTTCCAAGAGAAAAACTGCCTTCTGCCCCAGGCGGCTTAGACTCTACTTGAAGACACAGTTTAACCAAATAAACACATTGATGAATTTACAACAATAAAAGAGCTCTAGAGATGAGGGTGGAGGGCCGGTCCGGGAAAGCAGTCCTAAAAATGTGAGCTTGAGCCCAGACAGGAAGGAAGTAGGAAAAGAGCTTACCCAGGCAAAGGGGGTGGGTGGGGAGGGGGCGGTGGAGAGGGCCTTGCAGACAGGAACGGCATGGGCCAAGGCCTGTGGTCGGAGTATAATGCCATCAAGAAATTGCAAGGTCAGTGTGGCTAAGGAGCACAAAGCAAAGAGGAAGAGTGTAGGGGGGAGGCTGGCGGGGCAGGCTGGGCCAGACTAGACTTAGTACTTGAAGACCACGTGCATTAAGGAGCTCGATTTTTGTCCTAGGAGCAGAGAGAAGGCGTTGAGTTTCGAGAGTGATCAGGTTTGCGTTCTTCCAAACTCACAGTGGCTACCTGGAGGTGAACCACAGAGGGAACAGAAGTTCACAGACTTGGGGGAGAGGGGAGGGAGCAGTTTCTTTGCTGTAGACCTGCCCTCGGAGGGTAGCGGAAAAGATGAGAGAAGTCAATTAATCCGAGAAATATCTAGGCTATAAAAGTGACAAGACTTGCTGACTGACAGGACCAAGGGCAGTGAAACAGGACGACTTCTGTATGACTGTTGCAATGAAGAATCAAAATGATCTTTCTGAAAACGAAGCTTTTCAGAATTACCAGTTTATGTAGGAAAATTCAACAAAAATGTAAAAAGTTGAAGTAGCACCAGAAGGCAGGGGGGCAAATCCCTGGGTTGTTTTGAGACCAAAGATACCAGGACTTTGGGTCACTGCTGCTCTCACTTCTACTAGGAATGTTCTGGAATCTTCAAGTTTTGCTGCAGGCCTTTTTTGAACAGACTGCTGTGGCTCCCCCAACCCCAAATCCATTTGCTCAGTCCCTTGTCAACAGTAATAGAATTTGGGGAAGGACTTCTTGGCTGAGCAAAATAAAGACTGCGTTTCCCTAGGTCCCTTGCAATTGGTGTGGACATATGACAAAGCTCTGTATAATGCAAAGGGGTCGCTGGTGGTGTGACTGGATTTGGTTTTGTGTTCAGGTTAAAAAAATGCATGGGATTTAAGTGGGTCTGCCCCAACCCTTTTTTTCCCCTGGAAGACCTGTTATTTTTATGTGCCACACAGTAGAACGTGGGGTTCCCTAGGAGCAGGTGCATGGTGCTACAGCAGAAACACCGGCATGGGCCTCATGGGGGCACAGACCGAGGCTGCCTGCCCAGGAGCAGTGTGCACACGGGATTGCTGGATTCGAAGGCAGAGCGGGAAGGGACTGGGTCATCTCCATTCCAGGTTGAGATAAGGAAGCGGTGACGAACAGGTCCTAGCGTGCATCCAGCTATCCAGACCCGTGGTCCTGGGGCAGTGTAGGGGAGGTGGAGGGGGTCCGGTCTGTTGACCTAGGACTTTTCAAGCCTGGTGCTCAGTGGGGTCAACCGCACGCCACCCCGGCTGGCCATCTGGCCATTGGAACTCAGCTCAGCAGAGAAAACCTATCAGATCCGAGTTAGCGTTCTTGCTCCTTAGGCCGGTTAGGAGCTCTGACACTGAATCTGGCTCAAGACTCGATCAGGCGTTGCCAGGGCAGGGAGGCTGCCCGTCACGCTCCGACATGCCTGGTGAGTAAACTTCAGAGACTTTACAAGAACAGAGTTTGACCTTGCTTATCAGCGTGCACAGGCACAAACGGGTGTGTCCCCCAAGAACCATGGACAGAAAGCGTGAAAGCCAGGGGGGTCACGAGGCTCCTCGGGGACCCAAGGGGCCTCCCTCAGTTACACATTACCATAGGTAGACAGCTCTTTGTTTAGAACTGTCATAAAAACACACAACAAAGCTTCCTATCTTTAGTATACAGTTTGCTCTATCTACTATGTGGGGTAAGTGATCGCCTGAACTTTCTCACTTTGCGAGACTAAGGCTCTACGCCTGCTCCGCGTCGACTGCCCATTTCTCCTTCCCCCCAGCTCTAGGCAACCTCCACTTGCCTTTTTGTTTCAATGAACCTGCCTACTTTAGTCATCTCGTATAAGCGGAATCATACAGTATCTGTCTTTTTGTGACTGGCTCATTGCACACAGCATAGCGTCCTCAGGTTTCATTCATGTTGTAGGCAAGGCTGTGGACAAATTGGGAGGCTTGGAACATTGCTGGTGGGAATGCAAAATGGTGCAGCTGCCGTGGAAAACAGAAAGAAAGTTAAACACAGATTTACTTTATGACTCGGCAATTCAACTCCTAGATATATACCCGAAAGAATTAAAAGCAGGTAAGTATGCACGTGTTCATAGCAACACTATTCACAATAGCCAGAAGGTAGAATCAGCCCAAATGTCCATCAATGGATGAATGGATAAGCAAATAGTGACATATACCCCACAATGAACTATGCAGCTATAAAAAGGAATGAAGTGTTGCTACATGCTGGGTGAGCCTCCAAAACATCACACTAAGCCAAAGAAGCTGGGCACAGAAAGGTACATATTGCATGATTCCGTTTATATGAGAAATCCCGAAGAGGTAAATCCATAGAGACAGAATGCAGATTGGTGGTTGCCAGGGGCGGGGGGAGAGGGAAGTGGGGAGGGACTGCTTAATGGGCGTAGGACTTCCTTTGGGGTGGGGGGATGGGAACGTTTTAGAACTGGATAGAGTCCTGGATAAGCTGTGAATGTACTAAATGTCTGGGAGTTGTATACTTCCCAAAGGTTAATTTCATGTTCTGTGAATTTCACCTTCCTACAAGGGAATACTGAAACAGTGTCTAATGATCTCAGGGCTACTTTGTATCTTTCCAGAAAGTGTCTAGAGGCATGTTAATAAAGTTAAAGCATACTCTTCTCCCCCAAGGTTAAAAATTATGACTCTAGTACAAATTTTAAAAAGCAGGTGTTAAAGATTTTAACTCACTACTGAGGGACCCAGGCAGCTGTTTTAACTGGTTTGAAAGAGAATCTGAAGAGCTGACTGGTTTATAGATCAGGAATGCTGGAAGGAATGGATCTAAAGTGGCTTCCCGGGAGGGCAGTCAAGGAACCTCTCCATACAGCATTGGTTTAGTGCCTCAAGGCAAGTATTTTGTGCTAGGATGGTTATTTACAACTTGCAGAATTGTAAGCTCCAAGGCGGTATAAGGCAGAGCCCTGTGGAATTAGGAAATGTAACGCGGTAAGGTGTGGTTTTCCCACCGAGGCCCACTTCCCCTACATCATTTGCAATTAGCCTCCATCACCATTATCAGCAAAGGCTATAAATCAACACACAGGCCCAGTCCGCTCCACGCCTTTGTTGAACACTTACGGCACCCCATGGGATTAGTTCAAAGGACAGGGCCAGAGAACGCATCTTATATCTCCAACCTGGGGTCTTGAGGGACGGGTTAGGGAAGCCAGCAGCCCTACAGGGGCTGCCGGGTCACTCCAATTCCCATCGAAGTCAAACCATGCAACACCCGCTCATACACCTGAAGGCCGCAGAAGCACAGTTCCTCCAGGCCTCGCTAGCTTACCGGCAAGCAATAGCCACAGCACCTGGGAGCTTGCCAGAAATGGGGACTCACAGGCTCCATCCATCCCAGACCCGCTCAGAAACTGCATTTGAACCAGCTCTCCTTCACAAACATCAGAGAAGCCCGGCTGTGAGGCTTCCCGGATCTGAGCCCCACCAGAGCAGACTTACCCTCTAGCCTTACGCGGCATCCTGAGCTCTCACTTAGGGTTAGTGGTTGGCCAACTTCAGACAGCGCTCAGCACCTGTCCTGACTCCCTGCTCTTGCCTTCTGCTCTTGGGGAGGGGAGAAGCAGAAGACCAGCCCTGGCTGCTGGGAGAACGCCTTCTCCCCAGTGCCTTGGGCCCAGGCAAACCCAGGAATTTGCTGTCTGCCCGGAAGAAGAGAAGCTACAGAAGGGATTCGCCGAAGGGAGGGCCTCCTCCCACCTCTGGCGAAACAGTCACAAGGAATTCCTCAAATACTTGATAAACTGGGGAGGCCCAAGAGTCTCCCCTCTCGGGCCTCCCAGGACTGCTGGGCCGGGAGCCTTAGGAAGATGGGGCGGGGGGGCTGTGTCGGGCGGGGCCAGGAGGAGAATCTTCGTGTCACTTAGAGATCACGACAAAGGCTGACAGTATATGAGGCTGAGCATCGGGTCTCCTGTTGGTGCCATTAGTCCCGTGTTAGGTGAAACTGAGGCGGAGGGAGGTCACGGTTATTTGCCCGCAGTGACATAGAAATGGCAGCACGGTGGCTGACCCGCTTTCTTCCCTCCAGAGCCCCCTTATCCACGAGCCTGGTTGTTGGGCTCACCTGTTTCTCCTGCTCCCTTTCTTCGGCCGCAGCCCATCTGCCCCCACATGGCTTGACGAAGATGACGTGGCCATCAGCATCCATGCCACTTGCCTTTTCCCGCGAGACTCTGGCCCAGAAGGATGGAAGCTGCACAGAACTTCACAGTCCCCTGGAAGAACTTCCCAGAGACTCTCGTCAGCTCTGTAATAGAAAGCCTCAAGCAACATTTACACCCAAAACTCAGAAGTCCACTTCCAAAGTTTTACCTCAGATGCCCACTAGTCCGAATCTGTGATATCATGATCCCAGTGCCCGGCTAGACTCCGGATCTCAGGACTGTGAGTTCAAGCCCAACCATGGGCACACGGGTTACCTTAAAAAAAAAATTAAAAAAACAAAAAATATATATATATATTTTTTCCTCTCTCTCTCTCATTGAAGGAAGTAAGGGAGGTTTCAGAAAGAAATTTCATATGCTAAAGAGGACTGGCCTACAAGATACCAGGAGGCCTTGTCATTGTCAAATTTAGGTTGTTCTGGTGTCACTGGGGAGTGGGAGGTACGGGGGGAGGTTACAGGGTGTTCAGCTTCATCTTCAGCTAGCCTTCTGCTCCCTCCCTCATCATAGATAGAAGGTTAAGTGTGTGTGTGTGTGTGTGTGTGTGTGTGTGCGCGCACGCGCACGTGTGTGGCATTTTGATCCTTGCCCAGTCAAAGTGCATTGAAAGACCCGCCCTGAAATGCACTTCACAGCAGCCCCTGATATCCCCACGTGGCCCGGTCCGTTCTGAGATGCAGTAAGGCTCTGTCCCAGGACTATTTTTCCTCACTCGGACGTGCAACACGTGTAGTTAGTGCAGGACAGTCAGAAGAAAGGCACTCAGAGACAAGCCCCCGCCCCCACGCCCTACTCCTGGTCCTAAGAGGAAACTACCCTTAAAAGGAAAGAGCCCCTGTCCTGTTATTCTAGGCTTTACTCTGTGCCCCAGCTCTAAGTCTTATTCCTGGGAGGACTTACAACTTGTATGTGACAGAAGGCAAGGAAAGGTTAGCTGTCCTAACACCCTCTTGAACCCTGAGGCTACAGAACCACCCAGGAGGGAGGCCTCTGCCCTTTCCTATCTGATGGGTAGATGAGCACGTGGACAAAAACCTGTTTGGGTGACAGGTGCAGCAAGGGTTAATCAACCCACACCAAAAAGCACATAAAAAAACTCAGATTTAGGGGCACCTGGCTGGCTCAGTGGGTTAAAGCCTCTGCCTTCAGCTCAGGTCATGATCCCAGGGTCCTGGGATCGAGCCCCGCATCGGGCTCTCTGCTCTCTGCCTGCTTCCCCTCTCTCTCTGCTTGCCTCTCTGCCTACTTGTGATCTCTCTCTCTCTGTCAAATAAATAAATAAAACCTTAAAAAGAAAAACTCAGATTTAAACGCCAAATTGGCAACTCTCTTGGGTCCATCCCTCTTCGGGAGCTTTCTACCATTGCTCGATAAACTGTTTTGCTACTCACCACCCTGGTCTGGTCTACCTCTTCATTCTTCAAGGCGGCATGACCAAGAACACCAGAGAAAAAGAAATTCCGCACCGCAGTCGTCCCTGAGAAGCGCTGCCTCCTTTCGCCCCGAACATAGTAATGACATGGAGAACAGACGCAAAAGAAATGTGTCCATTTCTGGATCCTTTGTCATTTATAGTTAACTGTTCTGAGTCTCTTGCAAAATGAGTTTTGCCTTCAAGGAGATTCATAGAAAGGGCTTTTGACAAATAGAGGTATTTGATATCTTTGTGATCATAAAACTGAAATGGGTAATAAACATTTCCAGAACTAAAAAACTGCATGCAAGCTGAACAAAAAATTAATAATGTGGAACTGAGTGACCCAAAGAAGACGTTGTTAGTTTTGTGACTCTTGTTGGAAACATTGCTGGTTCTCTAATGTTTGTGCTTTCAGGTTAAGGAAACTTTCTCTTAAGATATACATGATTTATGGAAACGTGATAAAGTATTCATTTGTGAGCACACCCTAGCCTTTCTCTCCACCTGAACCCGCTGAAATTCAAAAGGTCTCAGTAGGGTGCCGGGGTGGCTCAGGTCCTGAGATCAAGTCCTACATCCGGCTCTCTGCTTGGCCGGGAGTCGGCTTCTCCCTCTCCCTCTCCCTTTGTGCTCTCTCTCAAATAAATTAAAAAAAAAATCTTCATTTTTCTTTTTTTTAGAAAAAAGGTCTCAGTAAGTATTCTTTCCTCCACGGCAATTATAATCATTTGCATAAGTTCAAAAGGAAGCTGTTCTCGTAACAGGACACCATTGGAAACATCGGGTTACTTTACCAAAGCTTTAGCTGGAATGTTGCATTTGAGAGACATGCATAGACTCAGATGTGACCAGACAGCTTTAAGGAACTGAGGCTGACTTTATGAAACATGGTGCCAGTAGAGCCCCTTGGAAATGTTGGCTTGAGACCTTGTTTACTGAGGTTCCAGCAGCAGGAAACTCAGGATATTTGGGGACCTCAAGAAGAGGGATGCACCCAGATCTACAGGTGATGAGGGAACAGAAGGCAAACGGAGGACAAAGCAGAAGCTGATGCCCCGCCCCTCCCCTTCCCCCGCCCCCTCCCCTCCCCTCCCCTCCCCTCCCCCCCACCCTGGGACATGTGTGACATTCCTCAGGCACTCCTGGCTGCCGTAAAGGAAAAACAAAGAGTTAACCTGTAGAGATCACAATCTTGCAAGATCCGAGTCTCCCTCAGTTCACGAATGTCCTAGTGATTTATAAGGAAGAGGATTTCTTATCAATAGCCTAACTTCCAGAGACCCATAACTCAGTTCCTGAGGCAGAAGGAAATGTAAATAAAGTTGAATTTCTTCTAAACCTAAAGCTCATTGACAAGGACGCGAGATGGAGGAGTGTGACATTCCATCGGGAAATTCTCAACGGTCTTCCTGTTAGAGCCTCATTAGAGAGAAAAACAGCCTTGGCTGGGAGATAACCAAACCTCCGGTATCCTGACGGTCTGCTTTAGCATCCGACAGCCCTTCTGAACACCTCTTTGTCCTCACCTCCCCACCCCCTGAGTGTCTAATCAGCCACTCCAGCAGCTCTTTCTGCCCACAGGTCCTGTCCCTGTGCTTTAATAAAACTCACCTTTTTCGCACCAGAAATGTCTTAAGAATTCTTTTTTGGTTGTTGGTTCTGGACCCCACTTATAGTCTAAATCTTCATCATTTGGCACTGAATGAGGGGCTTTGAGTCTTGACGTCTGGACTCAGCTTCGGGGCAAAGTTGGTGAGGACTTTCTCTCCTCTCCCTTTCTTCTCGTTTGGGGGGGGGGCCCGGGAGGAGTGTGGTCTTGCTGGAAGCTTTCATGTCAATTGCTCAGGCTGTAATCCTCTAGCCCCTGGCTACTCCACGGGGAGGAGAAAGTCTGCCTTTTGGCTGGAAGTCAGTGCCCTGGCCGGAATGGTAATAAGACCCAGAAACTTGATGCCCTCTCTTTATTCCTGTTCTTATAGAAAGTTGTCTCTCCTGGGCACAGGACAGCCCCCTAAGTCACCAGGATGGCTGCCAATCTTAAGACTCCCGTGTGAGGTTTCCTCTGATTGATCTAATGTGATCCCCTCCACATCCCTGGTCTAGCCACTTCTGGCCGCGGGACCTCTACTGGGAGCCGGCTGAAACCGGTACCTGAATGAATTAAAACCCAACGGGGGACCATTTCCTAGGAAAGTTGGCTGTAAGGACCACATGTGTTGGAATGTCGCTTAGACCATGATGGATTTCTATCTTTACAGTTTTCTGTCAATGTCCTCTACTAACTACTTAAAGCTACAAAGTTGGGTAATTCCCCCTTGCAAAAACTTTTCTAGTATTTTCCAGGGGTTAAAAATGGCAGGGCAATAGCGCAACTTCCAGATCCGCACATGATCGATAGTGATGTCCTGTGTGAGGGACGCCTCCAGTCGCTTTTGACACCCGGGAATCTCTGACACCTCCTGCGTGGGACACCAGCCAGGAGTCGGGGGTGGGGTTCGGTAATGGACTTTCTTTACTCTTCTGGGAGTATGGCCTCCGCAGGCTTCTTCAGTTCCCAAGGACTCCCCCTTGGGGTGCCTTTTAACCCCCTAGAAACAATTCAGATTGCAAAACTTAGGACAGGACTGAGCTCCTGGAACACCACATGGCTTCCGTGGGATCTATCGGTGAGATCTCTGCAGGAAACAGGGCAAAAGGGCCCAGGGCACCTTCGTTGCTCATAGCGAGGCCTTCATTGCTCTACACCAGGACCCTGACCTAAGAGCCTCTCAAAGAATGCGGTTACCTGCTTATGTCTGACTAGTAAACCCCCGCCTGACATACTGGACGGTAATTATCTGACTAAGCCGCCTCCTGGTTAACCCAGGTTGCTGGAGGATACGCAGGCCGTCCCTAGCAAAGGGGACTCTGACTTTCTCTTTTTCTGTTTCTTTTAATAGACGTGGGGGCTTCTCCCTTACTCGGTTCCTGGGCTAATGGCTATAACTGGAGTCATCTGGGTTGTCTCCCTCTCAACGGGGACTTTAAGGAATATTCCCAAGCAGCTGCCCAAACTCCCTTTGTTTCAGGGAAATTCATTGACTTCGCCCACCCCCTCCCCCCCTTGTTGGCGGGAAAGCATGGGGTCTGCTCCTCTGTTAGAGCTGTGAGCTCTGAAGCCCGGACCACTTTCTCTGCCTTCTGGCAACACGTTGTATCTTCTATCTCCGCCTTCTCCTGTTTCTGCACCAGCTTGGGTGCGGCCTGCATAACTGGCTTCTAGACCATTCTTAGTGCCTCGGGCCCCTGGCTCCTTCCCCCTTCACTGCCAAGGAGCAAGAAGAGCCCTGCCTGGACCTGACATCCCCCCACTCCGGATTCCCCCCCCCACCAGGGTCTCACATAAAAACTGAAAACGGGGTGGGCCAGGTGGAACATAAGTCAGTATTCGAACTAAGTTGGTTTGTTGGTTTAATTAAGACAGACATGTCTTTAAAGTTGTCGGCACTAAATGTAGAACTTATTCTATCAAGGTTTGCTGAAGGTCAAATAAGCTCATATTATCTCTGTTGCAATTTGTTAGCAAAAAGATGACTAAACTGGTGGTTAATTGTCTCAGAGTTTTCATGGGTAATTGTTCAGAGAGCTTTCCAAGTCTTTGGTAACCTGAGACTTTAAAGTTTTGTTTGAATGATAAATGGAACTAAGTTTATTGGACATCTAGGTCTTTCCAAATAGGATAAAGTGTTAAGTCATTATTAATGGGCATAGGTTTGTGCTTTTGACTTCTTATTGCAAAGAAACCAAGGATATTTAACTCTGTTGGTAAACATCTAAAGAATTTTGCTGTAATCGTTCCCAGTTGGTTACTCCTTAGTCTTCACTGGAGATGAAGGTTTCTAAAGAAGGCAGAATTTTAAATGACTGATGGGAATGCCTTTTTGCTGAAGGTAAAAGAAGGTAATTTTGTCCTAAATGAGACTGGTTGTTTGGAGAGAAATGGCTTTGGACAAAATCTGAATGAAAAGGAAAGTTGTAGAAGGTTTGTGATGGGAAAACTTTGGAACAGATTTTTTTTTTTTTTAAAGATTCTATTTATTTATTTGACAGACAGAGATCACAGGTAGGCAGAGGCAGGCAGAGAGAGAGGAAAGGAAGCAGGCTCCCTGCTGAGCAGAGAGCCCAATGCGGGGCTCGATCCCAGGACCCTAGGATCAGGACCTGAACTGAAGACAGAGGCTTTAACCCACTGAGCCACCCAGGCGCCCCTGGAACGGAATTTTAGCTGTGGTCAGGACAGACTAAGATTGAAATAGATTTTATTTATTTATTTATTTTTTAAATAGACGGATTTTAAAGTACACTCTATAAGAATGAAAGGCTGCTTTCTCTCTGTTCAGAAAGACAGAGTTTTCTCTTTTTTTTCCTTTTTTTTTTTTTGGTTTTTTTAAGATTTCATCTATTTATTTGACAGACAGAGATCACAAGTAGGCAGAGAGGCAGGCAGAGAGAGAGAGAGAGAGAGAGAGGAAGAAGCAGGCTCCCTGCTAAGCAGAGAGCCTGATGCGGGGCTCCATCACAGGACCCTGGGATCACGACCTGAGCAGAAGGCAGAGGCCTTAACCCACTGAGCCACCCAGACGCCCAGAAAGACAGAGTTTTCTTAAATTAATTGATCTGCTGTTAAGAAGAAAATGTAAACAGTTGTTTTCTCTTTGTCTGTCTAGAAAAACCAGTTTCTACAATTTGCCTGTCAGATCTTTAACATCCTAATCCTACTTAGGCATGAGCTTAAAACTTTCAAAGGTTTTAACAAATTTTCACAAGATTTAAATTGTAAATGAAGTCTCTTTAACTCATTAGGCGTTCTCCTTGGTATGCTAAGTTACTCAGGAAGTTACTGCTCAACCAGTGACAGACTTTGGGTGACATTAGGGTAAAGGCTATAACTATTTCAGAGGTTCTATGCAATTCCTAAAGTTTTAATGTTTTGATAAGGTCATCACTTGGTACTTTAAGTATCGAAGTGTTGTGTGTCAAAGAGATGACCCGATGTCTTTGCCTGCTCTATGTAACCATGTCCATTCTGAGCTTTTGTCATTTACAATTATTCTAATTCCCTTGTAAAATGAGTTTCATCTTCAGGAGATTCACAGAAAGGACTTTTAGGACAAATACAGGTATTCAACCTATTGAAAATCCTAAAACTGGGGCGCCTGGGTGGCTCAGTGGGTTAAAGCCTCTGCCTTTGGCTCAGGTCCTGATCTCAGGGTCCTGGGCTCTCTGCTCAGCAGGGACCCTGCTTCCTCCTCTCTCTCTGCCTGCCTCTCTGCCTATCTGTGATCTCCTCTGTCAAATTAAAACAAAAAATCTTTAAAATCCTAAAACTGAAATAGGTAAGAATTTCCAGAACAAACTAAAGCTGCGTTCAAACTAAACCAGAATTAGTAACATGGGGCTAAATTAACTAGAACATTATAGTGTTGTGACTTTTGTTTGAAACATTGCTGGCAGGACGCCTGGGTGGCTCAATCTGTTAAGTGTCAGCCTTTGGCTCAGGTCCTGATGCCAGGGTCAGGGGATCCAGCCCCGCATCAGGCTCCTTGTTCAGTGGGAAGTCTGCTTCTCCCTCTACCTGCCCCTCCCACTGCTTGTGCTCTCTCTTTCTCACACAAATAAATAAATAAAACCTTAAAAAAAAAAAAAAAGGAACATTGCTGGTTCTCTAATGTTTGCTCTTGCAGACTAAGGAAACTTTTTCTTAAGATATCTCTGACTTACAGAAATGTAGAAATAGGGGCGCCTGGGAGGCTCAGTGGGTTCAAGCCTCTGCCTTCGGCTCAGGTCATGATCCTGGGGTCCTGGGATGGAGCCCCACATCGCGCTCTTTGCTCAGCAGGGAGGCTGCTTCCCTCTCTCTCTCTCAGCCTGCCTCTCTGCCTACTGGTGATCTCTGTCAAATAAATAACTAAAATCTTAAAAAAAAAAAAGAAATGCAGAAATACTCATTTGTAAACAAATCAAAGCATTCAAGCTTTCTGTCTGAACCGTCTGAAACTCAAAAGGTCTCAGGAAGTGTTCCTTCTTCCACGGCCGTCCTAGCCATTTGCCCAAGTTCAAGAAGTTGTTCTCCTTGTAAGACGACACCATCGGAACCATGGGTTATTATTATTTTATAAGATTTTATTTATTCACTTGACAGAGAGGGAACACAAGCAGGGGTAGAGCGAGAGGGAGAAGCAGGCTCCCCGCTGAGCAGGGAGCCCCATGTGGGGCTCGATCCCAGGACCCTGGGACCACGACCCCGGCTGAAGGCAGATGCTCAATGACTGAGCCACCCAGGTGCCCCAACATGGGCTATTTTACCAAGGCTTTGACTCGAATGTTGTATTTGAGAGAGACATGCATAGCCTCAGATGTGACCAGACAGCTTTAAGAGATAAGTTTGACTTTATGAAACCTGGAGTCATAAAGCCCCTTGGAACTCTTGGCCTGATACCTTGCTTAGAGAGCTCCCAGCAGCCTCACCAGGTGAGTCAAGAATGTCACATCCTGGCAGGTGCAGGAACCTCAAGGGTACTTTGGGGACCTCGAGGACAGGACTCTGCCCCAATCTACAGGTGTTGTGGGCATGTCTGACGGCGAATACTTGGCTCGGCTTCTGGCCTGGAGAGGCCACTCATAGCTCAACCTAGAGATTCCTTATAGGAAGTTCAAGCAAAGCAGATTCTAAAACATCTATAGGATCACTTGCTGTTCTTGCTGAGCTTATGTAAATTATTAGGTTAAGTTTGTTAAAACTGGACTTGTTTTTCAAATAAATTAGTCCTGATTTGGCTATCTCTGGAAATGAGGCCTATTTTAGAGAGAAAAATTATGTTTCAATAATACACCTTTGTGGATGTTAACTTCTAGATCTGGTTTTTAAATGTTTGTTGTTAACCTAAACTAGAAAACTTGAGGGTAAACTTTAGAGAAATGACCACAGCAACTCATATATAGACAATCTTCTTGCTTGTTGTTCCGCAGAGATAATAACAGAACCCCATGGGCACATAATTATTTAAACAGTTGGAAAGTGGGATTAATTCCCCAACAATAGTATAACCCAACTAGCACCTCGACCAGTTCTGTGTGGTTGGGATGATGACACTGTTCCTAAAAGCCAGAGCATACCCCACTCCACAGGGTTAACTACGGACTTGTGGAGGTAATGGATGGCCCCACTTCCTTTATGATTGGATTGGATGATGCACTTGGGGATGCCCTTATCTCTTGACAAGTTTTCTCCCACTTGCCAGTAATCTTCTGTAATTAGAATATTAACACTTGGGGCGCCTGGGTGGCTCAGTGGGTTAAAGCCTCTGCCTTCGGCTCGGGTCATGATCCCGGCCCCGTCATGATCCCGGCGTCCTGGGATGGCATCGGGCTCTCTGCTCAGCGGGGAGTCTGCTTCCTCCTCTCTCTGCCTGCCTCTCTGCCTACTTGTGATTTCTATCTGTCAAATAAATAAATAAATCTGAAAAACAAAAAAAGAATATTAACACTTTACCTCAAAGAGGTCTTCTTAATGGTATTATTTTGTAGTCATATTTATCCTAGAAGCCACCTCTGTTGAGATACAATTACAAGTAAAGGCTTTGGCTAAACAGAGAACAGCCCTCCTGGTAAAAGGAGCCTCAAAGCTCACTGTAGATCAGTCCCTGATGGTCATGATTTCATAGCAGGTCCAGAGTATCTTAGAAACCAAAGGCTGCCAACAGATGATAGGAGGGTGACTTATTAAATATCAGGCTATGCTTATAGATATGCTTAAAATAGTACTTGAAATCTGTCAAACTCTAAACACAGTTACCCTTTCGCCTGGACCTGACCGTTGAACTTCTCCGTAAAGTGTAACTGTTCAGAGGTTATTAATCTTGCTTACTCTACTCGACCAGATGTCAGATGCCCCTGTTGAAAATACAAATGACAGTAGGGTTAAATCTATTCCCAAATAATAGTACTCTGGGCTGCTGACTGTTTGCTCTTGATTGGGTAAGGTGACCTGGCAGCAGATGGCCAGCCAGCTCCAAATGGAACCCACCAGGTGTGTGGAACTAAGCCGTGACTCTGGCTTCCCCTGCAGTGAAAGGTCTCTGCACCTTAGGTTTTGTCTGGATTCATGGACGCATTCCTCAAACTATCACTACTGCTGCTAATCTCCCCAATTTAAAGCAAAGATGGACACAATCTATTTTAAATGGTATGATCATTTAACATCCATTTTTGCTCCATCCTCTGGCAGGTAGAAGCCCTTCATAAATGCGCCGTGAAATCACTCAGTGATTCACGAAGTCGCGTCTCCTTACTTAATATCGAAGTCACACAGATGCACAAGGCAGTCCTACAGAAAAGAATGGCCTTAGCTCTTCTAACAGAAGCACAGGGCGGCACAGGTGCAGTGATCAAAAGAGAATGTTGTGTGTACATCCCAGATTATTGCAGAAACGTCACAGGACTAATAAAAAATAGGAATGCCCAAATTGAGGCTCTATAAAATCCTTCTTCCTCTCTCAGGGATTGGTTATGTTCCTGGTTTAAAGGAGGATTATGGTCAGCGATTAAAGATCTCTGTTGGGCTTCTCGTTCTTCTAGCCTTACTGATCTTAATGTGTTGCCTCCTTCAGTGTTTCTCTACTTGGTGCCGAGACCCTTCGGCTAAAATGACGTCACGTGGACAGATGAACCTGACCCCTCGCGGAGATGCTTCCGTCCTGTCAGTGCTGGACTCAGCTGCCTCCGTCTTCCGTAACTTCCCCCAACATTCCCCAACTGACCAATACTGACCCATAGGTGGGGACAGCTCGACGCCCCTATTCCGCAGGAAGAAGGTACAGAAGATGACACCTTCCACCTTCAACAACCTTAAAGATTCAAGGGTCAAAACTGTTCAGGGGGAAATGATGAGGGGATAGAAGGGGCGCTGAGGACAAAAGAGAAGCTGACACCCAGTACCCTCCCCGCCACGGCCCGATGTGACCTTCCTCAGGCACTCCTGGTTGCCCTAAAGGAAAAACAAAGAGTTGACCTGTAGAGATCACAATCTTGTACGACCGACCCGAGCCTCCCTCAGTTCACAAATGTCCTAGTGATTTGCAAGGAAAAGGCTTTCTTATCAATAGTCTAACTTCCAGAGACCCATAACTCAGCTGCTGAAACCCTAACATCGCCCTCCCCCCCATAAAATTGAGGGAGGCCGAGGCGGAAGGAAATGTAAATAAAGCTGAATTTCTTCTAAACCCAAAGCTCTTTGACAAGGATGCGTGATGGAGGAGTGTGACATTCCATCGGGAAACTCTCAAAGTCTCCCCGTTAGGGGAAAAACAGCCTTGGCTGGACAGTAGTCAAGCCTCCCAGTATCCTGATGGTCTGCTTTAGCATCCGACAGCCCTTCTGAACACCTCTTTGTCCTCACCTCCCCACCCCCTGCGTATCTAATCAGCCACTTCTCGGGATCTCAGAACAGCAGCTCTTTCTGCCCACGGGTGCTGTCCCCGAGCTTTATTAAAATCACCTTTTTGCACCAGAAACATCTTAAAAATTCTTTCTCAGCTCTGGGCCTCAGTTATATTCTAAAACTTTAAAACAGGTGTTACAGGCATGTCTGATGGCAAGTGTTGGCTTGGATCCTGGCTTAGAGAGGCTACTGAAATTTTGAAAGACCCCCCGTCGTTAACTAATTAACTGCTCTTTTGTTGTGTCAGAGTACCCCTCTTCCCCTTACAATGAAAAGACCCTTCCCCCAGGGTTGAATTCAATTTAACTGCTCTTTTGCCTTTCTGTAACCGCTTGGCATTTAGGGCATGACACTTGTCTCCTGTTTGAACAAGATACCTTCTCCTAATAGCCAAGGCATGGTCAGGTAGGCAAGGGGGGGGGGGGCCCTGCATGGTCACGTAGGTCACGTAGACAGGGGGCTGCATAGTCACGTAGACAGGATGCCTTTCTGCTGAGTAATAAGGTCAAACTTCCCCTCTTTGTTTCCCCTTCCCGCCTTTCTCTTCACGCACGGGGGTCTTCCAAAGCCAATCTGCTAACACCAAGTATGCCTTTTTTCAAATGTTCAAATTGTCAGCCAATCGGCCCCGTCCCATCTGGGACTTGTATGTACCTGTCTATAAAAATCCTTCACCACCCCAGCCTGGTGTGCTCAGCTAGCAGGAGCTGCTGACCACCCGCAGGTGCCCGCGCTACAATAAAGAACCTCTTGCTGTTTGCATCCTGTGGCAGTGTTGAATTCTTGGGTAAGGGGATCCGCGGGTCTTTCATTTGGAGGTCCCACCGAGATCATCGGACTCCTGCCCAAGGATCCAACCGACTCCCACCGGGAGGTAAGCTGGCCAGCATTTAAGTTTTAATAACTGTGTTCTTGTCTCCTGTCTCGTGTTCTCGTCTGTTCTGCCTATACGCCTGTATAGGACTGTACTACTACGCGTAGTAGCTCTGTATTCTGGGCAGCTTGAGAAGGCGTTGACGAACTCGGACTTCTCCCCTGCCACCCTGGGGGACGCCCCAGGGATCAGAGGGGCCCGGTTTTTTGGGGCCCCACAAGTATCCGAGGGATACGTCCGTCTGTGGGCCTCAGAGGAAACTCGTAGTTCCTCGCGGCCGTCTGAATCTGTACTTTCGGTGTTGCACCGAAATCGCGCAGCGTTTCTCTTTGCTGGCTCGTTAATTGTCTTGTGTGTCTTGTGTGCTTTTCTCGTTGCCCTTTGGGTTTCCCTTGATTCTAAGATGGGACAGACTCTTAGCACCCCTCTGAGTCTCACTTTAGGTCACTGGAGAGACGTCCAAACCCGAGCTAATAACCTGTCGGTGGAAGTCAAAAGAAGAAAATGGCAGACTCTCTGTACTTCAGAATGGCCCACCCTCAATGTTGGGTGGCCCAAAGGTGGGACCGTTAACATTAGTGTTATTTTGCAGGTCAAAGAGCAAGTCTTTGACCAGAGACCCCCAAGGCCATCCGGACCAAGTACCTTACATCGTAGTCTGGGAAAGCCTGGTTGATAACCCTCCTCCTTGGGTCTCTCCCTTCGCTCACCCAAAGCCTAAACCCCTCCCAAACACTACTCCTCCGCTTCCTCCCCGCCTCCCCCCGTCACCGCCCCCCTGCCGCCGCCGCTGGTGCGGCCGCTGCTGCTCCACTAACTACTCCTCCCCCGGTACCCTCCGCTCCCCCTGTCCCACACCTTATCCCAAACCCCACCGACCCTCCCAAACCTCCTCCTTCCTCTAACCTATATCCTGTAGTTCCTACTGACCCTCCCAAATCTTCTTCTTCCTCTAGCAGCGACCCCTCTTCCCCGCGGCGCCCCAAACCACAAAAGATCCTTCCTCCTGAGGACACCCCCTTAATAGACCTCCTAACTGAAGAACCTCCCCCTTATCATCCTCCCCCTCCTGCGCAGGCGCAAAATTCCGCAGGGGAACCTGAACACCCACCTGAAGAATGCCGCTCCTCACCATCCCCAATGGTGGGAGGACTTAGGGGTCGCAGGGAACCGACACAAGAGGGAACTTCCAAGCTCTTTCCCCTGCGCCAAGGGGGAGGGGCAGGGAACCTCCAATATTGGCCCTTCTCAGCCTCTGACTTATACAACTGGAAGTCCCATAACCCTTCTTTTTCACAGGACCCCGTAGCCCTAACCGCCTTAATTGAATCCATTTTAATCACACATCAGCCCACCTGGGACGATTGCCAACAACTCTTGCAGGCTCTTCTCACCACCGAGGAGAGACAAAAGGTTTTCCTGGAAGCCAGAAAGAACGTCTTAGGAGACGAGGGAAGGCCCACACAACTCCCTAATGTGATAGATGCTACCTTCCCTTTGACCCGCCCCCGCTGGGATTTCAACACGGCTGAAGGCCCATCTGCAAGCCTTGCAGCTGGTGCAACAAGAGGTCTGGAAACCCTTGGCAGCCGCCTACGAGGAGAAACTTAGCACCTCACTACGGCCTCATCCCTATAAAATCGGGGACACCGTCTGGGTCCATAGACATCGAGCCTCAAACCTTGAACCTCGTTGGAAAGGGCCCCACACGGTACTCTTGACAACACCCACGGCGACGGAATCGCAGCCTGGATCCACGCCTCCCACGTAAAAGCGGCACACCCGAAAGAACAAACCGGACATCCTCAAAACTCGGGATGGACCGTCCAACGTTCCCCAAATCCGCTAAAGATAAGACTCATTCGTCATTAGTTTTACTCTTTGTTTATTCTCTCCTTTCCCCTATAAAAGGTGCTAGCCCACATCTCCCCAAGCAATTAACCTGGCAGGTCATCTCTCAGACGGGGGAAGTTGTCTGGTCCATTACGGGCTTACATACCCCAGGCACTTGGTGGCCTACCCTCACCCCTGACTTCTGCCAACTAGCCGCAGGCCTAAACGAATGGGACATCCCCACCGCGGATCCCTCTAATTTAAAACCCATAATGACGGGAGCACTGTCAGAGTGGACAAGCAGCATTGAGGGCTGCCGGAATCCTGTCAGCCGATGCCATCTAGCGGATAGGGATTTCTATGTGTGCCCCAAGGATGGTCGAGACCGCGCCACGGCTCACAGATGTGGAGGCCACCAGGAGTATTTTTGTGCCCAATGGGGATGTGAGACTACAGGGGATGCTTCTTGGAAACCCACTTCCTCTTGGGATTCTATTACCGTCCGCCGTAACTTCACTAAACCAATCCCGACGTACGGTTATGAGGATGAGGATCCAGTTTGTTTAGGGGGAAAACTAGGCCCTAACTGTACCTCAGGCTACTGCCTTCCCCTAAACATTACTTTCTCTCGCCCCCGATTTACCGATGTTCCCCAATGGATAGCGGGAAAAACATGGGGCCTCAGGTGGCGTCTCTCAGGAAAGGATAAAGGCGTCATTTTTAAGATCAAACTTAAGGTTGAAAACTCCCAGACCTATCCGATAGGGCCCAACACAGTCTTATCAGATCAAATAGCCCCTCACCCTCGTCAGTCACCCGCCATCACTAATGCTCCAGTGAGAAATAACCCCCCCCACCCTAAGGGCTCCTCTAATTCCTCCTCCCCTGTATCCTCGGTTCTAGGCACACCCTCTCTTGGGACTGGAGACCGACTCATTAACCTAATAATAGGAGCATACAAAGCCCTTAATTATTCCGATCCCATTCGTGCTAAGGATTGTTGGCTCTGCCTCGTCCCCAGCCCCCCTTATTATGAAGGTATAGCTACTGTCGCTAACTTTACCAACCATACCAACCCCCCGACTACTTGCACTTCTTCCCCTGGACACAGAATAACCCTCCCTGAAGTATCCGGCCAAGGACTATGTTTAGGCACAGTGCTCACCTCTCATCAAGCACTATGTAACACGACTGTTGCCATTACTCCCGGTAATTACTATTTGGAAGCACTCAATGGAACATACTGGGCTTGTAACACCGGTTTAACTCCTTGTATTGCTGCCCGGCTTTTCAATGCCACTGCAGATTACTGCATTTTAGTCCAACTTTGGCCCAGAATAACTTACCATAGTTCGGAAACCATCCTCGACTTCTATGAAGGGAGAGAGAGATTCCGATATCGGAGGGAACCCATAACTCTAACGATAGCCTTATTATTAGGAATCAGGGGGGTAGCGGCAGGGATTGGAACAGGAACTTCCGCCTTACTTCAAAGCAACCAACTTATGCATTTACAAGTTGCCATGACCGCTGATCTAGAAGCTATAGAGGAATCGATCACGGCCTTAGAAAAATCCTTGACCTCCCTCTCCGAGGTCGTTCTACAAAACAGAAGGGAGTTAGACTTGTTATTCCTAAAGGAAGGGGGACTGTGTGCAGCCCTCAGGGAGGAATGCTGTTTTTATGCTGATCAGACGGGGGTGGTTAGGGAGACAATGGATAAACTCCGAGAGAGATTGGCCCAGAGGAGAAGAGATTTTGAATCCCAGCAAGGCTGGTTTGAAGGCTGGTTCAATAGATCACCTTGGTTCACCACTTTAGTATCCACCCTTTTGGGCCCCCTTATTATTCTGTTACTGATTTTATCATTCGGCCCTTGCATCATAAGTAAGCTTGTTCAATTCACAAAAGACCGCTTGTCAGTAATCCAGACCATGGTACTGACGCAGCAATATCAACTCCTTAAGCAAACCGAGCCCCGGACTGACTTAGTGCCAGAACAGGACAAATGGATGTAAGATTCTATCCATGATAAAGAAAAAGGGGGGAATGAAAGACCCCCCCCCCCGTCGTTAACTAATTAACTGCTCTTTTGTTGTGTCAGAGTACCCCTCTTCCCCTTACAATGAAAAGACCCTTCCCCCAGGGTTGAATTCAATTTAACTGCTCTTTTGCCTTTCTGTAACCGCTTGGCTTTTAGGGCATGACACTTGTCTCCATTTGAACAAGATACCTTCTCCTAATAGCCGAGGCATGGTCACGTAGGCAAGGGGGGCTGCATGGTCACGTAGTTCACGTAGACAGGGGGCTGCATAGTCACGTAGACAGGATGCCTTTCTGCTGAGTAATAAGGTCAAACTTCCCCTCTTTGTTTCCCCTTCCCGCCTTTCTCTTCGCGCACGGGGGTCTTCCAAAGCCAATCCACTAACACCAAGTATGCCTTTTTTCAAATGTTCAAATTGTCAGCCAATCGGCCCCGTCCCATCTGGGACTTGTATGTACCTGTCTATAAAAATCCTGCACCACCCCAGCCTGGTGTGCTCAGCTAGCAGGAGCTGCTGACCACCCGCAGGCGCCCGCGCTACAATAAAGAACCTCTTGCTGTTTGCATCCTGTGGCAGTGTTGAATTCTTGGGTAAGGGGATCCGCGGGTCTTTCAATTTCAACTGAGATTCCTTAACGAAAAATTCCAGCAAAGTGGATTTTGAAAGATCTATGTCATCTCTCACTATTTTTGCGGAGCTGATGTCAATAATTAGGCTAAGTTTGTTAAAATGGGACTTGCTTTACAAATAAATCAGTCTGGAGTTGGCTATCTCTAGAAATAAGGATGATTTTAGAGAGAAAAAAGTTATTTTTCAGTAACACATCTTTGCAGATGTTAAATTCTACCGTCTTTGAATGTTTCCTAAGTGAGACAACTTGAGGTAAACGTCCGAGAAACAGCTCACGTACAGGTAATCTTCATGCTTGTGATTCTGTGGGATAGTAACAGGACCCCCTGGGCGTATCGTCGTTTGAACAGCTGGAAAATGACATGAATATAACTCAGCTCTCACCCTAACCAGTTCTGTGTGGCTGGGAAGACAAAATTGTGCCTTAAAAGCCAGAGCGTATGTAGCACTGATTTGGGCTCAGGTCACGACCTCAGAGCTCCGGGATTGAGCCCCGAGGAATCTCTGCTTGAGATTCTCTCTTCCTCTGCCCCCCACCCCACCTCTGAACCGGAAGAGGATTTTCTCAACTCTCAAAGGACTCTTATTTGGGCTCTGTTTGTTTTCTTTTTGTTATTCTGATCAGGTCTCTTTCCACCTGGTGCCCAGACTCCTTCACTGCGGTAACTTCAAGCTGACAGATGGTCCTTTCCACTGGGGAAGATCCGTGCAAGCACTCTGGATTCAGCTGCCTCTGCCTTTCGTAACTCGTATGTGGATCTGTCCCCAGCTGACCAATGTTGACCCATAGGTAGGGACGCCCCTACCCCCCCACCCCCATTCAGCAAAATGAAGTTACAGAAGATAAGACCTTCCTCCCACAGCAAACTGAAAGACTTAAGGGTCAAAATTATTCAAGGGGGAAGGACGTGGAGAAGAAAGGTAAAAGAAATATAGATCAAATTAAATCTCTTGTGATTTACAGCCCATTGAGAAGCACTTGGGACCGGCAGTGACCTTCCTAGGGGCCCAGCCAAGTTGATGGTAATACTTTGGCAAAAGGCAACCTTAATATTAACCCACCCTCCAGGACGCTGGAAGTCTCCTTTGACATATGACAATCTGGAAACTTCCTTTGTCCTTACTCACCCCAGGTCTACAATCAGATTCGCCTCACAACTGGGGATCAGCTCTTTCTGCCCCCAGGGGTCCTATTCCCGTATTTTAATAAAACCACCTTTTTTGCACCGAAAATGTCTCAAGAATTCTTTCTTGGCCATTGAGTCAGAGTCCCCAGTTGAAGCCACATCAGTGAGACTTCAGGAAACTCTAGCTATAGCTGCTAAGAATGTCCTGACCTCCTCACGGTGGGCACCCTTACTTTGTGGAGCCTGGATTCTGGACTCTTGCTTCAATAAGTATTTCGGGGGAGGGGGGGTTGTTGGTTGGTTGATTTGGACCCACATGATTCATTCAGAAAGCAGTTCACTTCTTCCCCAGAGTTTCTTACCTGGTAGGTGTGTGTGCTGGGCTGGCCCGGATAGAGGCTGGCTATATGCCAGGAACGGGGCAGTCTCTGGGAGAACATGCTGGAAGAGTCATCTCTGTAGACACTGTGGCATCCCAGAGGTCTCTTTAGAAGGCCGTGGACCAGAGGGAGGTGACCTTGGGGCTGTCAGCTGGTTAAGGGCAGAAGTGAAAGGCCAGGCAAAAAGGGAAAGAAGGGGCTTTCCCAGGAGAGCCAACAACAAGGGGCATGCCTGGAAATCTGAGATTTAATAAGAAATATATATCGGATCTTAGCTTGACTCCTAGAGCACAGATCCTAAAGTCCTTGGAATTTCCCAAGTGTTGAGAGTGGTAAAGGCATCTTTATGTCCTAGTGGTGACTTTTGGAAAAGCCCCTATATAACCTAGAGATGGGCTATTGTGTGCCTGTAATGACGCTTCCATAAAATCTCAGAGGACGGGGATCTGAAGGGCTTCTGAGTTGGTGAACACGCAGAGGTTTGGGGGGAGTGGTACCCTTCCCCCGTGCCTTGCCCCATGCATCTCTTCCACCTGGCTGTTGCCCAGTTACAGCCTTTTATCATCAACCAGTAATCAAGGAGGTAAAGTGTTTCTCTGAGTCCTGTGAACCACTCCAGCAAATTCATGACCTCCTCTGGGGAGGGGGTCATGGGAACCTCTGATCATGGCTGGTTGGTCAGAAGCACAGGTCACTTGAGACTGGCATCTGAGGGGGGATGGGGGGGCCGGTCCTGTGGGACGAGGCCCTTCACCAGTGGGACCTGATGCTGTCCCCAGGGAGAGAGTGTCAGAATTGAATTGAATTGTCAGACTCCCAGCTGGTGTCCGAATTGCTTGTCAGCAGTAAGACACATGCACATTGCAAGCATGGACCGGCCTGCTGTTTGCAGGGGTGGTGGGGGGGGGGACACGGGGACAGGTGCCAGAGCACGCTGGAGGCTGGCCTCTTCCTGTAGCCCCTGTGGTTCAGTCTGGAGTCTCTGGGGCAGACTGTGCTGTGGGGGGTGCACAGGACCTCCCCGAGCAGGACGAGGAGGTGGGCAGGAAGGTCAGGGACGAGGTGACTAAGGATGACGGACAGGGAGAGGCACATGGCCCCTCGTGAGGGGCGAAGGGTCGCGGGAAGTTTCCTCAGCGTGGGCAGGAGAGAGGCTTCTCCCATTCTCTTACAGATAAGCATGGCGCATCTAGGTTAGAGACTTGGGGGAAAATGCAAAGGAGAGAGTATCTAAAAAAAAAATAAAAAACCGACCCCCCCCCCGGGGCCCCCTTGAAACACCTCATCACAGTGATGGCCTGGAAGAGGCAGGACAAGGCACTGCTCTTTCAGGACGATTGAAGTTTGTGCTTGTTGCTTCTTTATAGCAAAATTAATGTAACAAAGATGCAAGCCATTTCTAGGGGCTAGCCAGTGTATTTTCAATTAGTTAATCTTATGAGGACTGATTCTTAGAAAGATTTAGGTTCACAGTGCAAGTGAGGGGCAAGTGCGGAGGTCGCCCGTATACCCCGACTTCCACACACGCCACGCGTGGCCTTTCCCATTACCTACACTCTCCACCAGAATGCTGTGCTCGTGACCTTGGACGAACCTATTGGGCAAATAGTCATCAAGTGTCTGTATGAGCACGTTAGGGTCCCTTCTTGGTGTTGAGTGAGTGAGTTTGGACAAATGTGTATTTTTTAAATAAAGGTTTTATTTATTTATTTGAGAGAGAGAGAGAGCGCACAAGTGGGGGGAGGGGCAGAGGGAGAGGGAGAAGCGAGACCCTGAGATCAAGACCTGAGCCAAAGGCAGAGGCTTAACCCACTGAGCCACCCAGGCGCCTCTGGACAATACCGCCTCCACCCCACCCTGCCCCGCCGCGCCCCGCCCCTGCAACCCCATCAGAGCCAAAACAGTTTATCAAACACAGAAAAGAAAAATAAGTATTTTATTTAATTTAAAATAGCAAGACTTTGGCTTCGACCCAGGGTTTCAATACAGTTTTGCACCGGCCAAAAAGACCTCGGGCTGTTATTATGCCGGGGCAGGACGTTTGTAAAAAGTTTCTTGTACAATGTTTCTTCTTGTCGTGTACATAAGAGGAGCTCTGTGCTGCACCCTTAACCCCAGGCCAATTAATACTCTTTATTCAAAGACAAAACAAACAAACAAACATAAAGAACGCAGAAGCACAGAGAGGCAGAACGTGCCTGACTCAAAGACCGAGGTTCAGAAAGTGCCTGAGAGGGCAGCGGGCTGAGGACACCGGATGGGGCGGCAGCACCTGCCCGTGTCTGCGCCGGGAGGCCGCAGGGGAGGGTCGCCAGCAGGGCTGGTGGAAGAGAAAGAAACCCCCGGGGCCAAGCCAAGCGCGAGAGGAAGGCAGGCTCTCCTGCTCTGTTCGGAAGCAGGAGCCCCTCCTGGGCTCCTAAGACACGACTTCATCCCACCACATTTCAGTTTTGAACCCCACAGAGGTTCAGCTCCGCCCCTGCCCCGCCCCCGCCGACCGCACCCCTCCCCTGCCCTCGTGTCTCCACCAACCACAGTAACACATCTGGGCTCCGCAGACACTCGGCGGGCAGCCGGGGGAGCGGAGATGGGAATAAGATAAGCCAGGGGGTCACTCTTTGGTGGTTCTGACCAGGGGGTCACTTTTGGGTGGTTCTGACCAAAGCAGCCAGCACACAGCAGGGGCATCAAACGAGAGGAATGAGAACCGGAGGGGTCCCCAGCGGCCCAGGGATTCTCCGGAGCCCCTACTCCTGCCCCCCGGGCCTCCCTGGCCGCGGCCTGCGGGCAGACGTCCAGGTCTGGCCAGTCCTGTGGGAGCCGCGCTGGGGCCGGGCAGCCAGCACTGCCGTCTGAGCCAGACTCTGGGGCCCCCTTCCGAGCAGGCTTTGTTCTCACCGCAGGCTTCGTGGCCCGCAGGCTAACTCAGCTCTCAACCATTTTCTTTCCTGCAGCAAGCAATTTCCTGAATGTCGGCTCCAACACAGAAGCTAACGTGAGGGTCTTAACCAGCTATGGGCCCATGATCATAACTGGTTAAGACCCACCGTCTCTAGGGAGTCCCTGGATTCCCCTTATCTTGGCCATTTCCGTAAGGAGATTGGCCTACCTAAAAATCTTAAAAAAAAGGCGGGGGGCACCTGGGTGGCTCAGTGGGTAAAAGCCTCTGCCTTCCGCTCAGGTCATGAGCGGTCCTGGGATCGAGCCTCACATCGGGCTCTCTGCTCAGCAGGGAGCCTGCTCCCCGCCCCCCCCCCCCACTCTCTACCTGCCTCTCTGCCTACTTGTGATCTCTGTCTGTCAAACAAATAAATAAAATCTTAAAAAAAAAAAAAAAGGAGCTCGGCCTACCAGCAAGTAGCTTTCTGTAGGGCCGCCCAGGGCTTACCGTGAGTCGTAAGAGGGATGATCACCGCTTGCTGATTTTCATAAAGAAAACTTAAAAAAAAGGAAACCAAAAATGAGCATTTTGGATATAGCTCTGTTGACAACTCTTTCTTTCAGACTCTCTTCCTGTGACAGATTTTGGTTTGGAGAATAAAATGGGGATCCACAGTATGGTGGCGCTGGTTTTAATCCGGAAACGTCTTACTGGTTCAGAAGATCACTTCGGTTTGGCAGAGCTCTGACCGAACCCAGGGGAGGGACATGGATAGGCTGAAGTTGTACTCTCCCTCCCCAAGCCGCCTGCCGCGACACTAACACCTGCCGCCTTAGCCAGTGGCTTCTGTGACTTAATAGAGAAACGTTTTTCTGAAGGAACAGGAAAATGTTGGTGGAAGAGCCATGACTATAGAGATACGGGTTTATTTTTGATCCTTTTCTTTTAAATGTAAATAATCACCCCATGACGCGTGTGTCACTTCACCCAACCCACTCCCCAAAGTTTCACCTTCTGGAGGAATCTGTTATTTGGGTCATTCACCAACTCTCTGGTCACCCTGCCTAGGAAAAACGAAGCCAGGAAGTGAATCAGCCAAATCCCTCCCCAGCTCACCTGTCCAGTCTTTAGGAGGCATCCAACATCCACTGGGACTCCCTGCAATGCCTCTTCCTGTCTCTGTTCCAGCTCTCGCGAAGGAGAAGGGAACTGGGTATTAAAGAGACTGGTGGAGGCAGGCAGGAGTCTGGGTTCTAGCCTAGACTGGCAAGTCAAGTGCAATTTGCATCGAGGGTTGGATCTGGACGTCCCAAGGAGACCAGATACCCAGAAACCTCATGGGAACCTTCCACCTAGTTAAAGGGAACTGGCTCTTTTGCTGGCCAGCAAAGCTATCCAAGAAAAGCTGGGCTCTCTGGGCAATCTCAATGTTCTGACAAACCAAAAATCAGCTTCGAGACATCTAACTGGGGGACGCACCTGGGGTGGTAATCCCTGGCATTTTATTTAGGATGGGTGTATGTTATACATATATATATATATCTCTTTGTGCTTTTCCCCTAGGTGTGGGTCCCTCGAATTGTAAACAGTGCTGTGTGGTCAGCTGTGGGAACAGCTAGTGCAAAGGCCCTGTGGTAGGCAACCTGACAGTGATCACGTACCGATCTCACTGCCGACCCTCATGCAGGCAAGTGCCCCTGCGTGCAGCAGGACACAGGTGGGAGTGGGGCTGTGCCACCTGAGGGTCTAGGAGGTAGAAGCAGCTGAGTCTGTGGCTGCTCCCCCACAAGGGGGGTCAAGAGCTTCAAAAGCAGAAGGCTTTAAGCACCAGTGGGTGCCTGCCCCCACTCTCTGCGGCTGGGACTCACAGAAGCATGTGTCCCCAGGGAGGCAGCACCTGTGCACAGAACCAGGAAGGGGCAAGCTCAGGTGCTTGGAAGTTCATCCGGGGTATGTCTGGATCCCTGAGATTCTCCTGTCTTGGAGGATGCAGGAGCCTTGGGAGGGCCAGCCGGGCTCTCGGCAGAAGGCTGGGAGAAGCAGCCACAGCAGCAGAGGGAGAAGAGCCGAGTCCGGACGGCCTGGGTGCAGAGGACGAACATGATGCAGTTGGCGCCGCCCTGAAACGTGTTCCCGATACCCTGTTGGGGAGAAGAGGAGAGGCACAAGTGCCAGGGCTGGAGGCGGGCGGACGTGCCCACATAAGGAGACTGAGAAGTGCTGCGGACCCCAGAACCTGTCCTCCCCCCACTGAGGCTGGTCTGCAACCCCCATGTGCAGGCCTTCTGGGGTGGGAAGGCCAGGATCACTCCCAGGCCCATGGAGACCCCTTCATGCTCCTGGGCCGGAGGACAGCCTCACTGCCCTTCCCCCTTCTCTCACTAAGGCTCCCTGGCTCAGGCAGGGAACCAGGATCCCTGCCAGCCAGTGCACTGGGAAGCACACACCCTTCCCGGGCTGGGGGTGGGGGCAGGGAAGAGGCCAGGGCCAGGGAGGGCAGGCCCACATACATGCAGAACGACCAGCACCGGTGACCGCACGGCCGGGGAGCCACAGAGGGTCAGGACGAACCGCACGGTGCTCCAGACCCGGAGGCAGATGAAGACGAGAGGGATGAGGATCAGCTTCTTGTCGGCCGCGGCGGCGTGGCGCTGCCGCCGGTGTGCCTCCGAGAGGATGGGCCGGTACTCCGACAGCGCCTCGTGCTGGGCAGGCGACGCGGAGAACAGGGGTGAGCACGGCGGGCTGCCCTGCCGCCCTCACCCCACTGCATGCTGCACAGCCCCGTGCGGGGGTCTGAACCACGGCTGACATCTCTGGTGTCAGGGCGCCGCGCAGGATCCTCACCCCCAGGCCTAGCGTGCACTGCCCCACCTCGGCCAACAAACCCGCATCCTTCCAGGTACCCAGGGCCGCAAACTCTCTCCTGTTGCTGCCACCCACGTCCCTCCTCTGGCCAAGATCTGCAGGCTCCACCTTCAAAAGAGAGCCAGAACCCCGATGCCCTGTCCACTGCCACTGCCACCAGCCCGGTCCAAGTGCCACCACCACTCCTCTGGGCAGCGGCAAGTCTGTCTTAGCTGTCTTCCTCTGTCGCCCTCACACCCAAACTCCTTCTCGCTGCAGTCTAATTCTTAGCCCGGAAGCAGCGCGGTTCCTTGGAAACCTAAGTCAGATTCAGTTCTACCTGAAGGTCTCAGACTCTAATCTAGTTCTGACCTCATGCTTGCTGCTTTCGCTTCATTTACTCCAGCCACACAGGCCTCCTCATTATTCCCCAAACATATTCCCCCCTGGCACACCCTACCACAGGGCCTTTGCACTAGCTGTTCCCATCTGGAGTGCTGTTTCCCATCTGCCTGGAGGCTCACTCTCTCACCCTCTTCGTTCCTTTGCTCAATGTCGCCCCCTGGAGGAGGCCTCCTGACAATCCCATTTCAAGTGCATAGGTTATTTCCCAGGTAGCCCGGTCCCCAGATTCTGCTCTTTATTTTTGCCTGTTTTTTTTGGTAGCTCTTACCATCCTCCTTCCTAGATGGCATTCATCCTTATTTATCAGGCCTGTAACTTATTATCGTCCTGCCCTCCCCTTCTAGAATGCAAGCTCCCCCAGGGCAAAGGCTATGAAGGAGGGGCTCCATCCAAAACTGGGGCAGAAGAAAAAGTGAGCAGGCACAGGCTCTGGGCTTCCCTACCTGGGAACACCCTTCAGTGAGAGGAAGGCAGGAAGCTCCATTTCCAGATCTCAACTGAATTTGTAAAAACAGATGCAGGGACCCCTGGGTGACTCAGTTATTAAGCATCTGCCTTTGGCTCAGGTCACGGTGCCTGGGTCCTAGGACTGAGGTCCGTATCAGGCTCGTTTCTCAGCGGCGAATCTGCTTCTCCCTCTCCTCCCTGCTCTCGCTGTCTCTCTCTCTTCCTCTCAAATAAATAAACAAAATCTTGAAGAAAAAAAAAAGGTGCAACTGCTCATAACAGAGATGTGTTTCTGAGCCTGGTCCTGTGTCCTGTGACAGCCCAGGTGAGGGGAGAAGTCACACACACTGACATTCTGAGCACCCAGGCTGCCCTGCTCAGCACCTGCTTCCTGCCTTCCTCCCCTGGGGCTTAGAGCAGCCTGGCAGGGGTGCGGTGAGTGCACAGGGGAGCAGGGCGGCTGCCCTCTTCTTTGCAAAGTTTGTTCCAGTTCATTTATATTTATTTGTTTTAAGATTTTATTTTTGGGGTGCCTGGGTGGCTCAGTTGGTGAAGCATCTGCCTTTGGCTCAGGTCATGATCCCAGGGTCCTGGGATGGAGCCCCGTATCGGGCTCCCTGCTCAGTGGGGAGTCTGCTTCTCCCTCTGCCTCTGCCTACTGCTTTCCCTACTTGTGCTCTCTGTCCCATAAATAAAAATCTTTTTTAAAAATTTTATTTTTGTTTATTTTAGAGAGGGGGTGCATGAGCAGAGGCGGGGTGGGGGGAGGAGCAGAGGGGAAGGGAAAGTCTACATCTATCTGATGTAGACTCTGCGCTCAGCACTGAGCCTGGCTCAGGGCTTGATCCCCCTCCTCCTCCCCCCCATCATGACCTGAGCTGAAACCAAGAGTCCAACACTTCACCAACAGAGCCACCCAGAGGGACTTATTTTTAGCTCTCCTTCCTAGCTAGAGGCAGAGAACAACCCCTACACCTCCCTGCCCACTAGTCTTCCCGTTTTCTGGAAAACACTTGCAGAGCTGTGAGAGAGGACTGGTTCTCCCCTTGGCTTCCCACGCACGGCCCCAGGTTCCCCGCAAAGGCCAAGGAAGAAGAGAGGCCCACAGAAGAGCAGCTGCAGAGGGGCAGCCTGGGCATCCAGAACCTTCCCAGGGCAAAAAAGGAGCCAAGAAGGGTGCCCCCGGTCCAGGCAGGAGACCAGCAAGAAGACAGATTCCAGGCCTGTTGGTAAGCCCCGCGGTATCGGAAGAGGGTGGGGGCAGGTGGGGGAGGCAGTGGACTTTCTGAGTGAAAAGAGAACCTGAAGTCTAGACCCAGAATCCACAGGCGGGAGCACAGTCAGCCGTGGGGAGCACCCCACAAACTCGGAAACGGCCGCCATGTCACAGGATGCCGCGAAAGACCCAAGACAGGGGACACATGCCCCTGCAGTTTCAGCCTCCAAGAAACGGGCAAAGACAAAGCCCCGAACAGAATGGCTGCAGCATCCTGGGGCCCGGATACGGACGCCCCCTCGGCGCTCCCGCCCTGTCCCCGCGCAGAACCGCCCCCCCCCCCCCCCCCCCCCCCCCGCCCCGCGACCTGTCAGCCACGCAGTTAAGGACAAGGAATCATCTGGCCACATCGTCAGAGGAAAAAAATTCTTGCCTGGACTTTCCAGCCAGCCCAGCTCTTGCTCTCTGAGCTCCTGAGACCCTGAAGAGTCTACGTGTATGACCCACGTTCAGTGGCCACAGGGGACGCGGTGTGGCGTCCGTGTCGCAGTACAAAAGCCCACGCTCCCGTCTCTCAAGGGCATCCCAGTTCAACTGCTGGGATGCACTCCCCTGGAGGTGGAGCAATCCTGGAGGCCTGCCAGGAGGGGGCAGTAGAGGCCTGTGCCCAGATCACAGGCTGGACGCTCTTCTCCCAGAGGCCACGCACAGGGCCTGGGCCTCAGGGGCTGGGTGAGTCTGGGGAGCCCCTTCGCCTCTGCTGGCCTCTGGTTCCTTGTCCACAACGGAGAGCGACAGGACCCACTCCCTCCGGGACCGCATAACTAGCAAACCCGATCGCCATGGGGCGTCCCCCTGGCCTGTCCTGAGTGGCGGAGCCCAGCACCGCGTGCTAGGGTGTCACGGCCGCCTGGAGCTGTGGTCTGGGGGCCTGGGGAGGGGGCGGCCGCAGGCACCTACCGCCCTGTTTATGTGCTTCCTGATGAGGAAGTAGAGCACGGGCAGCGTGACGTAAGCCAGCATCTCCCAGAGCTTCCCGGTCAGCAGCATCCACAGCAGGCGGTCCTCCGCCTCCAGGTCGATCCAGCACCAGCCGACGGACACGTCCGACGCGTCATAGCCGATCTTCTTTAGAGCGACAGCGGCTACGGTGATGACCAGCGGGACGCCCCAGCTGAGGGACAACAGGCACAGGGGGCAGCCCCGGTCAGGCCCTGCTCCCAGCAGAGCCAGAAGGGGCAAAGCCACGGGCCGCCCCCCCAAACCCCGGACCACACGGCATCCCTGGAGAAAGTGGGGGAGGGGTCCTCAACTGCCCTCGCCCCCAGCGCCGCTCTGCCCCAGCCCCGCAGGCCTACCCTACTGTCACAGAGCCGGGGGCAGAGGACGCAGGGATGTCCTGGCCTCCTGCCTGGACCCACACCCCCCCCAGCCCCTCGGAGGCCGAGCTGTAATTTAGAATTGCTGGGCTTCTTGGAGATGGGCGCGAGAAGGCTGCGGCTCGGGGAGGGCGGCTCCCTCCTGCCCCCAGAGTGGCCTGTGCCTGTGTCTCACCTAACAGCCCCCTTGGCCGCCTGGGTCTGGGGTCTACATGCTGGCAGCCTGGCTTTGCCGCAGCAGGGACTTCCGGAGTCCCGCGCACCTGCAGCAGGATCTAGAAGGGGGACAAGGGACTTGGGTAGTAGACACATCTCTCCGGACCTGAGGGCTCCTTGCTCTCTGAGAAGGGGTATTCCTGGCAAAGATCAAAGGGGGGGCCTCTAAAGCATCAGGCCGGGCACAGGGACCCCCTCTTAGGGCAGTGCCAGGCTGACTTTTCAAGAGCTTCCCCTGATGGCAACACGGCCAGATAATGCCAAGCCCCAAGGAGCTTCCCAGTGTCCCCGCACAGGTCTGCTTGCGAAGCACTTGACACGGGCCAGCGGGACACACAGGCTTCGTGGGCACCCTGGGGGCGCTCAGAGCTTGGGCTGCCAGGCAAGAAGCAGGGCCCAAGTTGGCCCTGACCCCACTCGGCCTCGACACGTGTTTTTCTCCACAAAGTGGGGACGGGCACGGTGCCTAGAAGAGAGCAGGTCACTATGGGAATAAACTGAGGGGAGCATGTCTGGCACGTGGGACTAGGTAAGTGTGTCAGTGGGTCTGACTGAGGTCCTGTGTGGTGTCCGACGTCCCAGGATTCTGGCCTGGAGGGCCTGTGCCGTCTCTGCTCCTGGGAGCCATGGCCCAGGTCAGTCGCTGGAGGACAGGCCATGTATAAGCAGGACCCTGTCATCGTTGAGACACTCAGCTCAGAAATCGGTTATATGCTGAGAGCTCTGTGTAAGCAACAGTGGCTTTTTTTTTTTTTTTTTTTAATTTACTTAAGGAATCTCTACCCTCAACCTGGGGCTCAAACTCACAACCCTGAGATCAAGAGTTGCATGCCCTGAGTTGACGGAGCCAGCCAGGAGCAACTCTTTTTGAGAGAAAGTTCTAGAACAATGATGGGACCACAGCTGCATGTTAGTCTTGCCAAAATGAGTAGAAGTGCTGTGTTCAATCAGGTTCTCCAGATGCTGCGGGGCTGTGCGGGACAGAGAAAGCCAACTCCCCGGGCCTGGAAGGACTCTGCGTTGGGCACTTTCAGAACGGAGGTGCCTATTTGACCCGCTCCCCTTCGCATACTGGCCTCTGGGGGCCCAGATGAGGGCATGAGGCAGAGCTACCTCACCCTCCGCATCCACTCTCCCCCCTCAGCGGGGAAGGTGGGGGAGGTGGGAATGTTCTCCTTGACATCACAAAGGCACAGAAGGGACAACAAACCCACAGAAGTTAAAGGGTTACAAGAAAGGGACCAAGTTACTCCCAGGAGTTTGTCCATTTTAAACGCTTGATCTAATGGGTTACTTGTTTGTGACGCTGATACAGATTAGTGTCAAACTGCTTTGTCATAATACAGGGTCACCACTTAACGATTCACGGTGTCCTGGGATCTGGAGACAATGTATGTCCCAGCTATGAGCGCCGTGAGGGCAGGTGCTCTGTGCTTTCCGGCATCTAGAACAGCGCCTGGCGCCTGGTGGGGGCCAAGCAAGGACCTGCTGAATGAACGAAGTCTGAGGCCAGTGGAGGAGACGGCCTTCCCCGAGTCACTCCTTAACATTCGCTGCAAGGATGTCATTGTCATTGAAAAAGAAGTAAAAGGCTTTTATTTATTTTTTTAAGGATTATTTATTCATTTGAGAGAGAGAGAGAGCATGAGCAGGGGGGAGGAGCAAAGGGAGAGGGAGAAGCAGGCTCCCCACTGAGCAGGAACCCACCCCCTGTCGATGTGGGGCTCGATCCCAAGACCCAAGCATCATGACCCAAGCCAAAGGCAGATGCTTAACAGACTGAGCCACCCAGGTGCCCAAGTAAAAGGCTTTTAAGGTACTAAAACTGCACTCATCACTTTATGGTTTACTGGGTTCCTCCAAGGAACCCTGCAACCGACTGACCAAAAAAAGCCTGGTGTGGAGGGCAGCTCACCCTGCCGGGGGCTGCCCGGGAGCGGAGGGGCGCCCTCGGGGCTGGAAGGAAGCGCACAGGGCTGACATGCAGGAGGAAGGAGCCAACTCATAAGCAGTGATTTCTCCTTCCTCAGCATCTTGGTGGCCCTCGCAGGAGACCTGGGCCCCACCCGGAGACAGACCCCATTTCGTGACTCTGGGCTCTCATCAGGGTAAGAAATCTACAAAGTGATGCATTTCCTCTCTCTGACTTGGGTGCGCCTGGAGCCAAGTTTATGTTGGGAAATAGCCAGAGAGAAGTCCCAACAGGCAGAGAGGGCTTTCACGGGTTAAGAATGTGGGCTGATTGGGGCGTCTGGGTGGCTCAGTGGGTTAAGCCTCTGCCTTGTGCTCAGGTCATGATCTCAGAGTCCTGGGATCGAGCCCCGCATTGGGCTCTCTGCTCCGTGGGGAGCCTGCATCCCCCCCGCCTCTGCCGGCCTCTCTGCCTACTTGTGATCTCTCTCTCTGTTAAATAAATAAAATCTTAAAAAAAATGTGGGCTGATCAATCAGAGTCACTATTTGAATCTAAGCACGTGTGGCCAGAAGCTGCTCGAGAGGTATTTCAGCGGAGGTGGTAAGAAGTAATACAGGGGAGGGGTGGGAATGGACGGGTAGGGAGGAGAGTCTACGGACCCAGCCAAGCAGGCTCTGCCGGACTTGTAATTTGTGGGGCTGGGCGCTGTGGTGCTGGTAACGCGTAGCAACAGGTTCCGCACACAGACGTATCTGTGCGCGTGTGCGTGTGCACAGATGTATGCTTGCACACGGACATTTATTACTTTAACTGACAGGAAAGACGAGAGGCCCCCAGAGGCCCCCAGAGGCCCCCAGTCTGCAAGTAATCACACCACACGCTGCGATCCTAGTGGCGGATTCCGGATAGCCACCCGAGCCTCACGGGACGTGTTGGTTGGAATGAAATGAAAGTAGTTTCAGGACGTAAAGCTGGTTGTGTTTTCATTTTCCTTCCCATATAAGAATCATATGAAAAAAGGAAGACCTAAGGGACGAGAGAAATGGTGACCAGGGAGTGGTTTCCTTGTGGGAGCAAATACTCATTTCCCAGCCCTGGAAGAGTATTTTTTCTTTTCTTTTCTTTCTTTCTTTCTTTTTTTTTTTTTTCCTGCTCCAGGATACCGCCTCTTCTCACCCCCTTGAATACCCGGGTTCCCGCCGGACCCCGTGTGGGTACCACCTCTGAAGTTCACACAAGCAACACTTTTAAGTATCATCTTTCCTACTGATATTTTCTCCATCACCTGAAGTCTAGAGAAGGGCTCCAGCACACTCCATCCCTCAGGTCCAATCTGGCTGGAGGTGTGCTTTCTACTTTTTTAAATAAAGTTTTATTGCAGCACAGCCTCATTTACACTCATTCCTTTGTGTATTGTTTTGGGGTGCTTTCAGGCTACACGGGCAGAAGTCGAACAGTGGCAATAGAGAGCAGATAACACCTGCTCTGGTCCTCTACAGGGAAAGTTTGCTGACCTCTGCTCTACACAATCAGCAGAACAACCAACCAAGCCCTCATCTGTCGTGTCTGCCATTCTCCACAGGGCAAACATTCCCCCTAGGACTAATTTCAAGCCATCAGCACATGTGGCTGGAGACAGATGTACAGTATTTCTGACCGTATTTCCATACCACAGATATAATAGTTGTAAATAATTCACAGATAATAGTAAAGTAATTAAGATGTAGTTTTTAGTGGGGCACCTGGGTGGCTCAGTCAGTTAAGCATCTGCCTTCAGCCCACCTTATGATCTCGGGGTCCACACTCAGCGGGGAGTCTGCTTGTCCCTCTCCCTCTGCCCTACCCCCCGGCTCATGCTCTTGCACTCTCTCTCTCTCAAATAAATAAAATCTTTTTAAAAACGTAGTTTTTCCTATTTTTACTAGTTTTTAATACAACTTATTATAAGTTTATATAAATTTAGTTTTTATTAATGATTATATTTAGCAATCAGCTCCTAAAACGCCCTAAAATTTAATAACTGGGTCTCCCCAGCTGGCTCCAGGACGCCAATGGACTGAAGATAGAAAAAGCGTAATTTGCTGAAGATGCCCCAAGGTTCTCCATCTGAAGAGTGAGGAGAAAGTCAGTATATTTGGCAACCTCAGATAAGCCAAGCGATGCTCCGGCCAGGGGGCCAGCCTGAGCTGTAGGCACCGTGAATCTAGAAAGCATTTCACAAAGACATGGGACATGATCCCTGCATTCCAGAAATGCATATTTCCATCTTCCGTCACGTACCATGTAATAGTTTTTTCCCCCTCCCCCCAGAGAAGCCAGCAACCAAAACATTAACAAAATCCAAAGCAATATCACTGAATAATAGCACATGAAAAAGACCAAGGACTTTAGCTGATTATGACCTAGAAAACATACGGTTCGAAGGCTCACCCTGATGCCGGGATGTGGCCAGACCAGACCTGCCAGGGAGCTGTCCTACCTCGTCTCGAGGCTCGCGACCCACCTTCTAGATCTCAGATTGTCAAGGTGGCCCCAGAGCCATGCACATTAGGAGATGCTGGGCCTTGAGCTCAAATGTTCAGAGACTCCGGACGAAGCCGGGCTGGGGAGATGGGATTAGACGGCTGGAGGAGAGGGTGCCCCACTCAGGACTGAAACCAGAGACTGAACTGGCAGCTTCGCTGAAGAAAGCCACGGGACCCCATGCAGGGGATGCTGTGAACGGTGTTTGGTCCCCTTCTCTCCAAACCTGTGACTCAGACTGAGGAGAAGCAGGGCTGGGGTCACCGGGTTGGAGAGAGCCTGGGAGACCACACTCGGAGCACAGTCCCCCACTTGGAGGGACACTGAGGCCTTCTCCGAATGTCCACGCCCCTCCCTTGGGTTCACCCGGAAACCGAGGCCAGACCCCAAGTCGGCTTCATCCGCCCTCAAAGGCTGTTAAGAGCTGAGTTGGGTACCCCCTCCAACAAATTCCTATGCTTAAGTCCTAACCCCTGGTATCTCAGGATCTGACTGTAGGTGGAGATGGGGGTCTTTAGAGTGACCAATAGAATGTTCTGGAGGGTGAGCACTAACCCAGCCCGACCGCCATCCTTATATGAAGAGATCAGGAGCCCCCCTCTCACACCCACAATGGGAAGACCATGGGAAGACATGGGGTGTGGACGGCTACCTACAAGCCACGGAGACAGTCCTCAGAGGAAAGCCCTGTCAACCTCGGTCTCTGACCTCCAGCCTCCAGGACTGTGAGAAAATGGACTTTTCTTGTTTAAGCCACTCGGCTGTGGTACATTGCTAGGGCAGCCCCAGCAGACAAAGAGAGGCTTTCTACGAACTGCAAGGGAGACCCAGGTGCCCATTGCCCAGGGACCCCACCACAACCGGGCTGACAGAGCGGGTGGGGTTCCTCAGCAAGCTTAGGGGAAAAAGGTAAACTGACAAAAAGCCAGTCAGGTCTCTCACAAGTGGAGCTCTGCTTTGGAACGTGACATCCTTTTGTTTTTATTTTTATTTATTTATTTTAAAAGGAGGCTTCATGCCCATCGTGGGGCTTGAACTCACGACCCTGAGACGGAGGGTCGCACGCATTTCTGACTGAGCCAGCCAGGCGCCCCAGCATCTTTTTGGCTTTCAGTCTCCTCCAGAGGAGCAGGACCAGAAGCACCACACGGTGAGCCAGGTGGCCGGGAAGCCATCCCCGGTACCCGAATTCCCAGGCATCTACCCGGTGTCCCCGAGGAGGGGGCCTGTCTCTGGATGGTGATGCTCTGGGTTTCCCTCGGAGTCCCCGGCTCTGCTCCGATGGGGATGTTCCCGCCCGCGGTCTCTGGAACCTCTGCCCCAGGGTCACGGTGGCGGGGTTGAGGCTACCAGGTCTGCTCACTCCTTCCCACACTGTCAGGTTCTTGCACTTCCCCCTCACCCCAAACCTCACTCCACCTACAGATCTTTCCACCAGGGGGTGGGCACCTGCTGGGAAAGAAACAGAAGGGTCTTATCCCCCAAACAGCAGGGCCTGGCCCCTGGCTGTGTGGTCTATGGAAAGCCTTAAAGGTCAACTCAAAAAAAAAAAGAAGAAAAAGAAAATGCTTTGAGAACAAAACTATTGGGCAACAATGTGCCAATTTAGAGAGCTCCCGGGGGCAAGACAGAGCTGGGCCCAGAGCATAGTGCGGCTGCCGTGAACCAGGCCTGGTGGAAGGATTCACAAGGCCGGGAGCAGCCCGGAGGTTTCTTCCCCGAACAAAGGGCACTTATTGTTGAGTGTGGCGCAGAGGCGTAGGTCGTGGGAGAAGTTCAGGGAACCGGCCAGCCACTGGCCAGGCCACCACGAGGTCAGTCTGTGGCACCAGCCACAGAAGGGAGTGGGGTGTGCAAAGGAACTGGTAAGCACACACCCCTGAGCGGCCCAGCGCGGGTGGGCATCGGGAAGCCACCTGCCGCGCTCAGAGACACGGCTCAGGTCCCGGCCAAGCCGGTCGGAGGGTCAAGGGCAGCCCCTGCTCTCTCTCTCACAGCCTCTTCCCATGCACACAAAACACCACATAGATACCTCACAAGGCAGCAGTGGCCTCTGAACACTTCTCAGGGGGCAAAAGCAAAGCCAGTTCAAATCTCGTCATTCTGGGGAGCCCTGAGCGACATGGGGTGCTGTTCCAGCAGCTGCCACGTGCCTCCCCCATTCGGACACACCTGCTTGGGGCCTCGACACTGGGCCCCACAGTGAGCTAGTTCCCTGTCAAAGAGCTTAGAGCACCTTCCCCTTCCTGGCCCCGTGTTTCCCCTTTTGTCTACATTAGAACTTCCCACTCCCTGCAGCAGCGGTCTTGATGGAGAACTTGGGAACCACAGACTCTTCCCCTAGAATCCCCAAGCAAACCTCCAGAGCGTGGGTGGGCCCATGGGTCAGGCCCACACCCATTCCCACCTGGTGCCTGAAGAAAGCCTATGACTGCCTCATCTGGCTGGCTTGGCCAGGACCCTTTCTTCTGATTTGAGGCAATGAGGCTCCCCCCCAGCCTAGCCTTTCTCCCCTGCTCACAGGACACCCCATAACACCTGGTCCGGGGAGGGGGGCCCTGAGCTCCTGGACATCTTCTCAGGTGAGCAGCGTGAACGCTCCCAGATGCACGTGCACATGACTGTGAAATACGGGGGTCAGGGGGGTCTGTACCAGGCTGCCTCCACGGCTCACGGCCAGTGGACAGGGAGGGGCGTCTTAACCCAGGACTTTCCCTTGGATGCTAGGTATTCTCACGCAACCTTATAAAGGCAGCAAAAAAACAGGAAATTCACTTTCAGAATACTGTCAGATTGGACATGTGCTAACCTTGTGGGTAAAATCTGAGGAGTAGGAAGGTCTTTATATCCACGAGGTATTTTTCATTACCAAAAGGGAGAACAGTAACTACCCTGTAAAACCAGCAGGAAACACCTTCACCAGGCGATCAGAATTCCTGCCCCCAGAGGCAGAACAAATCCAAGTCCCCGGGGAGGGGGCGATGCAAAGATTTTTGCATGGGATTCCAGTCCCCGTGCAGAACCAGAAACCACCTGTGGGGAAGCCCGGGGCAGCCCAGCAGAGGGACCTTCTGCAAAACCACAGGCCTGCGCCTTTCAAAAACGTCAGTGTCCTGAAACACCAAGGAAAAAGAATTGTTGCGGACTGCCGGACAAGAGAGAGACCGGACAACTAAGTCAGACACAAGCCAAGGGTGTCCCTTTGCCACTGGGGACACTGGCAGGAGACAGACAACATCCCTGTAAAGTCCTCTCTCCGATAACAGCATTGTTCTGGGTGACACCATTGTCCTGCTTCTGGAAGGTGTACGTGTTCACCTAAGAAACGGTCCCTTTCCTTTGGAAAAACACCAAAGGATTTAGGGGTTCTGGAGTCATCACTCTATACTCTTAAATGGCTCCAGAAAAATAAACACGGAAGACAGAAGCCAATGTGATACCATGTTTGTAATGGCAGAAATCTGGAAAGTTACAAATAAATTGTGTAATGATATCCTAATCTTAAGAATTATCCTCAGGTCAAGAGACAAGACAAGATCATAAATGGAGAACCGACCCTTGGAGTTCATAACCCTTTACAGCTTCGTGAGCTCAGGCAAATCTCATGAGCTGTGACTAGAGAGTGACCGTCCTGCCCAGCACAAGACTACTGGTGGCCAATGAGCTCAAGAATGGACCGGCACTTTGAAAGAACTCTGGAGCCAGACGCAACTCATGATAAAATACCATTTCCTTGAGCCTAAAGTCTAAGTTGCCTTCCTTCCCCAGTGGGCAAAAAAAAAAGTCTTTCTGTAAAGGGAACCTGCTCAGGTATTACGATGGGGCCTGCGGGGGTCGTGCATCGTGCAAGTCCTTTCTGGGAAGGGGTGTGGTGTAGGATCCTATCTGGTCTCCTGCTTCCTGTGGTCCAGTTTTAGAGATGGCTTTTTTTTTTTTTTTTCCCATTTAACATTCTATCATGTTCACAGCCAGTATTGATGGCTACGTAACGTTTCCTGTGGGGTACGGTTAGTAACCCCCTGTTCCCCTATATTTTGGACGTTCAGGTTGCTTCCAAATTCCCACAAAAACTCCTTTGTATCTACGGCTTTGAATGTATTTTGGATTATCTCCTTAGACGAGGTCCCTAAAAATAGGATTAGTGGATCAAAGGGTACAAACCAGATACTTTCTATGTGGATTATCCCAGTTTCCATTGCCAATAACAATGTCGGAAAATAACAGTTTTACCAGCATTTATCGAATTAGTATTCTGCTTTCCTACTTTTTTCCCAATTTAATAAGAAAATGTACCTCATTGTTCTAATTTGTATTGTTTTGACTACTAATGGGAGAAACTTTCCCCTATATATTTATGAACCATTCTGACACTTCTGTCGCAATGTCTCCATTGGCCATTTACCAGGATATTTGTGTTTTTTGTTTTTTTAAACATTTTAGGGGCACCTGGCTGGCTCAGTCGGTAGAGCATGTGACTCATGATCTTGGGGTTTGGGCAGCAATTTGGGTGTAGAGATCATTTAAAAATAAAATCTTAAAAAAATAATAATTTCAGGGGTGCCTGGGTGGCTCAGTGGGTTGAGCCTCTGCCTTCGGCTCAGGTCATGATCCCGGGGTCCGAGGATCGAGCCCTACATCGGGCTCTCTGCTCAGCGGGGAGCCTGCTTCCCCCTTTCTCTCTGCCTGCCTCTCTGCCCACTTGTGATCTCTGCCTGTCAAATAAATAAATAAATTAAAAAAAAATAATAATTTCATAAAAACTCCAACAGACATTCTCAACCTCTGCGTTGTCACGTTTTAAAATGCCTTCCCAGACTGAAGGTTTGGCGAGGACCGATCTTCAGTAGGCTGAGCTGGTTAAAAGTGGATACCTGAGGAGCCTCTGTCTGAAGATGAGATTTCTCAGGCCAACAGGTCTTTAACCATTATAAACTCATACTCCAAAGAAAGCCACTGGAGAGCCCTCAGCAAGGTCATTAGCATTATGGCCTGGGAGGATCTAGGTCAATAAATGATCCTGTCAGACGGGTTTTCTATCAATTCTCTTAGACCAGCAAGGTGCTGAGAGCTAACTTCTGAAAGGGAACGCCAGAGAACAAATGATCAAACTCCCTTTGTAGCTTGGATATAGGTAATTTTTTTTTTTTTTTTTTAAAGCAGGCTCCCTGTCCAGTGTGGATCCCAGTGCAGGCCTCAAACTTACGACCCTAAGATCAAGGCCTGAGCTGAGGTCAGAGTTGGAGGTTTAACCATCTGAGGCACCCAGGCAGCCTGGTAATTTTTTTTGAGAAGTTGATGGATCACATTCCGAGGACAAGATGAACAACTCCCAATTGGCTTCTTAGAAGGCCTCTTCCCAGCATCACAGAAAACACCCCTAGGACTGAAAGGAAGAAACTCCCAACTCAGGTTCATTAGAAAATACTTTTCTACAGGAGATGTATCAGACTCGCTCCATCATTTAAAAAATATACTGCTTTTAAATATTCTTTTTTTGGGACGCCTGGGTGGCTCAGTTGGTTGAGCGGCTGCCTTCGGCTCAGGTCATGATCCCAGCGTCCTGGGATCGAGTCCCACATCGGGATCCTTGCTCGGCAGGGAGCCTGCTTCTCCCTCTGCCTCTGCCTGCCATTCTGTCTGCCTGTGCTCGCTTGCTCTCCCTCTCTCTGACAAATAAATAAATAAAATCTTAAAAAAATAAAATAAAATAAAAATAATAAATAAATAAATAAATAAATATTCTTTTTTTAAGAGCGGGGGAGGGGGGAAGAGAAGAGATTCTGGGCAAAGGAAGGTCCAGTCTGGGGCTCCTTCTCAAGTGTATGTGAACTCTGGTGTACGCCCAGCCAGACTGCCCAGGACTGGGTCTCTGAAATAGGCAGAGGCCAGCAGGGCGACGGGGGGGCAGGGGAAGCTGCAAGGGGAGGAAAGGGGGCCCCGGGGGGTCTCTGCAGCATCTGAGGCCCTGTCTGGCTCCCTGAAAAACTTTTGACATGAACAGCTGAGGAGCAGGTCACTTAAGCTTCCCAGGGACCAGCTGGCATTCATCCAGCAGCTCTGAGCCCCAGAGGTCAAGTGACTCTTGCAGGCTTGTGATCTCACCGTTGTGACATCCAGGTGACCTGTCTCTGCCAAAGTGCTGACTGTCCTCAGTCCCATGGAAAGCACTCAAGTATTTAACAGCGAGGTCCTATAATTAGGGCAGTACTGGGTGCTCTTATCTGGGAGAGGGCCAAGGACCAACGAGCCCTGTAGGATTCCTGCCTTGCATGGAGTGCAGGACACCATCAGTGTTCAGACTGGGGAAATTACACCAGGAAAAGGGCGACCTGCAACAGGCAAGGGTGTCCTGATGAGGTGCCTCTAATGCCAGGGCCAGGCAAAGCCCTCCATTGACTCTACTGTCATAGACTCCAGGCACCTGGGGGCCCTCTTTCAGACCAGCCCCTGCCACTGACCTCACCCTCAGAGGTTCTGAACCCTACAGAGTCCAGATCATCTGGGTCTAGAGATGAGCAAGGACAAAATACTGAATGAAGACCATACTCTCTAAACCTTCCCGCTGAGACACTGCATTTGGCCGCCAGTAGCCAGCCTGGGAGTGGCTGAACGCATCACACCTACTGTGGCACAGGGTTGGACTGGGCACCGCCGCCCTCTCCAGCCGGGAGCAGCACCTATCTCCCCCCTCAGCCTGGGAAGGAGGAGCTTCTCCCCATGGGCGGCAGAGATGGCCAGAACGCAGGGAAGCAGGAGTCAAAAGGCATAAGGTGTCCTCGCCATCTCCCCAGGTGCTTCCAAGTTACGAGGGCTGAGCGCTGGCCCCCCACCTCTCCGGGAGGTTCGGGCTCCGTAGCCTGCCCAAAGGGGTGCCCTCTGCCCTGATGCTCAGGGCAGGTCCACTGCTCCGCCCGCGTCTTCCCGCCGGCCCCCGACCGCCTCGGAACACGAGCAGACACGACCCTCTGCGCCCCCGGCCAGGGCTCTGACCAAGACGCGGGTGCCAGAAAGGCGCAAGGGCCACAAGGCAGCAGGCAGGTCCCAGGTGGGGGTCGGGGACTCGAGGGAAAGCGCCGCTGCCACGCACCTGACGACGTGGAAGGCCCAGAGCAGGCGGCCGGCCCGAGGCTCGCGCGCCGCGCGGACGATGCTGAGGTACAGGTAGAGGGCGATGGCCACGGTCCAGAAGAAGGAGCTGGTGTTGGCAAAGGTGGAGAGCGCGCCCTGCAGCACGCAGTCCCACGAGGGGCCCGCGAAGTCCTGCAGCACCCCGTAGAAGTAGGAGGCGGCCGAGAGCAGGTCCGCCAGCGACAGGAAGAGCAGCAGGCGTCGGGCCCGGGTGCGCAGGTCGGGCCACAGGGCGTGCGTGGCCACCAGCAGGCTCGAACCGAGCGCGGAGAGCACGCACGACAGCAGCACCACGGCGCGCTCCGACGGCAGCAGCACAGTGGGCGGCGCGGGCGACGGCATGGCCGGGCGGGCAGGGGGCCGGGGCCGCGGCGCCGCGGGGACAGAGGCCGGGACGCGCGTGCGGCTCCCGCCGCCGCCGCCGTCTGGGCACAGACGCGCCCACGGCTCGCGTCCCGGCCACTCCCGGTCCCTCCGGGCCCGCGGCCCTGCGGCCCGCCCCCTCCACGCCCCGCCCCTCGCCCCGCCCCAGCCCCCGCGCTCCACCCCTCGCCTCCTCCACGCCTCGCCCCACACCCCTAAGCCCTCAGCCGCCCGCCCTCGGCCGCGGCCCGCGGTCTCCGGACCCCGGCCCCGGTGCCCCCCGCCCCCGCCTCCCGCTCCCGGCCCAACCCGGATCCCGGGGTCCTCTGCGCCCCGACCCCGCCCCCGGCGCCCTCCGCGCTCCGCCCAGCCCCTGGCGCCCTCTGAGCTCCGCCCCCGACCCCGCGCCCTCCGGCCCGGGCCGCGCGCCCTCCACCGCCCTCCCCGTGGGCTTAGCGCGTGGTCCGCGGCGGGGCGCCTGGACCCCCGAACGTCATCCCGAGCCACGCCCCCACCCCGTGGCTCCCACGTCTCTTGCCGCGTCCCCGCGCCCCGCCTGGCTCCCTTCCCGCGCCAGGGCCACCCGTGCTCTAGCCAGATGGCTAGGACGTCCCGTCCTGGAGAGGGAAGGGCTGGCATTTTTAGGGCTAATGTTACCTTCCGTTCAGCCAGCTGGTGTGCGGTGTTGTGCGCTGGGGGAGGGGCCGAGGCGTTCTTTCCACCAGTGGCAGAACAACCGTGGAGTGTGACCATCCTTCCTCGTACAGCGGTACCCGGACTGTTCACAGGGTAGTGATGGTTGCTTTGCGAAGGGAGTGTTTTCATTTATTTCTTAAAAATAAAGTCAAAAAGGGGCGCCTGGGTGGCTCAGTGAGTTAAGCCGCTGCCTTCGGCTCAGGTCATGATCTCAGGGTCCTGGGATCAAGCCCCACATCGGGCTCTCTGCTCAGCAGGGAGCCTGCTTCCCTTCCTCTCTCTCTGCCTGCCTCTCTGTCTACTTGTGATCTCTCTCTGTCAAATAAATAAATAAAATCTTAAAAAAAAATAAAGTCAAAAAGTAAAGTCAAGCTTGTTAGGGTTTCTTTTGTAGTGAAATATTAATTTCCGACTTATTGGTTTTTACTTCTTTAAAAATTTCTTATTTTTTTTTAATTGAGATACCATTCACATACCACAAAATTGGCCCCTTTGAGTGTGCAGTTCCATAGTTTACAGTATATTCACAAGTCTGTGCAACCGTTACAAGTCCGTGCAACTGTCATTATCTAATTCCCCAAGGGTTTCATCACTTGGAAAAGGAACTGGTAGTAGTCACTCTCCGTTTACCCCCTCCCTTCCGCCCCCATGGATTCCTAGCCCTCCTTCCGTGTCTGTGGATTTGCCTATTCCCGGCAAATAATAAGATACTAAATCCTCATTCGTGACTGATTTCTTTCACTTGGCACGTTTTAATGGCTTATCCACACTGTAGCCTGTATCAATACCTTCATTTATTTTAATGCTGAGCAAGATTCCATTGCATGCACACACCACATTTGTTATTTTTAGATGTTGATAGCCCACTTTTTGGCTATTATGAGTAATGCTGTTATAAACATCTGTGTACACGTTTTTGTGTGGACACATGTTTTCAATTCTTTGGGGGTACTACCTAGAATAGAATTGCTGGTCATATGGTAACTCTGTGTGTAACTTTTTGAGGAACTGCCAGACTGTTTTTCAAACTGGCTGCAACTTTTTATATTCCTCTCCCCCAATGCAGGAGAGTTCCAATTTCTCTCCATTTCCCTAACACTTTTTCTCATCTGCCTTTTTGATTCCAGCCATCCTGGTGTGGGTAGTGGTGCCTCATTGTGGCTTTGCTTTGCATTTCTCTAGGTCATCATGAGGCGGGACATCTTTCCATGTGTTGGTTGACCCTTTGCATATCCTTGCTGGAGAAGGGTCTGTTGCGATCTCTTGCCTCTTTTTGTTTTGTTTTGTTTTGTTTTTTGTATCGAGGCGTAGGAGTTCTTTACATTTCTGGATACCAGACTTTCATCAGCTATATGACTTCCAAATTGTTCTCCCCTTCTCTGTGTTGTCTTTTCACTTTCTTGATGCTATATCCTTGAAAGTACAAAAGTTTTTATTTTGACAATGTCCAATGGACCTATTTTTTTCCCCTTTGGTCACTGTGCGGTGTCCTATCTAAGTACCCAGTGCTTAGTCCCAGCTCATGAAAGGTTACACCTATATTTCCTTCCTTCCCACTACAACAGTCGTTGGTTACTGTAGCTTTGTAGTGAGTTTTGAAATGGGGAAGTGTGAGTCCTCCAATGTTGTTTTTCTTTTTCAATATTACTCTGGCCGTTTAGGGCCTCCTGCAATGCTGTATCACTTTGAGGGTCAGTGTTTCCATTTCTTTAAAAAGAAAAAAAAAAGCCAGTTGGGATTTTGAAAGAGATTTCTTTGAATCTGTATATAAATTGGGGAGGCGGAGGATAATGCTATTGTAAAAATACTAAATCCTCTTAGCCATGTCTTTCCCTTTATTTAGGTCGTCCTTAATTTCCTTCAGTGATGTTTTGTGGTTTTCAGTGTACATTAGGTTTGCTTTTGCATTTGATTCTTCAAAGGCAAAGGTTATCATAGGCCTAGGCCTTTTTGGATCTGTCTTTCAAAAACATTGTATTCTGAGGGGCACCTGGGTGGCTCAGTGGGTTAAGCCTCTGCCTTTGGCTCAGGTCATAATCTCAGGATCATGGGATCGAGACCCACATTGGGCTCTCTGCTTGGCAGGGAGCGTGCCTCCCCCCCCTCTGCCTGCCTCTCTGCCTCCTTGTGACCTCTCTCTCTCTCTCTCTCTGTCAAATAAGTAAAAATTTAAGGATTTTTTTTTAAAAGATTTTATTTACTTATTTGACAGAGAGAGATCACAAGTAGGTAGAGAGGCAGGCAGAGAGAGAGGAAGGGAAGCAGGCTCCCTGCTGAACAGAGAGCCCGATGCGGGACTCGATCCCAGGACCCTGAGATCATGAGCTGAGCCGAAGGCAGCGGCTTAACCCACTGAGCCAAGTACAATCTAATATGATACAACAAAACCCACCCAGATCAAGAAATATAATATTTCCAACACGCCAGAAACCTCCCCAAACCTTTCTTCCCCTTCAGTCACTTCCTTGCTTTTAACGAAACCATTCATGGATGCATCCCTAAATGAAAGGGTACAGTTTGCCTGTCTTGAACTTTACATCATGGGATCACACTCTATCTTCCTTTTGTGTCTTCTTTTTTTGGCTCAACATTCTCACACAAAGCTCATTCATCCTGATCACTGTATAGTATTCCGTTGTGTGGCTGATATAGTATCCATCCTACTGCATTTGGACATATGGGTTGTTTCCAGGTTTGGGCTATTACTAGCAACGCTGGAATGAGCATTTATTCTTTTTTAACCAGGAAAAAATTACTAAAAATAATTCTCAGAAGCCTGAGCAAGCATATCCACGGCCTTTGCAGAGCCGAGGACAGCTGTGTTCCTTCAGAGTCATTTCAGAACCCCCCGACCTCCTCCTGAGAGGACCTCAGACAGTGGACGGACCCCAGCAGAGAGCGCCGTCGGCGAAGGCGTCCAGCTTTTCCCGGATGTGAACAGTTTAAGGCTTGGGTTGTGCAACCAGCCCTGGGCTTTGGCACACGTCTGGTCAAGCGACTGGAATGGACTGCCCCCGTCTCCCTCCCCCCAAGATTAGAGTCATTTAATCCTCTGGGTATTTGAGGGAGAAAGGGGGCCGGGAGAGGTCGGGCGAGCTGCTTTGTCACAGACCAAGCCTGACTCTATCTTTCCTGCTGTATTGAGATGAAAGCCCTTTGCCCACGTTCCCAGGTGAGAGCTTGGCTGTTCTACCGGTAAGTTGGATCAGGAGATCGCTTGGTGTCCTTTGCCCTGGGAAACAACATTCAAAGAACCGTTCTGACTTCCCACTATAGGGACAAGTGGTGAGGGGAGGGAAAAGACATGCAATGATACAGCTTCAGATGACTTCCAATTAAGCTTGTAGCTAATTTTCCACAGCCTGAGCTCCCTGGAGTTGCCCGGTGGCTCCGGACACTAAGCAGGAAGGGAGACTTAACGACTGCCAGCCTGCTGGGTGTCTTTAAGCCACTGAGTGTGGTCTCCACCAAAGGGAGGCAGCGACTCCAGGCTCCCCATCTCTCAACAGAGTTCCTGGGCTCTGCTTCTCCTATCCCTGGGGCTGTTGGTTTCCCAGGGAGGCCCGACCCAGCGGACAGCGAACCCAGAGAGACCTCAGGCTCAGGCTGTCACTGACATTGGCATCCCACAGGGAATTCGATGTCCTACGAGCCACATTTCCACTTCTGGTCTCCCAGTCCTCCCACCCCCATCCCCGCTCCTCCTTGGGGAATTGGTAAGAAACTCAGACGGAGTCTTCTTTGGACCCCAAGTCATCTTTCTAGAGTTTGAGCCAAGCGAGCTGGCCGTTGTCTGCTGCTCCATGTCCAAGATCCTGGCTCGTGGCAACAGTCTTCCCCGCACATCAGCTGCCTGACTGCAGAAAGGAGGGGCCGGGACGTGCAGAGCCCCATAGCCGTGGCCAGGGGCTCCAAAGGCAGATTGGCTTTGGTTCGCTTCTCTTCCCAGTCCCACCCCAGTCATCGGCACAAAGATCCTCCCCGAACAGCCATAAAAGTAGTGACAATCTGATGTCTCTAAATCAGAGGACCCCTGAACGATGTTCCAAGCATAACGCCAACCCGTGTAACACATTGTGTACATGATTTTAAAGGTTTATTTTATTGATTGGGGGGGGGGGGCGGAGGGGCAGAGAGAGAGGGAGAGAGCGAAACCTCAAGCAGACTCCACACCCAGGGCAGATGGGGCTCGATCTCACGACCCTGAGATCATGACCTGAGCCAAAATCAAGAGTCAGACGCCCAACCGACTGAGCCACCCAGGTGCCCTTTCATGTATGTGACTTTAAGAACTAGAACAGAAAAGGGACTTTTCCTTATGTTGCTGTTAGAAATGTGGGCTGGCCACCTTTCTCACTTCCCTGTTTGGAGGTGAATATGGCCCATCTTGCTTTTTCCTGCCCCGGCACCATAGTGAGCAGCAGCTATGGTAGAGGAACCCGGCCCACACTGGCCCCTCTCTGTACTCCCCCACCCCCAAAGGAGGTTGTGCAAGCCTCAGCATGCTCATGGGGCCGTTGGGACACACACCTGCAAGGCCAGGATAAGGCTGACCAGCCACGTTTCTGGAGTCAGGGGTCTCCATCCTCTTTCAGGGCACCCTTGGGTGGGTTTGTGTTCCCACAGAAGCCCTCGAGTCTCGGTGGGATGTATTAAACTCTCTCCCAACACCTTGAGCCTCCCTTTCCCAACCCCAAACTCTGAAGGCTGCTTCCCCTGGCTTGCTGTGCACCCAGCCCTGCTGCCTGCAGAAACCCGGAGGGTCCCAGTTTTGAGGAGCCCGTGGGTTGGGCCCCCCGTACTGTAGTGCCCAGATGCCTGGATTCATTAAAGAGCTAAGCCACTGGAGGGAAAGGGACTTACTTGGCAGGTAGCTCTGCCAGCAAGGACATGGCTGGACCCAGGAGAGAGCTCTTGGGGTTCAGTGGAGACCCAAGCTCTAATCTCACACCCCTGTCCTGACCCCAGCTGGCACGCAGAATTCCAAAGACCAGCTGGGAAAGGGACTCACTTGGCAGGTAGCTCTGCCAGCAAGGACATGGCTGGCCCCAGGAGAGAGCTCTTGGGGTTCAGTGGAGACCCAAGCTCTAATCTCACACCCCTGTCCTGACCCCAGCTGGTACGCAGAATTCCAAAGACCAACCCTCGCCTGGCCAAGATTCCTGTCCTCTGGTTATTTCATTAGACATGCATCTAAATGGTGTTGCAAGGGAATTTTGAAGGTGTAGCTGACGGCCTGTTATGCCCTGAAGGTACCATCCCCACCCACACCTCAAATCCATTCGAAGCCCTCAGCCTCAAGAGATGGTATTAGGAAGGGGGGCTTTGGGGAGGTGATCAGGCTTAGAGGAGGTCATGGGGGGGTGACGTGATGGAATTAGTGGCCTTATAAGAAGAGACACCAGGCATTTTGGCTATGGAAGGACACAGAGAGGCATCCGGCTATCTATCGATAAGCTGGGGAGTGGGCTCCCTCCAGGAACCGAGTCTGCCAGCTCCCTGGTCTGGGACTTACAGCCTCCAGAACCACCCGACATCAATGTCTGTCTATTAAGCCATCCCATCTGGGGTGTTTTTGTCATAGCAGCTCGAGCTGAGTCAGGTCCTAGGTCAGTGCAACTCAAGATGCGAGCGTTATTCAGGTTGGCCTGGGCCAGCCAGGGGAGCCCTTCAGAAGAAGCAGGTTTTTCTTTGCTCGTAGCACAAGAGGAAGTCAGAGAAATGGGAAGAGTGGGGGAGAGTCCTACGAGGGGGATGTGACGCGGGGATCCCGCCGCCCGCCGCAGGGTCGTGAGTGGGTCTGTGAGCCGGGGAAGGCAGGGCAGGGGCTGCTGGGAAACGACGGGGCTCCGAACCCGCAGCGACCTGCACCCAGGGAGCCGAGGACAGAGCTGGCCAGCGCCCCGCCGGGAGCGCCACAGCCAGAGCACAAGACCCAGTGGAGTCACGGCGACCTCCGACCTACAGACACTGTGAGGTAATAAGCTGGTGTGGTTGCAGGAGCCACCAAGTGTGTCATTTGTTATGCACAGGGACAGGAGGATGCCCCACGTGACCTCACAGGGGCCACTTCACCTTGCCAAGCCTCCAGTGCCGCATCCAGAAAATAGGGGCAGAGAATTCACAGGGTTGCTGTGAACCAGCGGCTATTTTGGAGGTAGAGACAGAGCCCTGGCTGGGCTCGGGGCCAGAAGGCCAACGTTTGCTAGTGGCACCAACCGGAGTAAGTGATTTAACTTCTCTGAGACTCAGTTTCTTCATCTCTAAAATGGAGCCAATAGCAGCTACTTCCTTGGCCAAGCAGTAGCAGTGGGATGCACAACCCTCCAGCCAGAGACCACTTTTCCTGGAGCCCCTGGCAGCCAAGTGTGGTCATGTGACTAGGCCTCAGCTGCGGAAGGTGAGTGGCGGCAATGGGCTGCTTCTAAGCGTGGGCCTTAAAACACGGCATGTGGCCTCCCGCTCGCCCTTCCTTTCTGGAATGCTGAGGTTCCCAGGCTGGCCACACAGCACGGACAGGCACGCCAGGACCGTGGCCTCCAGGAAAGTGGAGAAGGAAGACAGAAGGAACCCCGGGGCCTGCCTTAACCCCCATGAACAACCAAGACAGGGCGCGTGGCTGGCTCAGTCCACGGAGTGCGTTGACTCTCGATCTTGGGGCTGTGAATTCGAGTCCCACATGGGGTTTAGCGACTGCTGAAAAAGATCTTTAAAAATCTTTTTAAAAACAAACAAACAAACAAACAAAACCAACCAGTGCAAGGAATATAGGTCTGAGGGTCTTCAGCCCAGAGTTTTATTTTGTAAAGTGGAATTATTATACATATGTCAAGTAATTCATTCGTGCTTATAAGTAGTGTTTGAAGAATATTGTACAATTTCAGTGAATCAAGGGATCCGGTCATTTGTTCATCCCACACATACCGACTGAACGGCTGCTCGTTATCTGAAGTTATGACATGGAGGGAAACCAAGTCCTTACTTTCCAGGAGTTTACCTTCCGGCCGACAGAGATGACAAACAATCAACAAATATGCAATGTGTCCAACCGTGGTAAGTGTGGGAGAGGCGTAAAGCCAGGTAATAGGGCCAGGTGCGCTTGGGCCGGAGGATGATGGTGGTACTTCGGTGTCCAGCAGAGGGGATTCTAATGGCATCTGACACGCTCCTGAAGTGAGAGAACAAGAATTGAGACACGCAGGGATAGAGCATCCTAGGCAGAGGAAAGAGCACATGCAAAGGCCCTGTGTTCAGGAAACAGCAAGGAGCCATTGTGGCTGGTGCAGCCATGGAGAGGGAGAGGAAGACAGAGGCAGGGTGAACACACAAGGCCCTCGGTCAATGTGAGGGCTTTAGCTTTCGCACACTGAGGGACACAGGAGCCACTGGAGGGCTGAGCAGAGGTGTGCTTCGAGCTACGTGTAAGCAATAAAGCCTGGCTTAGGGGCCCCTGCACGATCTAGGTAAGCAACAGTGGAGGCTGAGGTCATAGATATGTTCTGGATGCAGAGATGACAGGATTTACCAGAGGCTCAGATGTGAGCGTGAGCCCAGGAGGAGTCAAGGAAGATTCTAGACTTCTAAGATTAAAGGACAGAGTTGCCTTTCCCTGGAGGGAGCAGGTGTATGGGGAGGCAACAGCAGGAGGGTCAGTTCTGGACACATTACATTACTGTTGGACCAGCCAAGTGGTGGGCGGTCAGGGTCCTAGGGGAGGTCCTGTCTGGAGATAGAAATTGGAGGCAGTCAGAAGAAAGGCAGCATTTAAACCACAAGACTTGAGAGCACCAGGGACGGAGTATGGGAACCTGCGACGCTGCATGACTGGGGGTGAGGCAATGATTCAGGGAAACCGGAAAGATGTCTTTAAACAGTGTCTTTTGTTCTTTTTATTGTGGTAAAATATAAATCACCCCCCAAATTGCCATTTAACTATTTTTTAAATACCTAAATCAGTGGCATCGATGACATTCACAAGATTATGTAGGCATTGCCCCTACTTCAAAAACGTTTTCATCACCCCAAACAGAAACTCTGCCTCCCCTCCCCAGCTCTGGCAACCACTAATACCTTTTGTTTCCATGGATTTGTTATTTTTTTTTTTTAAGATTTTATTTATTTATTTGAGAGACAGAGATCACAAGTAGGCAGAGAGGCAGTCAGAGAGAGGAGGAAGCAGGCTCCCCGCTGAGCAGAGAGCCCGACACGGGGCTCGATCCCCAGACCCTGGGATCATGACCTGAGCTGAAGGCAGAGGCTTTAACCCACTGAGCCACCCAGGCGCCCCGGATTTGTCTTTTCTGGACATTTCACACCAACCGAATCTGAGGACAGAGAGCGTTTTTGGATGTGGCCTCTTTCATCTTACCATAATGTCTCCGAGGTCTATCCACATTGTAGCCTGTGCACAGTGCTGTGTTTCCTTTTATGACCAAATAATACTGCATTGTACAAATATTTTGCTTCTCCATTCATCTGTTGATGGACACCTGGGTCATTTCCACCTTTTGGCCATTGTGAATAGTGCTTCTGTGAATAAGCAGTGACTTTTAATGAGTTTGGTGAGCAGATAAAAGGCATGAACACCCCTCCATCCCAGGAGCCCTTCAGAATCTTCCAGAAGATAGAAAATTCCTTTTGTTTTATAAAGTGGGACCATGGGCTTCACTAGGTTGAAAGCTCAGCTTTAAAGCAAACGGGATTAAGAGAAAACGTTTTCTGTGAAGAATTATATAACAATTCTAAAAGAAACATTGTTTTATATTACCTAGTATGTTCACTAGGAACATGGGATCACCTGTGTCTCTGCAGAATAAGTGCTTGATAAGGCCAGCGACCGGTCTATGTCGTGCACTCCCCTGCTTGTGTGTGCTCTCTCTCCCTGACAAATAAATAAAAGCTTTAAAAAAATATGCTGTTAGGGGCACCTGGGTGGCTCAGTGGGTTAAGCCTCTGCCTTTAGCTCAGGTCATGATCTCAGAGTCCTGGAATCTAGCCCCGCATCGGGTGCTCTGCTCGGCAGGGAGCCTGCTTCTCTGCTTACTTGTGATCTCTCTCTGCCAAATAAATAAATAAAATCTTTAAAAAAAAATGCAGGCAAGGGGCACGTATCTACCCTACAACAAGATTGGCTTTATCAACTGTTTTGATTATTACAGTGCATTGTAATTGTTCCGCTTTGAAATTCCATGTATTTTATTTTTCGCCTTTATCTTTTGGGTCCACAGGCATCATTAGATGGGCACAGGGGTCCGAGGCAAGAGAGCCTACCGTGAGGGTTTGCCTGGCTTCCCGGTGGGACACAGGCTGTCCTGGACCCTGATCGCCAGTCGTGATGCTGCTATGAGTAGTGCCACCTCGCGCCACCAGGAGGCGCTGCTTCCCCCAGGTCAGGGGAAGCCCAGGCACAAGTTCAAGGCTTCCTCCCTCCCACCTTTGTCCTAACCAGGGCTGGCAGCAGAAGCTTCTGGGAGTTTCCCTCCCCCCTTCTCTCTTTTTAGGATTTTAAGTAATCTCTACACCCAGTGTGGGGGGGCTCAAACTTACGAGCCTGAGATCAAGAGTCCCGTGCTCTACCAACGAAGCCAGCCAATGCCCCTCCCTCTCTTAAAAAACAAAACAAAACACTTTAGTTATGGAAAATTTCTAACTAGTACGAAAGTATACGAACCCCCAGAAAGTCATGAACCAGCTTCAATAATTATCACCTCGCATGGGGCGCTTCCTAAGTGTACAGATGCCCAGGCCTGACCCAGAGTCTTAGGGCTCCCAAAGCTGGAGGGCCACTTGGGAGCCACCATTAGAAGCCTGGCCCTGCCTCCTGGGACACCCCAGGTGACCGTACTTCTTGCTCTCCCGACCTCAGCCTCTGAACCCCACCCCCCCCCCCCGACTCCAACCCTCCCCCCCCAGCCTGGTGGTCTTCTCCCAGCTCTGACCAGAATCCTGCTCCGCTCATTTCCTCTCCCTCAGGCCCCGCAGGACTCGGGGGACAGCTGGCTCCCATCCTGCGCGCCATCACTCTTCCGGTGTCTCTCTGGAAGGCCGCGTTAAGTAACCCACGCCTCACACCCCTGAGCAACCAACCACCCACAGCCACACTCTGGGGCCACTGAGTCTTATGTTGTTTCCTCCTGTGTTGGAGCACAGGCCCGGGAGTCAACGATTTCTCACCTTTTCAGACTGGAAAGAGATTGCGGAGCGATGAAAAAATACGAGATTTTGAAGTGCCTAGAAAAAGTCCAAGACAGGTTGAACTGTGTCTCCCCTCCCCCATTCATATGTTGAACGACTAGCCCCTGGAACCTCAGGGTGTGACCTCATTAGGAGACAGAGTCTCTAAAGAGGTGATTAAGTTAAAATGAGCTCATTAGGATGGTCCTAATCTGGTAGGACTGGTGTCCTTATAAAAAGGGGAAATTCGGACACAGATGGATACAGAGGGGAGCCAATGTGAAGACACGGGGTGGGGATGGCCGTCTCCAAGGCCAAGAGAGGCCTCTGAAGGAGCCAACCCTGCTGACACCTTGATCTTGGACTTAACCCCCAGAACGGAGAGAAAAAAAAAATTTTGTTTTTCAAGCTACCTTGTCTGTGATTCTTTGCTAGGGCAGCCCTAGCAAATTAATAAAATCCCCAAATAGATACAGCTCACCAAACTGATAAAATCCTTCCCCAAATTCTGATGCACCAGTTTCTGATCACCGCCAGACGCAGCCTGGTGCACAGGACCTGAGCTCCCTACTTGTGTGTATCCCCCCCGTGGCCCTGGGTTCAGCCGGAGGGAGGGTGCTGGTCCCACTCAGCTCTGCTCAGCCTGACCCAGAGGGTGAGTCAGTCACCATCTTTTGCTGGAGCACCTGCTCTGGGCCCGGACCTCCTGGCAAGTGGGCACCAAGGCCTGATCCCAAACTGGGTCACGAGTTTGATGCAGGACCACAGAGTCCTTGTGACCCACAGGTTGAAGGTCTATGGAGGGCTGACCGTCAGAAACAGTGACACAATTCATGGGCAATTGAAAACACGGAACCCTTGCCCCCAAACTACCACAAATTTCAATTTGGTGACAGTCCACACACAGGCCCAGCTAAGCACACGGGTGACACACCCACGAAGCTGACCCTGCCATTAGGGGACAGCAAAGGGAGGCTCAGGGAAGGCCAAGGGTCCAGGACACAGGGATGCCACCAGAGATACTGACTGATCACGTGGGCGCCCCCAAGGCCATGGCCAGTGTGCATGTGCATGTGTGCACGAGTGTGAGAGAGAGAAGTAGCCCTTCTTTGTTCTAGTCCACTCTAAACTCACTCCCATAGAGTCAGCATTGCTCTGCCTGTCTCCACAGTTCCTTCTAGAAAAACAAAGGGCTAGATCCGTATCCGAGTCCATTTCCCTACCACTGTCAGATACAAAGATGTTGGAGCAGATCCTGCCTATCTGGTCTGAAGACTCAGAAATAAATTGCCACAAAGACGTGGGTTTCCTACAAAGACCAGGAAGGAAGCGAAGCCGGCTGTGGGTGTCCTTACTTTTCATCCGGCAACTTCTGCAGGGGAAGCGTATCCGAGAATCAGTGTTTTTCTGGTTTCTGTGTCGGCCTAATGGAAAGCCAAGCTAGATGCAAAAAGAGGTTACTCGCAAATAATTTGACCGGGACCCAACAGGCCAGTTAGATCACAGTCCCAGAGTGTGGCCCCTTTAATTCAAAAGTTGGAGACCATGAGTCAGAAGGCGGTGGGGAGAAGTGCAGGCGTCCTTCGCGTCGGCCTGAAACTGGGAAGAATGTAAAGACGTCGGCTCAGCGCCGTCCCCAGCCCCGCGCTGGTCAGATCTCCCGCGACGGACGTGAGTGTCCGGCGGACGTGAGTGTCCGGCGGTCGCGGCGGCCCGCATTCCGGGCATTCCGGCCGCCTCACTTCAGCCCACGCCCGGCTCCACGGGCCTGGGGGGCAGAGCGGAATGTGGGCCAAGTGGGCACGGGGCGCGGCCAGGCCGATGTGTGCCACAAAAGGGCCGTCTCTGGAGCCCTCTGAGCACCGGAGGAGACACGAACAACTCCCGCAGGAATCCACTGGCTGAAGGGAGCCCGGCTGCCCACTGTGCTTCCAGCTTTGAGAGAGAGAGGACTGGCTTGGACCAGAAGGGGTGTCTCAAGGCCAAGGTTAGACTCAGAAAACCTTTCTAAGGGGTCTTCCGACTTACATAAAGTGGTCCAAATGGAAACAGGCCCATCTTGCCCCACTCGGCGCTAGGAAGTACCGAGGTCGGCAAGACAGAACCAAAAAAGACGGAGTCGAGGCAGACGGGCATGAGAAGGGGAGGGCCGCGGGCCGTGGCCGTCGGAGGAGCAGTGGGGGCATGGGGAAGGGGGGGGATCACAGCGCGTGTTGTCCTTGGCCTGCATCAAAGGTACCAGGAGCCCCACCCCCTCATGGCTTCTCCAGGTCCGCCGGAGGTCATGGATGGGCCTTGTGGTCCAAGACACCCCCAAGTAGCTCTCCAACCTCTGGTGGCTTGGGTCCACTTCCTGTTGCCATGGGACACCAGCTGGCCGCGCAGCTCACTGGACCCAAAGTTGGCATCTGCGGGTGAGGCTGGGCGGACCCAGAGGATTAAACTGTCTTTTGCTGAGCTCCCATGGAGGCACCTTTCTCACCAGCCGCTGGGGCAGACACACCAGCAACTTCTCATTCCCGCCAACATCCTGGGCCTGGGAGGGCGGAAAAGGAAAATCCTCCCCAAGGCAGACCCACGTCCTAATGCCCACCCAGGCACGTTCGCCAAAGCTAACGACAAAGCTAAGGACTGCCTTCACAGCTTGCCTTGTGGCGGGGGAGAAGCAGCGTACGTGTGTTTATGGTCAAGCCCGTCTGCAAAACAGGTCCACAGGGCAGGAATGCCCCTGAGGCCCGTCTCCAAGGACATGGATTCTCAAGCCAGACTGCTTGGGGTCAAATCCTGTCCCTCATTTCTGTCCCATCCCTTGTGACTTTTGGCACTTCCTATGTCTGTTTTCTTCTCTGTAAGTAACAACAGACACTAGCTCCTGAAAGACACCATTTCCAACGCTTAGGACAGGGCTTTGCACAAAGTGCTCTGTAAATGTTGAGGTTTTTTAATTTATTTTTTTTACTTTTAAATGTTGGTTTTTATTATTCCAGTGTGCAAACCTCTCCTGGCCCGAGACACCCCATACCCCAGCCCAGGGTTGCGGGGAGCTTTGTTCCCCTCAACATCCACGAGCAGACCGCTTCAAGGGCCCTAGAGCTCGCTGCCCCCCCCCCCCCCGAAGCCCTTACCAGCCAACACGGCGGGGCAGAGCCTCCAACATCCAGGCTCCGGCGTCTCCCCCGGCTCCGTCGCCTCTCGCCGCCGCCTCCCTCGGGCCCAACAGTGTGCAGCACTTCTAGGGCAGTATACTTGCTGATTGCTTCCTTCAGTATTACTCACAACAACCAGCTAAGACACTGCCAAAGAAACACTCACAGCTGGCCCCGCCGACGACCCGGGTGCGGGCCTGTTCACCGCTCGCTCCCGCCGCCCTGCGGATAGGAAGGAACGTGGCCGTGGAGAGAGCGGGGACCGGCGACAGATCCCAGCCGGGCTGGCCTGCGACTCACCGACCCGGAGGGGAAAAAAAAAAAAAGACCAAGTCAGCTTTTGCCTGGAAGAGAAGAAGTTAGGAAGGGACAGTGGTCGTCAATCTGCACGGCTACGGGCACCAACGGGGAGCAAGAGAACGAACACAGCGACCCCCGCCGTTCCCCCATCCTGGGCGCCCCTGAGGGAGCCGAGCAGTCAGAATCCTACTGGGAAAGCGGAAGCAGAAGGAGATCGAGATGAAGAGATTTATTTCAAGGAACTGGCTCACATGACTGGGGCTGGCGAGGGCCGCCTGGCAGCCTGGCCGGCCGCTCTCAGGCAGGAGCTGACAGTGCAGTCCACAGGTGCGGTCTCTTCCTCCTCAGGAAAGCCCCAGCTTTGTTCTGAAGGCCCTCCAACTGCTTGGATGAGGCCCACCCACGTCATCGAGGTGAAGCTTTAAAGTCAACGGATCGTAGACGCCACCCGCATGGGCCCAAAGCAGCGCCTTGCTCGGTGATTGGTTGAATGACTGGGTCCCGCAGTCCAGCCAGGCTGACTCGAGGAGCCCATCATGGTGGCTGCTAGAACATCTGGCCACCAGCTGCTTTGGCTGTGGACCACCGATAGTTCCTCTTCTGTGTGGGGGCAGGGACACACAGGGGCGCTGCTGGGAGGGTCACTGAGCCCCCTGCCCCAGGCCAGGAGGTCCCAGAAATGGGTTCCAGGCAAGCTGCAGTGGACGAAAGCAGCTCCCAGGTGGGCAGGGTCTCTGCTCACCTGCTGTCCCCTCACTGGGCTTCCCCCACACTCAGCAAGACGCAGAGCACACAGCGCCCCCTTCCTTGGCTTCTAAATGTCCAGTGGTAGCTGGTGGCAGTCTCTTGTTAGCTTAGTCTTCTGCCCCCAGACAGATGAACCCGTGATGCCTTGCCTAAAAACCAAGCCAGACTAGACTTTAATTATGGCCTTTCAGCGTGGAAAATATGCCTCTGCTACGTCCAGTCTTATCTCAAAGGTTAAGTGGCTCTGTCAGGTTGGAGCCCTGCGTCCAAGAACCACGTGCGGGCTCCGGAGAAGCGGGTTTCCTGGTTTCGTGCTGCAGCTTCTGACCCCACGGGCCCAGGATCGGCCCAACGGCACTTTCCACACTGGCCGTCCTCAAGTCAGCACGGGGGCAAGCAGGAGCCTGAATAACACCCGGGCTGGCTGGAAGAGGCAGGGGACCCCCCAAATACTGAAAACAGAAGCAGGGTCCCCAAGGTAAAGACAGCGACGCGGGAATTAAGCAATAGTGGCGTGCTTGGTGTCTGAGCTCAGAACAGCATTTGGGATGGGCTGACCCTCCCAAAAATGGGCTGTGAGAGGCGGGAACGAGCTCACCAGCACCCACTGGCCTCAGGCTGGTCCTTGGCACCGCTGTCAAGGTCAAGTCAGCCTGGTACCTGTGTGTTTCTCAGGGATGGGGCACGCGCTGAACCCCAGCAGAGGTCAAAAGCACTAATGGAGGGAGATGAGGGAACTCCTAATTCTTGGATCCAGCCTACCCTCAGGCTCAGAAAATAAACCAAAGGAAAAGATGGCTCAGAAAAGCAAGACCAGATGTGTCTTCTACTGCTAAGCAGCCCCTGTCCCCGATCTCCATGCTGAACCCCATGTTCTCAATCTAGGCAGTGAGTGACCTGGGTGAAGCCGTGGCTGCCTGTGGAGGCTGCTCCCCGGACACCAGAGCTGAGCTGGCAGTTATGGTAGCCAGGAGGGGCTCCTTCTTCCTCCTCTGGAGTCTGGGGTCCTCAGACAGAGAGGACAATCTTCCCCGTCAGAGAGGAGAGGTCTGGACTTCAGGAACAATCTTCCTAGTCAGAGAGTCAGAGAGTGGAGGCTTAGACTTTGGGGACAGTCTTCCCAGTCAGAGGGGGCAGGCCTGGACTTCAGGGACAATCTTCCTAGTCAGAGTGAGGAGGCTTGGACCTCGGGGACAATGTTCCCAGTTAGAGAGGGCAGGCCTAGACTTCAGGGACAACCTTCCCAGTCAGGGAGAGGAGGCTCAGACTTTGGGGACAGTCTTCTAAGTCAGAGAGGGGAGGCTCAGACTTTGGGGACAGTCTTCCCAGTCAGGGAGGGGAAGCCTGGACTTCAGGGACAATTTTTCCAGTCAGAGAGGCGAGGCCAGAACAAGGGTGAATAATGAGTCAGTGGCTGAAATCTGTGTTCCACAAAGTACACAGCACACAAGTCAGCAGGCTTTTACCACGTCAGACCTTCCTGCAAAGCTGCAACCCAAGGTCAGAGTGAACGTACTTAGATTTGAACGGACATTCTCTTCTACCGAAGGGCTTTCGGTTCAGCAACCAGGTGAGCTTCTGCTGCATTAACACAAGATACTTCAAAGGCCTGGGGCTCGGTTCAGAGCCCTGATTCTGTCTTCAGTTCATTTGTCCTAACAGGGGCCCTCTGAAGCCCCAGGCCCAAAACCTCTCCCTACAGAGTCAGGACCGCTGGTCCAGGGAGCCGGGAGGGATACAAGAAAACCGGAAGTCATCTCTACCGAGGAGTTTTAAGTTCCCAGCACTTAAATTTTAGGCACTGAAGAGAAAGTGGCTTCTGGCAACATGGCTCTTGGATGTTCCAATTCCTGGAAAAAGAGGCGCCCTCTTCATCCAGGAGATGTGGAAATTCATTCAGGAAACCTTCCCAATCCTACAGTGCACGTCTCAGCAAGCACAGATGTTTCTTCGGCAGCCATCAGCTTCTGAGTGTGCACCTGTGATGGGCTGACCCCGTGCCTGCGGGGGGGGGGGGGGCAGGGGCGGGTCGGGAGGGCGGAGGATGTCCTGGGCCTTGGGGGGGTGCATGAAGACGGACATGGGCAAGAAACCACAGCCGCACCCAGTTATAACTGTGAGCAGTTCTGAACCATGAGAACAAGCACTTTTAAAATGCCCGATCTGGGGGCAGAACGGTGGCGCTGGGAACGAGTCACAGCTTTGCACCCCACACTCCCTCCCCTGCCAGGCTTGGAGAGGAATCCGAAGATTTTTACCACCAACCTTAGTTAGGCTTCCTCTTGCATTTCACAATGATGCGGGAATTTTTCTGCTCTTGCACTGACCTCCAGAAAACCAGACCCCGTGGCAGGAAGGTGGTGGTGGCCCAGAGGAGCTTCGGGGACCTGTCCAGATCTGTGAGTGACGTCAATCCAGGTTAAAGGCCGGGCAGAGAGAAACCTGCCTTAAGAGTGGGGGATCTCACACTAAAAAAGAGAATTGCAAGCCAGTCTCGCTGGAGAACATGAAGGCAGAAATTCTCAATAATTGAGAATTCAATAGTACATGAGAAGAATAATTCACCACGATCAAGTGGGATTTCTTCCTGGGCTACAGAGTTTCAATATTCGCAAATCAGGGGCGCCTGGGTGGCTCAGTTGGTTAAGCAACTGCCTTCAGCTCAGATTGTGATTCTGAAATGCCAGAATCGAGTCCCGGCATCAGGCTCCCTGCTCGGCAGGGAACCTGGTTCTCCCTCTGACCCTCCCTCTTCTCATGCTCTCTCTCTCTCAGTCTCTCACTCCCTCTCAAATAAATAAATAAAATCTTTAAAAAATTCACAAATCAATCAACATGATACATCACATTAATAAAAGAAAGGATAAGAACCAGATGATCCTCAACAGATGAAGAAAAAGCATTTGACAAAATATACAAAAATATACAAAAGACCCAAGCTAATACCCTCCTCAACAGGGAAAAACTGAGAGCCCTTCCCCTACAGTCAGGGATGAGACCGGAATGTCCACGCTCCCCATTTCTATTTCACACAGTACTGGAAGTCTTAGCCTTAGCAGTCAGACAACAGAAAGAAATATAAGGTAACCAAATCAGTAAGGAAAGAAGTCAAACTTCCACTATTTGCGGATGGCATGACACTGTATGCAGAAAGCCCAGAAGTCTCCACCAAAAAATTGCTAGAACTAATACATGAATTCAGCAAAGTTGCAGGATATAAAATCAATGTGCAGAAATCTGTTGCATTTCTATACACCAATAAGGAAGCAGCAGAAAAAGAAATCAAGGGGTCAATCCCATTCACAGCTGTGCCAAAAACAATGAGACACTTATGAACAAACTTGAAGAGATAAAAGATCTGTACTCTGAAAACTATAGGACGGGGCGCCTGGGTGGCTCAGTGCATTGGGGACCCTGCCTTCGGCTCAGGTCATGATCCCAGGGTCATGGGATCAAGCCCCGCATCGGATTCTCTGCTCAGCAGGGAGCCTGCTTCCCTTCCTCTCTCTCAGCCTGCCTCTCTGCCTGCTTGTGATCTCTGTCAAATAAATAAATAAAATCTAAAAAAAAAAAAAACCTATTTAAGACGCTTATGAAAGAAATTGAAGAGGACACAAAGATGTGGAAATCCGTGCTTGTGGACTGGAAGAACATCCTTAAAATGTCTATAACAAACTAAGCCGCCTGTGCAGCTACTGTAATCCCTACTGAATACTAGCATTTTCCATAGCGCTAAAACAAACAATCCTAAAATTTGTATAAAGACCCAGAACTGCCAAAGCAACCCTGAAAAAGAAAAGAAAAGCTGGAAGCATCACGATTCTGGATTTCAGGCTCTATTACAAAGTTGTGATCATCAAGACGGTACGGAACTGGCACAAAAAGAGACATGTAGAGCAATGGAACAGAATAGAGAGCCCAGAATTGGACCCACAACTATACGGTCAACTAATCTTCAAAAAAGCAGGAAAGAATGTCCAGTGGGAAAAGACAGTCTCTTCAACAAATGGTGTTGGGAAAACGGACAGCAACATGCGGAAGAATGAAACTGGACCACTTTCTTATACCATGCACAAAAATAAATTCAAAATGGATGAAAGACCTAAATGTGAGAGAGGAAACTGTCAAAATCCTAGAGGAAAACACAGGCAGAAACCTCTTTGACTTTGGTTATAACCACTTCTTATTAGTTCTCCCTTGCGGGAGGCAAGGGAAACCAAAGCAAAAATGAACTATTAGGACTTCATCAAGATAAAAAGTTTCTGCACCGCGAAGGAAACAGTCAACAAAACTAGAAGGCAGCCTACGGAATGGGAGAAGATACTTGCAAATGACATGTCTGATAAAGGGTTAGGATCCAAAATGGCTAAAGAATGTATCAAACTCAACCCCCCAAAATCCAAATAATCCAGTTAAGAAATAGGCAGAAGACATGAATAGACACTTTTCTGAAAAAGACATCCAGATGGCCAACAGACACATGAAAAGATGCTCAACATCACTCTTCATCAGGGAAATGCAAACCAAAACCATGACGAGATATCACCTCACACCTATTTAGAATGACTAAAATTAACAGCACATGAAAGAACAGATGTTGGCGAGGAAGTGGAGAAAGGGGACCCCTCGTGCACTGTTGGTGGGAGGGCAAGCTGGGGCAGCCCCTCTGGAGAGCAGTATGGAGGTTCCTCAAAAAGTTAAAAATAGAACTACTCTATGACCCATTAATTGTGCCAATAGGTATTTACCCAAAGATTAAAAAAAAAAATACAGATTTGAAGGGATGCATGGACCCCAATGTTTACAGCAGCATTATCAACCAGAGCCAAACAATGGAGAGAGCCCAAATGTCCATTGACTGATGAATGGATAAAGAAGATGTGGTCTATATATACAATGGAATATTACTCAGCCATCAAAAAGAATGAAATCTTGGGGCACCTCGGTGGCTCAGTGGGTTAAAGCCTCTGCCTTCGGCTCAGGTCATGATCCCGGGGTCCTGGGATCGAGCCCCACATCAGGCTCTCTGCTCAGCGGGGAGCCGGCTTCCTCCTCTCTCTCTGCCTGCTTCTCTGCCTCCTTGTGATCTCTGTCAAATAAATAAATAAATAAATATTTTTTTAAAAAAAAGAATGAAATCTTTCTGTTTGCAACAACATGGATGGAGCTAGAGTGTAAGACACTAAGTGAAATAAGTCAGAGAAAGACAAGTACTGTATGGATCCCATTCATATGTGGAACTTAATTAAGAAAACAGACAAACATATATAAAGGGGGGGAGGAGAGAGGGAAATAAATCCTAAGAGACTCATAACTATAGAGAACAGACTGAGGGTTGCTGGAGGGAGGTGGGTAGGAGACGGGCTAGGTGGGTGATGGGCACGTAGGAGGGTGTTGTAGGTAAGTGATGAATCACTGAATTCTACTCCAGAAGCCAATATTGCACTGTATGTTAACTACATAAAATTTAAAGAAATAAAAATAAATAAACAAAGAAGCCTAAATACAAGGTTAAGAAAAAACATAAAAGAAAAGAGTGGGGGAATCTCCGGGACAGGGCCATGAAAGACTTACTTGGATGTTTTCAGCCTCAAAAATGATCATCTGTCCAGGTTGAGGGGAACCAGCTTCCCCAGAGGGGCAGAGAGCACCCCTGTTTTTCCTGAATGTCAGGAGCCACCCGTGCCTGCACTGGAGGAAAGAGCAAAGGTCACACAGTCCCTGGTGGCTGACACTGGTGCGTGCCTGTCCCTCCACTGGTCCTGCAGCATCCCTGGGTGAATGGCGACCATGTCTGCTGGCTCTTGGGGGCTGCTGGCCAGAAGCCTATTGCCTCTGTCCTCTGCAGAGCTGGGGATGTGCTCGTCTAACGCTTCTGAATATTTAGAATCCTTCATGTTTCCCAATCTGGTCCTTACCAGATGGAGGACTTCAACAGCCAGCTCTGGGAGCAGCAGGTTCATCGAGAGAGAGAACAGCTCAAATGCTTGAGGACCCCCAACCCAGATGCACAGTGGGGAGAGGGCTTGTCTGGGAAGCAAGAAGCAAACAACAGACGCCTGATTGTCTAGAATTGCCCTTGCCTTAAGAACAGAGCATAAAATATAGGTACTTTAGGAGTGAGTGTAATTGTCAGTTATTGACTCCCTGCCCCCCAAGTTTCCAATGTAGCAGATCCTGACTGACGCCTCCAAACCCACATCCCTCTCTCTGGGGTTCAGGTAAACTAAGCCTCTCTTCCTCAAGACACATGCCTCATGCCAGCCCCTTCTCTTGCCACCGATGGGTTGGGGCCAGACCTGAGGCATCACTATGGCCAATGAGATGTGTGGGAAAGTCAGCCGGGTCTTTGGGAAGGATTCCCTCGCTCATAACAAGGCAGGCCCAGGAAGGGTTGGCTGGGAAGGAAGCTGGTAGACGGTAACATCCACAGACAGAGGACGGCTGGGCAGAAATATGGAGAGAGCCCAACTCTTTGACATCCCTGAGCTGCTGGATACAGCCCACCCTGAAGCTGCTGACCTCTGGACTTTTGTTTTATAAAATGTTTACTGTTCTGATTCCTTAAGTCATTTTGAGTAGGACTTGTCTCTTACTCTCAGAAGAAGGAATTCTAATTGATACATCCTATAATCTAAGCAATTTGGGCATCACAAATTACCTTGGAAAAAATGGAAACTGTTTAACAAAAACACCTCTGTTCAGTGGCTGCAGGCATACATCCTCTCCCTGAAAACGCAGACTGCGCGAGGACAGTTTAGGCAGGTGGCCCCTGTTCTGGGCTCTTCCACTTTCAACCATGTCAAAGAGGACAGAACTAGTCCTCCGTTCTGGTGGAGGGTCCCGGGTTTGTTCTTCAGACCTGTGCTCCCTTCCTGTCCTAAGGCCGGAAATCCTCCAAAACACTAAGGGCTAAGTACAGTGGGGGCTAAGTACAGAGCTGGAGATAGGCTCTCACAAGGAGATATTTCAGAACTTCACAACTGCAAAATGAAATCCAGCCCAAGGAGCTGTAACATAAATTTGGGTTTCGGAAGAAGCCCAGCACTACCCCTCCCGCCCCAAAATGTTTCTCTGAGTAGGGTCTGAGGGTCCTGCCCTGATTTAATGCTGAGCCCCGCTGGGCAGAGGCACCCCCCAGCCCAACCCCCAACCTTACGGAAAAGCAAAACAGCCCCTTAACCACCATAAAGCCTTGCACGGGCTTTCCACCTATAGTTACTAAAAAAGCACTGTCCCCAGCCCTCCAATAAGGATCAGTGAGCACCTAGGGTACCATTTCTGGACCTTGCCTTCCCCCCACTCTCTGTTAAGCAACCAGGTTCTGTAAGACGGTTACTTTTTGGAACAAAAGCTCAGACAATTAGTAATGTTTTCCTAATACCAAGGCCAAATCCCACCCCCCCCCCCAAGTAAATCCTCTAGAAACAAATTTGTGATTTTCTCCACTCATCCCAAAGATCTTTTTCTCAAGGTGTGTTCCCTGAGGTAGATACTGAATTAAACCAGCAGCAGGGGGGAAAAAAAATGGTAGTTACCTGCTTTGTGGGCTGAGGGCGGACCAGGGATTGGGGACCACGGACCGCACGGCTGGCTCCACCTGTCTGACCTGTCGGGCTTGCCGCCTCCGGGTCTGGCACTGGGTTCACCTGCCAGGGGGCTGGGCTCGCTGCCAGCACTGGGGCCCCTCCGTAGGTGTGCGTTCACCTGTGGAGACGTGCTCCCCAGTCTGTTTCCATCCTGTGACCCCCACCTCCCCCTGCTACCGCCGGTCCCTCTGCACCAACACATCTTTCCTGAGTCCTTCTTTATCTAACTCTAAAGCTGCTGGTGCGAAAGTAAAAGGAAGAGGAGACAGGAGAAACCCGGTTCCCACGCCCACCTCCAGTTCCTGGGTGACGGTCAGGGAGGTGGAGCTGGGACCAGGAGCCTGAGCGAGGCCACCATGGTCATCATCACTGCGATCAAATTCCAGGGTTGCTCTTTCCCTCTGGGTGGCTATTTTGGGAAAGCAGCTTTACTCCAGCAGACTGGCCACCGCCGACACTGGAATCCGGAAGCCTCCAAGCTCTGCCAGGCCCCAGTGCAGGTGAAGGCAGGGACAAGAGCCCCAGGGAGCAAAGGGCAAGTTCCAGGCGCCCTCAAAACTCTGCTCTGGGCACACATGGGCCCACCTATCTCACTGGTCTCCAGGCCTCCACGGAGGATCACCGAGCACCTGGGATTCTGTCTGGGTTGCGAGAGGGGGTCCCAGCTTCATGTCTGAACGGGGGCACTGATGGCACAGCTGGTGGGGCTGGTGGCACCCGGTCCATGAGCAACACGGGCCTTTCTCTTGCCATCCGGGACTCAGTGCCCTTGGCGGCCAGATCTAGCTTCTCCTCCCCTGCACTGTCTGAGGCTCGCCAAGCGCAAGTCCGTAGCGAGCGTGTGAGCTCACAGCATAGGTGTGTGGGAAGGAGGAAGGCGGGGGGTGGCGGGGGCATTCCAACCACTGCTCAAGTTCATCTGCGTGCTACGGAGGAGGCCAAGTAAGCTGAGCCTGTGGGAGCCACCGCAGAAGAGAACGGCGGCACCCAAGAGCTGTGGGCACAGCCGAGATCTTCCAATACCTGGGGTTTTCCGGGGCAAGGGCCGACGCTACGTATAAAGGCCCTAGCAGAAAACCGGAATTCATTTCCCTGAGCAGACAGTGAGGCAGGGAAAGCTGCCAGGGGCGAGAAGCTTGGTGGAACTCAGGCAGAGCCATCCTTCTTTCCCGGAGGGTCACCCCGCTCCTCAAAGGAGGAAATGGGAAAGATGCCTGGGCCAGGTGGGGCCTCGGGGCAACACTGTGCTTTGGGAAGCCCCATCTCCGGGTCAGCAGCTAGTTCTGGTCCCCAGAGGAGATAGCAGCCAGGCCGGCCCTGCTCAAGGAGCCTGATGCACAGCACTGGGGGGCATGACCCCGGTGGGTCTGTCCTACGGCTCACTCCTCCTCCTCCTCCTCCTCCCCTTCCAACAGCCAGTCCTGGGTCACAGGCTTTCAGAAAAATCCCCCAAGCCCCAGACAACGTCAGACCGCCCTGGCCCTTAGCTCATCTGCTAGTCACTGGGCTAAGACCCAACCTAATGGGAGAGAAATGCTGAGCGATTTCAGAAAACCAAACTGCAAAAGGTGCTTGCGATAAAATCTTCAGCTGGATGGCCCCGTGCTCTGAAAGACTCGAGGGAAGCACTTAGCAAACAGGCCTGAAAAAGAAGTTGAGGCCTTCTGCCCCCAATGTAGCAGACAAGAACCTTTCAAATTTACATATCAAGTCCCATGATAAGTCATTTGGGATCCCCCAAAGTAGGAAGCCTGCCTGTGGTTACAGCAGCGTGAGTCAAGAAACAAACAAATGAGCCCGATGAGGTCAGCCCTTTGGAAAAGGAACAAAGAAAAACTGCTCCCGGGCGAGAAGCAGCTCACACGCCCAAGCGATGGTCACAGAAAGCCCATTTCTGAAGCCTGGAGTCCAGTGGGTCTCAAAGGGCGGGGAGGGGTGACTTGCCCCCCGGGGACATCTGGCAATGTCTGGAGACGTTCTGGGTTGTCACAACTGGAGGTGGGGGGTGCCCCCGGCACCCAGTGGGTACAGGTCAGGGATACGACTACATGTCACACAGGACACCCCCAAACACTGAGGCTCACCACACCCCAAATGTCAGCAGTGCTTTGATCGAGAAACAGCGTAACACGAGGCAAAAGAGTTTTCTCTCTTCTTTAAAAGTCCTGGGAAAACGGTCACCTTTAGTCACCGGACATGTCCCTTAGCCTAGAGGGCCCCTGGTGGGGGCCCCTCCAGTCTGTGATGAGGCTGGGAGAGCACGGGCTCTGCATCTTTGGAGGGACCCCGGGAACAGACCGCAGCTTGGGCAAGCTGCCCAGCCGCCAGCCGGGGGCTCCGGACCTCTGAGCTTGCCCTACTGCGGCTCGGCTCTGAAGGGCTCCCGCCCAAGCCAGGGAGAAAGATGGATGACACCGCCACCGTCACGGCCGCCGGCCTCACCCGGGGCAGGTGCTTCACAGGCGCTGGTGACCTTTCACACACTCTGTCTTGCCTGAATAAATAAAAGCAGAGTCCTTCTGCGTTCCTGACCTGCCAGCCCGGTGGAACGGCCGAGGCCCCACGTCCAAGTACAAGGGGCGGGGAGGGGAGAGCCAGGCACACCCACCTTCACAGCTCAAGAAGGCAGGGCCCCGGGAGGAAGCTGGGAGCAGATCGGCGGTCCACCCTGGACCCCCTGAGACAAGCCCCTGCCTGGTGAGCCCCCAGGGGTCCGGAGCTGAGCTGATGGCAGACACATCCAGGGGTACCCCCGGGCCTAGCTGCACAGCCTGGATGTCAGTCCCACAGAGACAGAGGCTCCAGCAACATAAGGAGCACATCGCACCCTCGGAGTCTTCCCTGGTCTGCCATAGCTCAGCACACAGTCACCGGAAACCAAACCCGGAGCTGGGCGGACGGGAAGGACATGACCCCAGGGCCTACAGTGGCTGCCTTTGGGGAGTTGGGAGCTGCAGGGAGTTGCAGGCTGGACATGGGCCTAACCCATGAGCCTCTCTACCTCCGGATCATTTGACTTTTCATGAGTTACTACTAATTTTATCATCTTAAAAGGACACTTGAAAGGAAAGAATGAGACAGACTATCCCGTACAGACACCCACTTTCCTGGGAACACACCTCACCTGCTCCGGGAACGCCCACGACAGGCTTGCTCGGGCTGCTGTTTCCGGTCACTGGACCCCAGGAAACCACCCCATGCAAGGCCACAAAGGCCAAAGAGAAAGGGTAGTGAGACAGCGCCTGGTGCCAAACAAGGAAATGAGAAGACCAGCTCACGAGCAAGGCCAGGAGACCTGGTGGGAGGAGTCTGCAGGCCCAACATCCCCATGTCTCCTGCCAACAACCCCTGAGCAGGCGGCCGTCCCCACTGATCATCTCCTAAGACCCCGATAAGGTTCTGGATCCATCGCTCACCGCTGAGGCTCGCACCAAGGAAAGTCATGCGCAGCTAAAATCCGGAAGCTTGCCAACCTCCCGTTACCCAGCCGGCTCTCAGTTGGAACAAGGCACTGCACCCCACTTCCCGACCCTCTGGACCTGAGACCTGATTTTCCACTTAAAATCCTGCCTCAGCCTCAGGCCTGAGCTCGGCATCATCCCCACTGCTTCGACCTCTTACGTCTTTCCATCACGCGTTCCGGGCTCCCCTCCGCTGGCTTGGTTACCCCCCTCCTGGGGAATAGCTCACACGTCGGGGTCACCTTTCCAAGATCCCCTGTCCTGCGAGAGGGACCCAGACACATAGAGACAGGGCCAGAGCTGGGGGGACAGGGGCTGACCCAATGGGACAACTCACAAACTCTGACACTCTAGTGAGCATCAACTGTCCCCTAATATCAAAGGCAAAACTTGAGGTACAATGCTCGGCCGTAAACCATCACATTTTAGTAATACCATATACATCATAAGCGGTTGTAAGAAAAATAAGTAGATAAGAAAATAATACTCAGAGTAATAACCTAAAGTCTGTGTGTAATGTGTCTTCAGCTTAAGAAGTTCTGCTACAGGGACACCTGGGGGCTCAGTCATTAAGCGTCTGCCTTTGGCTCACATCATGAGCCCAAGGTCCTGGGATCGAGTCCCGCATCAAGCTCTTTGCTCAGCAGGGAGCCTGCTTCTTCCTCTGCCCGCTGCTCCCCCTGCTCATGCTCTCTCTCTCTGACAAATAAATAAATAAAATGCTTAAAAAAAAAAAAGGATATCTGCTACAAAGGCAAACTAAAACAATGTTCCCGGTGGGCTGGACAGAGAAGTCCGTTCACTCACACAGGTGCGGCGAAGGGGGGCTTGCAAGAGGGGAGCCTCTCCCCGTAGCCCGAGTCCGGGGTCCTGGCAAGGGCTGCTGGCTCTGGGGGTTAAAAACTGGTGATCTGAGATGCAGGGCTGAGGAGGACAGGGGACACACAGAAGCCGAGTCAGATACGATTCCACTGGACAGTGAATTAATGGGGGAACCTACTGCCGTCCCCCAAAGGAAGGGCTCGAGCACGGGGTTTGTTTATAAAAGCGTCAGGACCCAGGGTCCAAATAAGGTTGGACAGCTCCAGGCTGACCCAGGAGATGTTATAAGCGACGGATGTGAGTGGACCCCCACTGTGCTGTCCCTTCTGTTCCTGTTCCCACCTACCGATGGGTCACTTTCCAGCTACACCCTCAAGTCCTGGACGTCCTCGGACCTCGCCCGACCCCTGGTTCACCGAGCAAAACCTGCCCTCGGAAGAATACCAGACGCCCTGATTTGCAAACTCATCACGGGCGAGCGGGAGCCTCTCCCTGGTCGGGGGATGTCTGCATCAAGTGCACAGTGAACCTGCTGTCTGGCTTAGACCAAAAGAGCAAAACTCTCGTTTTTAAATGTCAGCCACAAACCAGCTCACTGAAGGAGGCCGCGTGGGGATGGCAGGGGAGATCTCTCTGAGATCACGGGCCGGGGTCTGCCGCTCCCGGGTGCTGGACCTCCGGCCGCTGGGCCTGCCCCGAGCATCCTTCTTGCTAGCTTTGCCAACTGGCTCCTGCCCGCCCCTCAGGCCTCCAGAGGGACGCAGCCCTGCTGGATTTCGGACTTCTGGCCTCGAGAACTGTGGGAGCGTCAATTTCTGTTGTTGCATGCCCCCCAGTTTGTGGTCAGCTTGTACAGCCGCCAAGGAAACACACCCCTGGAGTCATCCATTAACTCATGAAATAGCAGCAGGGGTGGGGGGGGGGGGGAGGTAAGATGCAGGGGGGTGGGAAGGGAGGAGTGAGAAAGAGGCCTCTGAGCAGCCCGAAATTCTATCCTCTGGCCAAGTTCATGCCCTTCCACAGAAGGTACGGGTACCCCTCCGACGTGGTGTTCTGTGGCTATTTACAGATTCTACAGATTCTGTCCACCCAGAGTCCCCTGGAGGTGCAGTCACCCCGAGGGGACAGGGAGCCGAAATGCAAAACCAGGTAAATGACGACTACTATTAAACGAAAGCAATACATCAAAGCCATGCTTTCTTCCTCGGATGCCGGGGCCGGGGCTGGCTGCCCTGGAGACCCCCTCATCCCCTCGAACCTTACACACCGTGCGGACCTGCCACGGCGATGGGAGTCCCTGACCCACAGTGATTCAGCAGCAGAAGCTCAGGACGGCGGAGAAGGTTGGCTGAACTCGGGTTCACCGACAAAACCGAAGGGAGACAAGCGAGGGGCAGAGAACAGAGGGAAGGGAAGGATCTTAAGCGCAATCGGAAAAAAAGCCCCGTGCTCTGAAGCGGGGACCCTCGGGCCACGGTTCCACGGGTCACAGCACAGCCATGAACGTTTCACGGGATAATCTGGTTTGGCAGGAAGAGGTGAATTGCGCTGATTCTGCTGTAAGAAGCACACTGTTGGGGTGCCTGGGTGGCTCGGTCGTTAAGTGTCTGTCTTTGGCTCAGGTCATGATCGCAGGGTCCTGGGATCGAGTCCCACATCAGGCTCCTGCTCAGTGGGAAGCCTGCTTCTCCCTCTCCCTCTCCCTGTCCTTCTGTTCCCTCTCTCTCTCCCTGTCAAATAAATAAATAAAATCTTTAAAAAAAAGAAAAGAAAAGAAAAGAAAAGAAAAGAAAAGAAAAGAAGAAGCATACTATTCCCTTTGCCTGCCTCTCCCTGAAGTGGGCCCTGGCTGGTCCCCAGTCCACAGGGAGTGAAACCACCCACGGTGTCCCAACAGCTGATATGGAATGCACGGTGCAGAAGGAGCTCGCCAAAGTGTGCAGGACACACGGACACAGGAATGAAAGGAAGCAGGGATACATCAGCGAATGGATGAACGTTCAAGTTTTGGAGAAACGTCGGAATTCTTCACCAGGCTCCTCCTCCTCTCTCTGCTGACTCTGCCTCAAGCTTGACTTCTCTCTTACAAAATTCCTGGGACCGTTTAACCATGGAAATAGCCATGACAGCACTAACTCCCTGGAGGGCAGATACCTGTGATACAGCGGATCAGGAAAAAAATGCCAAAAATGCTGCCTGGTGTCCTAACCGCTTTTTTCTTTAAGTCACAAACTATCGGCATGGATAGGAATCTACAAGGACAAAAGATCCACAAATAAAGTGAGAAATTCTGGTGGTTGGGGCGAGGTGGCGGGCAGCTGCCTGGGTGGCTTAGTCAGTTAAGCGTCTGCCTTCGGCTCAGGTCATGATCCTTGGGTCCTGGAATCGAGCCCCATGTCAGGCTCCCTGCTCAGCGGGGAGTCTGCTCCCCCCGCCCAGGCTGCCGCTCCCCCTGCTTGTGCGCGCTCTCTCTCGCTTTCTCCCTCTCTCTCTGTTAAATAAATAAATTGCAGTGGAGAGACCCCAAGGTGGCTCCCGTGATGGGAGCCTCCTGGTGTTCACACCTGGGTGCTATCCCTTCCCCTGTCAGGGAGAGACCCACGACTGGCTTCCAACCAACAGAATATAGCAAAGGTGGCGCGCTGCCCTCCCCCAGTCCAGTTCCCACAGCGCCCACACGCCCACTTCCATTCCCGAGGCACCCCGCAGGCCACCCCTTCTCGGCAGCAGCTGAGTCATGCCTCCTGCGTTGGAGCCTGGCTCTGCCGTGACCACACTTACGTCTATGTTTCTTCATATGTAAAACAGGGACAATAGTTTCCTCACAGCATTGACACAGGGATTAACTAACATAAGGTCTGGAAAGTGCTTACAACAGTGCCTGGCACACAGTAAGAGCTCCATAAATGTTTGTTATTTATGCATGACTTAGGCACCTTCTACCGTCCTGACGGGACTACAAAGTCCACGAGGGCAGCGACGGTCTGCCTCATCCGCCGTTGACCACAGCCTTGGACGTGGGGTCGATCAAGGGGTACTAATGACCACCTCCTGGGGTCCTCCTAGTGACTCTGAGGACCAGAGTTAAAATGGGTTGAGAAATGTTCAATTCTTGCCCAGTAACCCCTGAGGAAACTAGGGGTAAAACGAGGACCATCGCACTCGCAGACGATGTTCTTTATGTTTCTCTGCTGCCTTAAAGACAACTCGTAACAAAGTTAATTTGACACATATTTAAGGAGAAGCAGAAGTGTTAGCCTCCAGTACAGTAATTAGGCTTAAATGGAAACAATTCACATAAATGAGCATAATTAGCGGTATGCGAACACGGCGGCAGCTCACATTTCTGGAAGCATTTGAGAGAAGGTGTGATTCTTTGGTGCAGGGAGAATGAGAGAGGCGGGGTGGAGTCCGCTCCTTTCCCCCAGTCGGTGTTGAATGCTGTGGCTTATGAGGGGCTGGCTCTGAGGGGATGGAAGGTTTGCAGTGTTTTGGGGGGTGAGATGCATTTGAGGGGACAGGACCATCCTCAGTGGGCGCCAAAGTGGGGTGCGGGCTTGGAACAGTGGCACCGTTGGTGAGGGGCGTTACGCCTCAGACCGAAAGGGAAGGGGCCCCAGGTGAACGCTGACCGGTCTGTGGGTCTTACCCTGGCTGATTCCACGTCTGCCCCCAAAGGCCAGCGCAGTCTCTCAGAGTCCGTCGGCATCCCACCGGGCACCCCTCATCTGGTTGTGCCCAGGGAGGGGCTATCAGGGCAGGAAGACAGCTGGGCGGCACCCGGGGTGAGTAGCTTCCACACAGCTCCCTCTCTGAGCCAGCAACTTCCCCAGAAGATTATCAGGAGCTGTTTCTCCACCTCCCCAGGTCAGAGGCAAGGGACGTTCATCACCTTCGGGGTCTGGCGACACTTTTGACAACCACCAGCCTTGCCGAGGTCCTGGAGGAGGGGCTGTATCGTTCGGGGGTCGATCACATGGTCTAGGATATGACACTGGCTTTGCCCCACCACTGGGGGTGGGTTTCATGATACATGGATTATGAGGACAGTAGTCGTATCCACTTTGAAATTTCAAGTCTATGTTCATGAATTTTATCATGACCAGATATGAGAGCCTCAGAAAAGGTTTAACACCAGGATTGGGAACCGATTTGGTCTAAGCCAACTCACCCCTGCCCCCCACCCTCCCACTGCCAAGACAACACTTGGTCCTGCGGAGGGACCCTCCCTTTCTTCCCAGGGGATGTGAAGGGAATTTTCCGCAGCCGTGCCCACCTGCAAGAGGTCATGTGGGAAGTAGGGAGGAGTAAGCCAGGACCTCTCTCAGAAGGGGGCAAGCCACGCATCAAATGACAGAGGTCAAGGTGCGGCCCCAGGGTGAGACCGGTCACCACTGTGGGCTCCGTGCACGGGAGCCCCCCACGACACACGGCCATCTGTTGTCTCCTGCTCATAGCGAGCAACCTGGCGAGCAGGATGCATTTCATCTGTATCAACCCAAGGCATTTTCCTCCATTTAATGATTTAAAAAAAAAACAAGTAGGCTCCATACCCAGTGTGGAGCCCAACGAGGGGCTTGAACTCATGACCCTGAGATCAAGCCCTGAACTGAGATCAAGAGTCGGACCCTTAACCGACTGAACCACCCAGGTGCCTCCATTTTACTCCATTTAAATATCTGCCTTCCTAGTTAGCAACAGCAACGAAAATGAAAGCCTCCTTTTTAGGAAGGGGAAGTTGAGAGGGATATTTGCAATGCAAAAATCAATCAAACAGCTCCAAAAACCTCATTAAATACTATCAGTGTAGAGAAAGGTTCTTTTGATTTATCAACAGCACTGAATATCTGGGCAGGGAAAGCTCTGGATCTCTGTGGATGTCTTCCGGGAGCTGGGGTTGGGGGTGGTCTATACACGTGACTTCGGGTACTTACACCACGGGTCTCCAAAGGAGGTCCCGACATAATCAGCCTAGTTGGAGAGAAGAAGAAGAACCAAACCCAGGAAGGTTAAGTCCCGTTTGTAGATGTGCGCAGCTAGCGGCAGACAGAGGTGGGCCCGGACACCACATCCTTGACCAGAAAACCCTGAGCTGTGTGGACACGGCAGAACCCCCTGGGGAACTGAGGTGCTTAAGAATGAACAAAGCCAGTCCACACCCTGGCATCTAGTTGCCTGAGTACAGCGTCTGCAGCTAGACCCAGAGACCAGCCACCAAATGCTTTCATTCCTAAGGACCCTTCAATCACTGAAGCTGAAGTTCATTCAAGTAGCCCCCGCTGGCCTCCCCCCGCAGCACACACGTGAGCAGCCGTCACTGTCAGCCTACGAGATAAAGGCACTGGTTTCTATGGGTGTGTGTGACAGGGTGGGGGGGGGCAGGCTCTCCGGCTGCTCCCCCTGGGTCCCCGGGGGGCTCCGCCATTCAGCAGCACCAGCTCTCCCTTGCTAAGAACCTTCCAGCCATCCGCAGTCCAGCTCCTGGAACACACCTTGAAACATACTTCGTGCCTTCCTAATTCCGTTAATGCCATCCCCTTTGATGTGACTCTCCCTTCTCTCCCAGCGGCCTCGGAGCCCTGGCTGTTCACCCAAGCTCAGTCCCAGTCCCTTCGACAGCCACGGAACTGTCTTGGCCTCTCCACAGCCCTGTGAGCCACTGAAATCCCACAGCACCGAGTACTCTATGTCACCCCCCAGCTGGTCTTTCCTCTCTGCACACCCCACTCCCACACACGCGTGCAACTGTGAACACGTTTACCCGTCTAAGCATCCCACAAACTTATTTACCAAATATCTGCCACATGCCAGGCACTGTTCTGTCCCTTCTCCTATCCATTCGCTCCCGATTCTGCAAGATGACTGTTTTCCACCTTCTGCTCTCCCCCAAACCGCCACCACCCAGCCCCTCAGCAACCTCGCCCAATCTCATGGCATGAGGAACCATCTTAGTCACACCGATGCCCCTGCCAGACCAATCTCCTACGCTCCAGGTTCCAGCAGCCAATAGCAGCTCCAGTTGGGTGTCCAACGGGGCAACACACTAGAGCCAAAACACAATTCCAGATCCCCATAAAACCGTGCAGCCTGCTCCCCATCCCCCGCCCCCAAGAAACAATTTACCCGACTGCGTAAGCCACAGACACTGGCATCGTCTTTGTCTCCTCCACATTGTGTCCTATCTCCCCACGTGCACCCAGCAGTACATCCTGTTCGTGCCCCCTTCCAACCCTATGCCTCTATTCCACGCTACAGCCCAGTCCAAACCCCTGTAGTTTCTGGCCCAAGAACAGCCTCTAGGAGGTCTCCCTGCCACCCTTCTTGGCTCTGCATGGTCTTTACACAACAGCCGGAGTGATCGTTTTATTTATTCACTTTAAAGATTTTATTTACTTGATAGAGAGAAAAAGGGGCTCTATCCTAGGACCCTGAGATCACCAGGGTGATAGTTTTAAAATGTGAAGATTTCTAAGCCCCAGAGCACATAAAGAGAGCCCTAGATGGTCTGGCTCCTGCCTGACTTCACTCACCTCCAGCCTCACTGGCTTTCTTGCCAGCTTCTCACAAATGCACCAAACAGAGAACCTTCGCACTCTTGACCCTTCTGCCCAAAGACCCTTCTCCTGGGCCGTTGAGGTCTCTCCTCAATGACCTAACCCCTCCCTTCCCCATCAACACGAACAACCCCTTCTTGGCCGGTTCCACCTTCCTGCCCCTCCACGGCATTTATCACAACTGACACGTTACAAACGTTCATCGTGTCCAGGTACCACCTGTTTCCTCCAACAGAAGATCGGCTCCACAAAAGCAAAGATGTGCCTTTTGCTTCCTAACGCCAATGCTGGTACAGAGCAAGGACTCAGTCCGTATCTGCTGAGGGAATGAATGAATGAGTCCCAGGTAGCTAGTTTCTCTTACAACCTACATCTGATCTCCTGTGACCGGAGGTTGGGCAGCCTACAACCAGGGGCAGCATTCACTGCATGGTTTGTACTTCCATCTTCTCCACCTCCCAGCCCAGGACAAGGGCAGGTGCAGGGCGAGGACCGCAATCAGCTCACACGGCTGATGGGAAGTATTATCTTCCATGCCGTGACGGAAGGACCCGGGGACTTTAGGTTTGAGATGTGCACCAAGGGCACGGCTTAAGGAGTGAAAGTGCAGTCTCGTGGCTGCACATCTATTAATCAGGGGATCCCTGAGGCCAGACAGGCAGTGGGTCAGGCAAGGCAAAGCAGGCCAGTCCTGGCCAGTCCTCAAGTTTGGGAAGCTCGAGAGACAGGCCACTAACCCAGATGTCAATGGGCCCCCAAGGTCCCAGCTGATGCTGTCCTATCAGCCCTCTGCCCCTGGACAGACCCCCAAAGAGAATGTTGGCAAGTACAGGAGCCTCACCCCCTGCCCAGCCACCCATCCTGCCCAGCGCACCGGCTCAGCCACCACTGCATGGCCCTTACGGCAGAGGCTGGGATGCCAAGACTCAGGGGAGTGGCCCTTTGTCCCAAAGGCATCTCAGACCTGGGGGCAGAGGCAGAACTGGCCACGCCCACAGTGAGCCATTCTGCGTGTTCCCCCCCCCCCCCCATGTGGCTCTCAGCATCAGCTGAAGGGGTCCAGGAAGCCCAGCTACTCCTTAGAGCAGGAGACCAACCTGAATGTACCCAGAGGGCGTAGGCCCTGGGTCTTTCCGCAGAGCCACGCTGCTCCCTCCGCTCCCTGAGATAGTGAAGGCGCAGGAGCATGGGCCCTGTCCCAGCTACCAGGCCACAGCCACCTAACCTGGGGCAGGGGTCCTCCACACTGCCATTTCCTGATCCAGCCTCCATCTGACCTGCAGCTCCCAGCCCACCGGTTCTGGCCACTAGGCGCTGGAGGGGAGGAGGGCTCATGTTCCCCTTGGGGACAGGAAAGCTGAAACTCCTTCTGTTCCTCTCTTTCAAACGTACGCTGGCCTGGCCGAGGGGACCGGGGGTAAAACACTCCTGTGACCACGGGACGTTTCATAGCTGCTGAGATCTGTCGGGGGCGCCGTGGGCAGCCAGCCAGTCTCAGCGCCCCCACTTTCAGGAGACCGAGGTCTTTGCTCCCATTTAGGTCGGGAAGCAGCGCCAATAAAACCAGAGGCCCCATGTCCACCGCCGGACTAGGGAGCCCTCCCGCAGCCACCACGGAGAGTGGGGAAGAAAGAAATCACCAGCCACGCAAAACGCAGAAAAGGAATCCTTTCTCTCCGGAGATTATGAAATCAAAGAGCATTTTGTTGCTTCTTGGAAATTTTTCTCCTTCTGACTCGGAGGCCACACAATTCAACAGCGTTCCCATTATTATGACTGAATAAGTTCCTGCCTCCCTCCTTCCGAACTCTCAAACAGACCGAGAACACAAGCGCTTACCTGCGCTCACCCTGGGACGAGGCGACAAGCCGCGCGGGCTTCCAGCCCCCTCCTCCCGGGGCTCGGCGGCGGCTCCGGCAAAATCTCGAAATCCCCGCGGATCTGCGCGGTCACGGAGGGAAGCAGCCCGGCTCTGAACAAGCCCAGGCAAGCCCAGGCAGAGCCCGCTTCTGGGTCCTCCTCCTGCGCGCACCACCCGGCCCCGGGGCGGGGGACACGGCGCTCCAGCTCGAGACCCCCGGAGTCGGCTCGCCCCAGACGGGTGGGGCGCCGGCGTCTCGGGCACCTGAGAAGGGAAGGGCCAGGTGGCCCCAGGAGCGGCGCTGGGGGCGGCGCCAGCCTGCGCGGGCTTCGGGGCGGGGGCGCTGCCGGCGCCGGGGTCACGTCGGGGGTGGGGGGTGCGGGGCGCCCCGGAGGGAGACGGCGCGCGCTCGGCCGGGGGGCCGGTCCGCCTACCGCGGGGGCCCGGGCGCGCCTCCCGGAGCCCACGTCCCGGCTCCACGGCCATCGCCACCCTTCCGGGGCCCCTCGCCCCTCCGCGGCCGGCCCGAAGCCCGGGCGGGCCGGGGGCGCTGGAAGAAAGCAGGCAGAAAGCCGGAGCGCTCGCCGCGATGCCCACCCGCGCGGCCTCTGCCCGGGAACAGGGAAGAAGGCAGCACGTCGCGTCCCGGGCGTGGGCGCAGGAGGTGTCCCGGGTCTGGATCTGTCGTCGCCGACGCTGCCCGCCGGGAGAGCTCCGAGGTCCCACGCAGCCGCGGATTTAAGGAGACGGGGAAGGGCTTCCAGGGCCGGGACCCCGCGCCCCGCCGCAAGCCACCGCCCGCCGGCCCGGCGCCCCGCCCCCGCTCACCGCGCTCCCAAGTTCCGGCGCTGCGGGCCGCTGGGGGGCCTGGGTCCGGCGCTGCCCGGGGAGCAGGAGGCGCTCGGAGCCGAGGGCGCGGGGCAGGGCGCGTGCCTCCCGCACCCGCCTTCCGGGGTCCGGGGGACGGAGTTGCGGGGAGGAGCCGGGCCGCCCGCAAGATGCGCGCCTCCCATTTCTCGCGGTTTCCACGGTGCCTTCCCCTCACGCCCTCGGGGTTGGTGGGGGCGCACGTGCAGAGGCGGCTCCAAAGACTCCCCTTCCTCTCTCTGCTGTGGGGAAGCGGATCCCCGGCCACTACCCCGCTCCCGACCGTCTTAAATCCCACCCAGTCCCACCTGGTCGGGACCTCGGAACCTTGAGCCAAGCAGCCCGGGGGCTCCCTCTGCAAGTGTTTCTGCCCTCAGGGTTGTTGCGGGACGGTGTGAGAGGCCAACCGTCCACGCAGACCCACACAATGCTCCCAGGACTCCGCGCGATGCATCTGTGACCTACCTAGTCGGCTCCCGTCTCCTCCATGCGGACAAAACTGAAGGTCAGGGTCATTTTGAGTTGGTGGTGCATTGGCTCCCTGACGCGACAACTGAAGCTGATTCGTCTGGTACTGAGGAGAAAACGTCCCTTGTGGGGGCGACAGGCAAGCGGCTGCCGCCCAGGTGGGCAATCACATCTGGGCACATTGGGGAGCAAGTGGAGGCCAGGTGTGCGCTGCTTCCATCTGATGGAGGAGGATCCTGAGGCTCAGAGATTAGTCCGTGTGGAGCCCAATGTCTCCCAGACTTTTCCAGGGATTCTAGAACAGTCCTAGAAGAGGAAAGAGCCAGCCAGCGGGTGAGAGTGCCCAGGTGCAGGAGGCTGGCTGCAGGTCAAGCTGACCTTTCCCCACACCAGCAGCAGGAGAGGGGACAGGCCCCCCGCCCCATCCCCCCCATGGCCATCACCATGGGGCAGACATGGTGAAGACGGCCTTCCCAGATCCTCAAAGTCTCAGGAAGATTCAAATGCGGCAAGTGACTCTGGAGGAAGCACATGGTGATGGAAAGGAAAGTGGGTTCTGCTCCTGGTTTGCTAATGACCTTGAGCAATCATAACAGCTCATTTGCCTGGAGTGCTCTCAGCGCCGGGCATCATGTTGAACCCTTCTGCAGGCAGTGCTGTTCAATCTTCAGACGGTCCTGAGATGGGTACCAGTACTGCCCCTATTTCCAGGTGAGGACATCAGGGACCAGAAGGGTAAACTTTGGCCACCATCACAGGGAGGAGTATGGCCAGAACTAGGACCCCAGGTGTGCCTTTGAGATTCCCAGACTCACTCCTGAAGCCCTGTGATTTTGCCTCAATTTTGCAGATTGCTTAGCCTCTCCAAGCCTTGGTGTCCTTGTGCGCACAGACAGCATCAGGTTCATAGTGAAGATTCAGTAAATCCTGTGGGACCTCTGCCCCTTGGGGCAGTTGGATACAAAGCACTAGAAAGAGTGCCTGGACACTGCCACGCTTTCGGACACCCCAGCTCATGTAAGGGACCTCTGGGGAGTGCCAGGCCCTGGGGATGCATTAGCTCTCCGCTCTATGCATACAGACACCTGCGAGTGCGCTGAGCGCCTCTGCCCTCACTGGCCCTGTCTCTTCTTGCTTTCCTTGAAGAGCCACTGAAAGGCCTTGACCCGGGCAGCCAACAGGTGAATGAATTCCCTTTGGAGACACCAGGTTCTGGCAACTAAAGAATTAGATTCTTATGCACTTTTTCATCCAGAGAGGCCAAACCATATCCAAGCCTTACTTTTTTTTTTTTTTTCCCCTGTTCAGCCTTTTTGTGTAAGCAAGAATTGTTTTACATAGTAGGTGCCCAAGTCTGTCTCACCTGTCCCCAGCCCCACCAGGCTCAAGGACACGGAGCCTGTCTGTATTTCCAGCACCTAGACATACACATACCCTAACTTGTGGAGAGGAGGGGTTACGGAAGTAGCATGAACAAGCTTCGACGTAAGCCCCCAGCTGCGTAGAATCTGCATCCCTAGATGTGGCTGTGAAACGAGGCGTCCAGAGGCCTCTAGGCCTCTGTAACCACAGATGCCTAAGGAGTCCCTAAGGAGTCCCACTCTCTGGACAGCCTCTCGATCAGTCTTGTCCCCAAACTGTGAATTAAAAAAAAAAAAAAGCAGGGGGTGGGGATAACAATATCCTGGGGTTAGAGCATGGTGAAGGGTGCACAGTTCAGGGAATACACTAAAACCCACTGAACAGCACCCTTTTAAGTGGTAAAACTTATGGCAAGTCCGTTATATCTCGGCAGAAAAAGAGAAAGGAGCAATTGTTCTTCCTTACTGGCTAGATACGCGGGGCAAGAACCTAGCGGGTCATCTCAAAGTACTCATACCCCAATAGTCACTAACTGCGAACTCGCCGACTTAGAAGATGTCATCCAGGTTGTGGGTAACACAGGGGTGTCAGCGGGGCTATGCCAGGGCCCCTGGCTGTGACCGTCTCAGCGGCAAGTGGCCATTAGGCTGGGGCAGCCCGTCTGTTAGGCTCTCTAAGACAGGCCGAGAGGGACACAGGGTCCCCGACTGGGCCCCGCAGAAGAAGGGGTTCTTGTGGGAGAAGGGCTTTCCTCACTGCAGCCCCGACATCAGAGAGCAGGGGGGTCTGCGTGTGCCCACACGGCCTGTGGGGGTGCCCCGGGGAGCCCGCCTAGCGCCCAGAGCCCTGTGTCGGCAAGCACAAATTTCCAGGCCCCGTCTCTGAATAAGGAAGCCCAACTTGACGGGTTGTTGATGAAGAAATCGCCACCGGATTAAAAATAGCAAATAAATGTAAGAAGTTAAAATGCTGTACAAAGGGAGAATTACTTTGAAATGTTTACTCATTGCTGTGCTGACGGGGCATTTCAACTAAACATAGTTTTAAGTTCTGTTTATTTTCCAGTTCCTAAAGTCACCCTTCGGCTAATGCTTCAAATCAACCTATTTTGTCACTGAAGACAGAGAGAGGTCAGCTTATTCATAGGAGGTATCTATCCATGGGTTGATTGATCGATCCATAGGTATTTAATATATTTGCTTGCATATATACATTATTAACTATCATTTATTGGGTCCCTATTATATATGTTATACACAGCTATGTGTTTTATAGACTTGATCTCACTTGACCCCCCACAGCTCTATGAGAGCCTTAATATTATGCTCATCCTACAGGTGATAAACTGAGGCTCACAGAAGCTTTCATCCCACATCCTTGTTTAAGGTCTTACGGCTCCAAAGTGACAGACCTGGGGCGCCTGGGTGGCTCAGTTGGTTAAGCATCTGACTCTTGACTTCAGCTCAGGTCTCTTTTTTTCTCTTTTCCCCTGGCTCAGGTCTTGATCTTAGAGTTGTGAGATCAAGCCCCATGTCTGGCTCTTGTGCTCAGTGAAGAGACTGCTTGAGATTCTCTCTCTCCCTCTCCCTCTGCTCTTCGTCAAGCTCTAAATAAATAAATAAAGTCTTAAAAAAAAAAAGTGACAGACCTGGGATTCAGACCTTTGCTGATCTCCAAAGGCAGAGTAAGCCTCAGAACACAGGGGCACTGTTTAACAAAGGCTGTAGGAATGGGGGGGTCCCTCCATTTTTACTGGAGTGAAAACTCCCCAGCGCTGAGTGCAGAGAAGTGAGACCTGTCCCACCCACAGCTCTCATAAATGCGCAGAACTGGTACCTCCCATTGCTCCAACTCCAAGAGGAAATTAGGGCCAGTTTCTGTCCTAAGAATCCGCCCCACTTTCCCCTCCCCAAGGAACCCTGGGAGCAGCCGCTCACCCAAGGCTGCCAGTGCTGCTTGCTGCCCCCATCATCCTTCCGGAACAGACTCGGGATGAACAGCCTGAGGGCTGCTGGTTTTCCCAGACACCGTTGGGCAGGTGATGGAGGAGAAAGACCCATGTCCTAAACAGGGCTGGCCCACCACCCTCAATGTCAGGCTCTTTGGAGACACGAAGTCTGGCCAATCCACACTGGATTATTTAACAAAGACTTGCACTGGGAGGTCTCCCTTGGCCGAGCTCAGGCTCAAGTGCTTTACAGAAATGACCTTGTTTAATCCTCATAAAAACACTAGACTTGAATTATTCCCATCTTACAGATGAAGAAACCGAGGTACGGAAGGGTTAGAGAGCTCCCCAAGGTCAAGCTGCTAGTTTGGGACATGAGCCCAGGTGGTCTAACTCCAGAAGCAGCCGCAACTCCCTGCTAGTGCTGCCATAGCCTCCTGTGTATCGGGATGCAGTCTCCCCGCTTCTCTAGGACTTCCAGCTGCCGAGGTGGGCTTCAGGTGACTCATTCCCCACATGCTTTTGAGGTGTGTTCCTCCCTGTTGGCTGACCTCATCAGGGCCATCCTGGTCCATCTCAGACTCTACCCTTTCCTTCCCCAAGGCTTCCTGGCCCACCACAAACTTCCAGGCTCCTTTCCAACCTCCACTGCAGGGAGCCTCCCAGCTCTCCGTGGCTACAGCCCTTCCTCAGCCGGACTGAGTCTTAGCCTGTCCCCAGAAGCCAATGAGTGTCAAAGGGACCCTTGGGTGTCTCCTCCCAATTCAAGATCTCTCCGAGATGGCTTCATGACTCCACTGTCAGAAATATGAACAGCACTCAACCTTGAAAGGCCCATTTCTCTGGTTAAACAAACCAGCTGCCACCCCATAGCATAACATATATTACATAAGGTATGCGTATGTGTCTTATTATATAATATACATAGGGGCACCTGGCTGGCTCAGTCAGTAGAGCAGGTGACTCTTGATCGAGAGTCACCATTCAAGCTCCACACTGGGTGTGGAGCCTACTCAGTTGGTTAAGTATCTGCCTTCAGCTCAGGTCATGACCTTGAGGTCCTGGGATGGAGCCCTGTGTTGGGCTCCCTGGTCACTGGGGAGTCTGCTTCTCCCTCTGCCCCACCCCCCTGCTCATGCTCTCTCTCCCAAATAAACAAGTAGAATCTTTAAATAAGGGGCACCTGGGTGGCTCAGTTGTTAAGCATCTGCCTTCTGCTCACGTCATGATCTCAGGGTCCTGGGATCAAGCCCCGCATTGGGCTCTCTGCTCAGCGGGGAGCCTGCTTCTTCCTCTCCCACTCCCCCTGCTTGTGTTCCCTCTCTCACTGTGTCAAATAAATAAAATCTTATAAAAAAATCTTAAAATAAGGATAATATATGTATTATTATCATTATGTAGTACTACCTGTTGTTTCAGATTGATGGTTCTTTGCCCCTTGGGGGCTACCTAATCCTTTGAGAATCTGATGAAAGCTACGAATCCTTTCCAAGGAAAAAAAAACAAGGAGTCATCTCACACAAAATTTTACCTACAATTTCAGAAACCCTCAGCTGCCTCCTCTCTACCACTTCCCCTCAGATTTAAAAAGTTGAAAGTATTATGGTGCTGTCCAGTAGAACTGTCTGTGATCGTGGTAAAGTCCCACGTCTCTGCTGTCCACTGCAGCAGCACCAGCCTCACGTGACCACCGGAATTAATCAAGTCAAAGGCAACACTCAGTCCCTCCAAGCAGTAGCACGTGGCCAGTGGCCGCCATCTTGGACAGTGCTGTTCTCAAGCCCATCCTGAAGAAAGCTGGAGCATCAGGAAATGGCCCAACGGGGCCATATCACGGGTTGGCTTGCTGTCACTGGGTTATGTTGGGGCCTTGGGTGAAAGAGCCCAAGCACGTGGGGCCTGGCTCCCTACGCTTCCTCTAAGACACCGTTGATTACATGGAGTGTAATAGGTATCAGAAAGAGTCTCCGTGGCAATCCACTTTTGGGGTCTGAGATCTCCAGACGTGACACAGTGAGGCGACTTTTCCTTGGTCACTAAATTTCAGTTCTTTGAATTAGCTGAAGGTGGACGGCCTTTCTGTATCAAGGCAGCCAGTGCATTCTGATTGTAAGGCAGCTGTCTGAATATGGGGACAGGGACGGTGTTTCAAAGGTAGCAGGGTGATTGAGTTTGCAGAATATTTTGTAAGGTCTGATGGGTCCCTGGTGCTGGACGGCAGGGTCTGCGTGCCTGGCAGCTCCCACTAGGACCAGAAATAGAGGTGGTGGGCCCCACAGACTAACGGGCTGAAACCTGTCTCTCTGCAGTCCCTGGAGACACAAGTACAAGGTCTCGGGCTCTGCAGCTGCGACTGTCCCTACTGAGACCAAGGGCAGAAAGGACTGTCTTCCCTTGAGCTTGTGGTGTCCTCACTCCCTAAGCCTGTGTCCCACAGAGCTTCTTTCTTGCCAGCTGGGTCTAGGGAGGCAACTCTGAAGCTTGCTTCTTTCTACTCATCCCTCATCAAGGTCATAGATGACCCTTGTGCTGCTAAACCCCATGGTGGCCCCTTCCAAGTCCCCATATTATTTGACCGATCGGCATCACCGGACAGAGCTCATCCCTCCCTGATCCTGGAAATGCTTTCTCCCTCTCTGTTTGGATTTTTGGGTGCCACTCTCTTGGTTCTCACCTACTTCACTGACCACTCTTTGGTTTCTTCTGCTGGTTCCGCCTCTGAACCACACCCTCTTTCTTTCGGGGGACCCCAGGACTCAGTGCGCCTACACACCTTCCCTGAGTGACCACATATCTGTACGCTGCTCGCAAACCCGCAAACCATTATCTGCCGCCACGCCCTTTCTGCTGACCTCCAGGCTCTGGGAGCCAACAGCCAATTCAAAGTCTCATAGATGCGCAATAGGAATCTGAAAACAGGACACATCCCAAACCGAAGTCCTAACCACACCTGACACCGCCGTAGGCTGCTTCTCTGAAGTCTCCCCCTCTTCTCCACGCAGGGGAACCCCCTGTTTCCAGCAGGGAACCCCGTTTCCAGCGCTCTCTTGACTCCTCACTCTATCCCCCCAGCATCCAGTCCGTCAGCAAAGCCTGCTGGTTCCACGTTCAGACGACAGCCAGAATCCAGATCCTTCTCTGCTTTTCTCACCACGGTCATTGCTCCCACTCTGTCCAAGCCACTGTCGTGCTCTTGCCTGGGTGACGGTCACAGCGTCCTACCTGGTTTTACTGGGCCCTCGCTCCCTAAAGCCCGTCCTCGGCACCGCGTCCAGGAGTGACCTATTTTGAATGAAATCTAGTCACTTCTCTCCTCTGCTCCAAAGTGGCTCCTCACCTCTGCTCAGAGTCAAAGCCAAAGTCCCTTCTGTGGCCGAAGAAATTCAAATGAACTTGGCCCCAACTGACTCCCGACCGCACGGCTTCCTGCTCCCCCCACTCACTCACTCTGTTCCAGCCACAGCTGCCTCCTCGCTGGTCTTGGACCACGCCGAGAAGTCCTCTCCCCTGCCCAGGAGGCCGGAGGAACCAGACGAGGGCCCTGCGGCCAACCTTGTCACCACCTTCATCATCACGAATGAGAACCAGAGGCTGTAGCCTGTGAGCCCGTGTCTGTCCTGGTTCCCCAGCGAGACCTTAGAGGTGACAGTTCTAAGGAGAACCCTGGGCCGTGGTTACGCCATGGCCTCCTCTCTTACGGCCAGAGGGCAGTGGAGGATGAAGCGGCAATTCTCTCCTCATTCAGAAAATAGTAACAGGAACCCTCTATTTCTGATGCCGATAACTACATTATTCTACTGATTAATCAGGAGAAGAGGAGAAAGAGGAGGAGGAGGAGGAAGAGAGACGGCACGCATGTCGGTGGGAAGCGCGGATTGTTCTATAGGGGAAAGGGTCATCCCGACCTGCTCAAGAGTTGGGGAGAGAATCCCACACCTGGGCCTTGACAAGGCCCGAGCGCAGGCGGGGGCCTCGTGAGACAAGGCAGCTGGTGTAAAGACACGGCGTTGATGGAATGGGCGGCCCAGCGAAGGTAAGTCTGCTCTGACGAATGACAGCTCAACAGAAAGCCAGAAGGAAAGTCACCCACGTCTCAGGACATATAAGTATCTGAGGACCATGGGGTGACTCCCACGGATGACACCAGTCATTGTCCTTAACAGAACCCCCTTTTCTGGACTCAGCCGCCCCAATACCCATCCTCAGTCCTTCGGCAGATCCTGCCAAGTTCACGTGTTCGTGGTCACGGCCGCCGCCATCACAGTGAGCTGTGGATTAGACTCACCCCGGGCTTTCTATAAATAGGCAGAAGGCTTAGCACAGCCCCCGAAGACTTGTGTGCGGCAAACATTTGGACTCCTGAGGGGAAGAGATAAAGGCACTCACCCGACTTCTTCGGGAGCTGTGTCTCTCCACTTGCCCGGAAGGAACGCCCTGGGAGAGCAGTTGGCCTTCAGGGACCTAGAGAAGCAAAGAAGTTATGAAGACCAAACCAACGGTGGCCTGTGCGTACCAGGCAGGTTTGCCCAAGTGCGCCTCGCCAGCCTTCTCTCCCAAGGGTGATTTTGCCAGGAGGAACTTCTCCCTTGAGCTAAGGCACTGCAGTCCCCAGGAAATGTCTGAGTGGGCGTGTGCCTTCCAGAGACCCGTGTGCACTGGTGCCCCCAACAGAATTTGCAGACTTTTTTAAAGTTGGAGAGAGAGAGAGAGACAGAGATGCGTCAGACCTAACATAAGCATGGACCTCAGGCCACCAGGCTGAACAAAGGCACCAGATCGAAGCTCCATGGTGACCTGGGTCCCTTTGTGGTAGGCTAGTGGGGTAAAGGCAGGGAAGGGGGGCATCAAAGGCAAGTTTGGCCCATTTCACAATTTCACAATTTTATCATGAGGCAGCTCTATCTGACTCTCCCTGTTTAGAAGAAAAACCAAATTAGTACTTAAAACAAAAAAAAAACACTGGAGCCTTGTCTATCCCTATTGTGAAATAAGCACATTTATGACACGGAAGGAAGCCTGATAGCTCCAAGACCTTGAGTGGACTATTTGCAGTACGTGGGCTGCAGGGCAAGGTGACCTTTAGACCACAGAGTGGCAATGCGTTGGGTGTGGCCTGGCCTTTCAGAGGACAGGAGACACCCAACACTTCCATGTTGTAGGGGACCTGGGAGGTTGCCAAAGGAAGAAATGTCAAAATAGGGTTAAAAAAATGGATCTGTCGAACATTTAATGTTTTATTTTATTTTTCATTTTGATTTTTTAAAAAAGATTTTATTTATTTCTTTGACACACACACAGAGAGAGAGAGAGACAGTGAGAGAGAGAGGGGACACAAGGGAAAGGAATGGGGGAGGGGGAAGCAGGCCTCCAGCTGGGCAGGGAACCTCATGCGGGACTCAATCCCAGGACCCCGGGATCATGACCTGAACTGAAGGCAGTTGCCCAATGACTGAGCCACCCAGGAGCCCCGAAATATTTAATAGTTTAAAACAGAATGGTTTTAACATCCACTCCCTGCCCCCAATACAAGAAAACTGTGCTGTTTACTAAGACTGATAGAAAAACTCTGAAGGGGGCACCCGGGTGGCTCAGTTGTTAAGCGTCTGCCTTCAGCTCAGGTCATGATCCTAGGGTCCTGGGATCGAGTCCCTCACTGGGCTCCCTGCTCAGCAGGAAACCTGTTTCTCCGTCTGCCTCTGCCTCTCCCCTGCTTGTTCTGTCTCTCTCTCTGCCTCTCAAATAACTAAATAAAATTTATAAAAGAAGTCTGAAGTTTCTTTTGAACGTGGAGCCCAGGCCAAATGCCCCACCCTGAGCAGACAGACCCCAGAGCAAGATCCCCTGAGAAAGCAAACCACGGGCATTAACCCATGCCCTGGAATCCAAGCCCCAGGATTGGATGGGTCCACTAGCCGTGCTTCTGAACTGAAGTGGTCTATCACACCAGCGCAATGTCCGAGTGTCCCCTCCTGACCAGGACTTGGTTCCAGGAGGAGAAGGTAGACACAGAACTGTCAACTCCGTCACTAAGAAGCACCTCCATCCCTTGGGGCTTTGCCACCATATTGTCCTACAGTGAAATTGCTATTGATTTTTAAAGGCAGGGACTATACCTTATTCTGTTTGGACCTATTCATAGCCCCAGTTCTTACGTCAGTGGATGCCTGATAAATTCTTGTTGGGTTGAGTCATATTATCGAGAAAGTCTGATCCAGAATCCCTTGGATTCAAGATACGCAGCACTCCTCCCTTATCTGCAGGCGATGCATTGCAAGACCCCCAGTAGGGTACACGAAACCTTGGGTAACCCCAAGGTTTTTTCCTGGGTGTGTGCACCTGAGTTAATGTTTAATTTATAAATGAGGCACAGTCACAACTACGAATAAAGAAGAACAGTTATGAGAATGAAAATGGAACGAAAGTTACGTGAATGTGGTCTCTCTCTGTCTCTAAGCGCACTGTAGTCATTCTCCTTGTGACCGTGAGACGATAAAATGCCTACGTGACGAGACGAAGGTAGGGGCATGACGAGGCGCGGGGCGCAGCCTCGGGCTACTACTGATGCTCTGACGGTACCTTGGGAGGAGAATCTTTTGCTTGGGGACCGCGACTGAGGGTGGGAAGCCACAGAGGGCAAAATCATGGGTAAGGGGAAACACACTAATAACTGCACATTGTCAGAGAGTCACAAAGCTAGCATGGCCTCTTGGCCATTTGAGACCGCCCTCGTCAAATTGCTTGGTCAACAGTCCCCATCTCGGTCCTGTTGGCACAAACACCACCGGCATCCTAATGAGGGGCCGGGCAGCTCCCCCGCTCTGTGGCCCTTCTATCCGTGAGCATGTGCGCTGCCCACGTAAGCACTTAGGACAGTCTCTGGCTTGCCCTCAGCTGGAGAGCAAAGAAGCTACCACGTTAAATGTGAAAGAAAACGTGTCATCTACGCAACCTGCTGTGTCCCAGAGAAGAGAGGTAATCTCGTGGCGTCGGAAAACGAACCGTCTTCTATGTAACTTTGCTAATTCACCTCCAAGCAGCTGAAGGTCATCAGGACACAGCGTTTTAGTTTCAAGGGTTTTCAGATTGGGCCGACTCGCAACACCATATCAGCACCGAACAAGGGGAACCCCAGGGAGGACACAAGAGTGAGCTGAGACTCGGAGGAGAAGCCCCCAGACAAGTGACAGGAAGGCGGGTCGTCAGGAAGGGCTGCTGGGATGAGAGCAAGGAAACCCAGTGGCTGATCCATGTGGACCCCCGTCTGGGTTTGCTGCGGCCAGTCTGTAGCTTCCCCAAGCAGGGGTGGGCACAAGTCCTGCCCGGAGGCCCAAAGGGGGGCCTGAAAATCCTGCAGTTTAGCATTGCTGCTGGGCAGTCCTATCTGTCCTCTGCCACCGAAATTCGAGCATTTGAAACAGAATCCTGAACCATTCTGTGGCTTGACCGCGTGGAATGAAATTAAACCAAAAACCCCATTCCGCAGCCCGCCAGCCCCGCAGTGAGCCGCGAGCCGCCGGGCTCCCTTCCCGCGTCCTCGGGCGCCCTCTGCTGGAGGAAGCCCGAGTTACAGCTCCGAGAACAGCCCCCGGACTTTGCCGGAATTGAGAAAAAGATGCAGCAGCTCTTCACCCCATGAGAACTGTAAACCGGCCGGGCTGTAAATCTGCTCAAAGGCAGCATCCAGGTCCTAGGGCAGAACTGCCGATGGCCAGTAAGTTCTGCCCATGGTCCTCAGGAACTCAGATCTGTGCTACCTCCCGGTCCCCACTTTCCTTACCTTGTCCTATTTCCCCAGACTTGGGGTGAGTCCAGGGCTGGTGATTTCATCCTCTTCCCACATGCCAGGTCCAGGCATGTCCCAGGGACTCCCAGGTCTGCCCAGAGCCTCCGGTGTCCTTGGGCAAGTCGAGTGATCTCTGGGGCTCCCTGTCCTCAACTGGGAGTCTGCAGCCCGGACCAGATGATTTCTAAGTATCTTCCACATGTAGGTTCAAGTTAATGTGCATAAAAGGAAACACAGGTTCTGATCCTTAATCAGATTTGCAGTGAGTGAGAATGCCAGAGAAATTGCTGACTCCACGCTGGGTGGAAAGCCCAGGATGGTCAGTGGGACAGCCATGGGGTCGGGGTCTGGGCCATTAGCCCCAGGATCCCAGCAGCACCGTGGAGCCTTTTCCTGCCTCCCTGGCACTCTCTGCCTTCAGGATTCTGGGGTTGCTGCCTTGCCAGGTGGACACCAGCAGCATCCCGCTTCCCGTGGAAACCCAGGCCCTCCATTCACTTTCATGACCTTTTCCTCAGACCTAGACCCTGGAGGAGCCGCAGGGACTCACCGGGCCAGTTGGCTCCGACTGGAAGGTGCAGGCCGTCCCCTGGAGAACCGCCTGTCCCCGTGTCCTTGGCAGGAAGACTGGCAGCCGCAGTGCCCCAGGCTTAGCTGGGCTCCTGGTGTCAGTCCTGGGACAGCCATGGGCCTGGACAGGCCCCCCAAACTGATGACTTCAGCACAGAGCCGGCTCTGGAGCCCCGGACCCCTGCCATCTCCTCCTCTCCTTCTCCCATCGGCCTCCTCGTCCCAGAGCAAGGCAGGCTTCTGGGGCAGCCTCCGGAGGAGGTGGGGCAACACTGAAGAGTGGTGTCTACCAGCCCCGGGGCTCTTCTTGTGGAAGTCCCAGGGTCCGGGACCCTGAGAGACACCGGTCTCTGAACTGTCTCAGAACCACGAGCAGCCCCTGAAGAACAGGCTCCCGTACGCAGCGTGACATCACTTCCCATCTTGCCAAGCAATGGGGCGTCTGCCAGGAACAGGCCCCTGGGGACGAGGAGGCAGCACTTTGATGCTGCTGGCGTAAAGGACGACCTGCCCCAGAGGTTGCTATTTCGGGCAGAAGGTGCTGTCTAAACCCCCTGGGGCTGCCCTCTTTGAGCCCTAGACCCCTGGCTCCTGCCACCTACGGCCCTCCATCACCCGGGAGGGTCAGCAACTCCAGGGCCCCACCCACACTGGCTGGCTTGGCTTCCCTCTGCAGGGGAAGCTGGACTTCCTCCATGTCCAACTTTAACCTTCGGCTCCTAACTCCATGACACCGGGGAGAAAGCCCTTCTCCCACCGTCTCCATGCCGCAGTCTGTCTCCTCAAGCTTTTCCAGAAATCCTGAGTGGGAGCATTCGAGAATGTGGTCCTTGAAAGTCCCTCCGCTCACACCCAAGAAGATGCCTGAGTTGGGAATCCTTTTCTTACCCCCCAACTGGAAAGGCAGCCTTGCTTTCCAGACCAGCGTCCGCGATTCAGAGCAGGAGGTCCAAAGCCAGGGTCTGGGTCACAGCTCTCCCTGTCTCCTCTCAAAGCCTTCTCCCTCCTGATCCTTCCGAGGCATGGCACCTCTCGCGGTTCCTTGGAGGTTTCCAAAGCATGCCCCCCACTGGGTGGGTGCTCAGGATCCAAGCTCCTGTGGAGATGGCTGGTTCCAGGACTGGAGGAGCCCATCAGGGCAGGAGCCCTGGCTGCCATCCTCCGCCCCACCAGGCAGGAGGCTGCCTCCTACCCAGCCATCAACTCTGATGAAGTCGAGTCGCGAAGAAAAGGTGGTATAAATAAAGCCGGAGACTCACTCAGCGCACCAATCAGGGCCGGGTCCTGTCTGGGCGCTGGCTGCGCGCAGCCGCCGCCGCCGCCGCCGGGAGGTGGCCGTCGGGACGCGAGCGAGGCCCCGGGAGCGCCGCCGGCCGCCCGCCAGCCGCCAGCCCGCGGGAGCAGTGGTGCAGGGCCTCTGCACCGCCCGCCGCTGCAGCCCGCACTGCTGACTTGGCCCCGGCGGCGGGGAGGGCGGGGGAGGGCCTGCAGCAGCTCGGGGTTCCAAGGGCCCCTGCGGAAGGCGGCCTGGAGAAGCAGCAGCCAGGGCCGGGCTGGCCAAGGCTGGGGCAGCGGGTGGGGTGCGCGAGGAGAGAGAGCTGGAGAAGCCCTGAGTCAGCGCTGGTGCATTGCGAGGTGCCCCGAGGCCTCCGACCGAGATGTACCACCCCCGCCCGCCCCGCACCCCGAATCCAGGGGCACAGCCGCCACCCAACTCAGGGACCAGCTCTAGCCTCATTTCCCTCTCGACAATGGCAAGACTGCAGGACTCTTGTGTGTGGGGGGGGAGAATTCTCTTTACAGAGCAGTCCAGGCCCATGTCTCCCACCGAGATGTCACTGGGGGGGTCAGGCACAGGCGGTGCAGATCTGACCCGCAGAAGGGTTGGGGGAGGATTCTTTTCCTCACTCCCACCATCATACAGCCTGTGGCTAGGGGGTCGGTCTTGGGGGTTATGGGGGTATGCATGGGCCATCACCCATCACAGTCCTTGGCTTTTCTGCCTGACAAAACCCAGGACGGGCTGGTCCCTTGCTGTCCCAGGCCGGCTCTCGCCTCCCCAGCTCCTGGGCAGCTGGCCTCCCTGTCTGAGACCAGACACTAGAGCATCCATGGGCCTGTGGGGGCTAAGGCCCTGACCCCCACCTATCCAACCCTGAGGGTCTCCCCCTGTCCCCTTGACTGCTTCTTCCCCAGCTGCCTTCTGTGTCACCCCCAGCCCAGGCGGCACCTGTCTGCGGGGAAGGGTCCCTTGCAGGAGGAAGCCCCTCCACTCATCTCACGATGCGTTCACGCCACCCGCCGGGGTCAGAGGGTCTGGGCTCAGGATTCCCTGCTCCCCCTCAGAGGGCAGGGGTGAAGGTTTAGTCACCCCCGACCTCCCCAAGAGGACCAGAGATGAGGACACTTGAATGGCAGGCAGTGGAGGGACACAATGGCACTGGCTTTGCACTGACTAGAGGGTCTTCTCTTGGCTCATTCCAGATGGAAAGGAACTGATTGCAGCTATGGAAGAGGCTCGGTGGTCATCAGAGCTGGATGGGGAGGCCCTGGGTGGGAGAGGGGTTGGCCGGGGCCAGCCAGCTCTGTCCTTCTGCTCCCCAGGGTGGCCAGGCCACCGACACCTCTGTCCCTTTGTTGAGGGAAAACTCATCAAGGTTTGTCCAAAGGGCATGTTCTAGCAGCTTCCAGGGCGGGGCGGGGGATAGTTCTGGGTGCCGTCCCAATGAGGTTGCACTTCGGTTCCACACAAGCTGACCTCAGAACCCCCTAGAATGTGAGACCCCAGTGACTGATCTCTAGGTACCAGTCTTGAAACCTGGCACGGCCAAGGATGGCTGTCTGGAAAGATGAAGTGGCCGCTATCACCAGGGGGTCCTCCCCATAGTCACCCCAGATTTGTAAGTGGGGGGCAGTTGGAGAGGGTTTTAAATTTACAGGGAATGTGTAAATAAGACTGTAGCATGAGAGAGGGCTCTTAGGGACAGAATTGGGATGGCCAAAGTAGAAGAGTCGAGAGACACTCTGAATTTGGGGGTGGGGTGTTTTCCAGTCTGGTGCTTATGCCGTCTAAGACCCTATAAAGTATGTGTCTATGAGCTCACCGTTCCCCAGGGGCCTCCAGAAGGTACCATACGAGCCTGTCGTGCCCCAAGGAGCTTTAGCCCCAGCTCTGCGGCTGCAGGAGCATAGGCAGACTTTCTGGGGATGAGCCTTCCAGTCTGGCTCTGTGGACAGCAAGGACCAGAACACGACGCAGGAACCCGCGGAGGTCATGGCACAGTGCCAGGCCTGGCCCCGCCGCTGTTGCAGGGACTTGCCTGGATAATTTATATCTAAGACGTTTGCTGCGCCTCCTCTATGCCGATTTATTGTGCGACGGGACATGGGTCTTTTGGCTTTTTTTGCTCTCTTTTTTTGGTAAAAGGACACCCTTTGCTTGGGGAGAATTGGGAGGAGCTCAGCCCTTCCGGCGCCCAGGATGACCTGGACAGATGCGGGCGCTGGCCCTGAGTGACATCACTCTCAGTGCAGACCCAGAGCCCAGCACGGCATGTCCGGGAATGCCAGCAAGCCAGCCTCGGAGCTCCTCCAGCCAGAACCTACTGAGGCAGCAGCTGGCTTTGGGGCGGCCCTTGGGCCAGGCGGGGAGGAGTCTGGTCCCAGAGACCAGAGCTCAGGGGCCTTAGGCTGCTTGTTCATTCCTACCCCCACCCCCACCCCCGAAAACTCCACTTCCGAAAGTGTGCCTTTGGCTGCTGTGCCCTCCTGCCACCACGAGCCCCTCGTGGACCCCGCACCCCCACCCCTGCTGCCTGGCACCCCATGCAGCATCATTCAGTACCGACTACTGACACGGGGGGAATCCATCCCTGCTGAAATGCAGCAGCTGCTGCTCCCATGATGGCAAATAGTGATTTGCATTTTGAGTTTCCTTCCAGAGCTCGCCTCAGTTTACCCCAAAGAAGAAAACCTCCACCCCAATGAGTAAGGCTGCACCTCCGCTCTAGCTCTAGGGTTCCAACCGGCCTGGGAAACATCACAACAGAGATGGACCGATCCCCCGTAACTTAAAGAGCCAGCTAACCAGACACAAACGCGTGTGCGCGCACCAAGGGGAAGGACTGAGCTTAAACTCATCAGTAAGTCTGTGGGGGTCCCCTGCCCCAAGCAAGTGGGAGAGGAAAACCAACCCAAAGTAAGGTCCCGACTGGGCTTTCGGATTTTGCCTGGGGCTGAGCGCTCCCCAGGATGAAGTACCCATGAGCTGACCAGAGAGTGAGTATCCTTTTCCTTTTCTCTATCCCCCTCCCCTCCCTCGCCCCCTCTTCCTTCCTCTGCTGCCCCTCCTCCTCCCCCACCCCCACCCCCAGCTGCCTCCTCCCAATGCTGCTGAGCTTCTGCAGTCACTTGAAGGAGAAAGATTTCGCAGTACGGCATTCTTAAAGCTGCAGTGCCCAAATTCTCCTTCAAACCCCAAGTGTCACGGACATCAGCTCACTTACGGGGTCCTTTGCAGATGGCGGGTGGGCAAGGAGATGGGGGACGGGGGGCTTAGAGAAGCCGGGCAGGTGGGAATCAGAGACTCAGCCTCTAGCAAGGGTAAAGAGGAGAGGCAGACCGCACCGTGAGAGCCTCTGCAGCTAAACCAGGTTGCTGGGACTGCAGCAGGACTGCAATGGAATAGAATTTTTTTTTTTTTTAAGCCGTAAAACCCCCACCAAAATTTTCCTCCGCAAACTTAACATTGTTTGCAGCAGAATGAACACACAAGGTGCACGCATGACCCCAACACGAGAAGGAAAGCCATGGAAAAATAATAATTCGAACAACATTTTAAAATTATTTTGCAAAAGGTACCCCTGTGGGCGACTGACTCAGCTTTCCCTGCGCTGCTCCGTTGGAAAGCCATGCGGGGAAGGACCTGGAAGAACTTCATTGAGCCCAGAGTTTCCGCAAAGTGCAGGGAGACGGCTGAAGCTCCTCAGAGGAGAAAGCTTTCTAAAACCCAAAGGAAAGGGGATCTCCCTGCCGGCTGCCTAAGGAGCCTGTGAAATGAGCTGATGTAGCGTCAAGAAAGCAACACACCCCTCCCTGAAAGTTACCTCTTTCCTCTGCTCATCAGCTTTGCTGTGCTGCCCGGATGCCGGCAAGTTGCAGACTGCTGTTGGGGAGGCAGGACCCAAAATAAGAGCTGTCAGCTGGGTCCCCGCACCGAAATGATGCCCGGACTCAACGCTGCAGGCGGCGGGGATGGTCTCTCCTCCTCCCCTCCGTTTAATTTAAACCCCTGACACTGCAAGATGCCCGCTCCTACATCTCCAAAGGACCTCCTCCCTCCCCACACTTCCTCACAACCAGGTTCAAGGCTTTGCTCCACCTCCCGCATTTGCTCACCTGAAGATGCTTTTCTTGCAAAAAAAAAAAAAAAAAGAACAAGAAGAAGGAAAAGACAGGGACTGCAGAATCCCTTAATTGCTTCCTCTCTGGGACCACATTTTGGAAAAGGTGGGACTTGCTCTGAAGTTTGGGAATTGGAGGCTGATGCCCCGGAGGGAGCAGAGTGACGGTCCACACCATCACTTTACTAAAAAAGGACAGAGGAAGACCCAGGGTAAAAAGAATAGGAAAATTCCTCTCTGTCCGCTGGCAAATTTTCAACGGGTTGGAAATGTCTCTTTTTCGCTTTCCGTCAAGAAAATCCCGTTTAAGAGATTTGTGTGCACGTGAAATGTACGAGACAGCCACAGAGTGTAAATTTTGTCCTGACGTGTCTGTCATTCTGAAAGTTGCTGCCCCTGCCTCTCTGCAAGTTCGTATCACTGGCGGCTGACCCAGGGACTTAATTGGGAACATTCCAGGAGAGTGAAGCACTTTCAATGCGGATCCGGTTAAAATAGCGCATGCAGGATAGATGAACCCAGAAGCTGGAGCGGGTGCGGGGAGAAGTAAGGATTCCCCGATTTTGGACTGAGTGCCAACTCAGAGTCTGAGAAAGGACAATAGAGGAGAAAGTGGGGGAGGGCCACTCAGTTCAGAGGAACCAAGTGCATCCATTCCATGTACCTTTCATCACTGAAGGACGGACGACAAGGTGCGTGTGGCTTGTGTCTAAGCAGACTAGGAGGGAAGGCTCTGGGGCCTGCGTCCTGCCTGGGACACCCTCGGCCACGCTGCTGCAGTGCGCCACGGCCACAGTGGACGCTGCATCCCCCGCCCGCTGCCCTCACCCACCTGCCTTGCGCTGGGGCCTTGGCAGACAGGTAAGGCTGTGCTGGGGGACAGAGCCAAGGACCTGCTGCAGTCGGTCTATTGGCACCGTCCTCCAAACTGCACCCAAGGTGGCCATGGGGGATGGCCGCAGTCGTGTCCACAGAGTTTCCCAGCGGAGGGGACCCCAGTCCTTCCATGTCATAGACAGGAAAGCCAAGACCCAAGTAATGGTGGGGCCCCACGCCCAGTCACCACCTGGCTGGTAGAGTGCAGAACCTGGGTTAAGATTTGGGTGTTCAGAGTCTTTGTCCTGGGACCCTCCCCCTGCTCTGGTCATCACCCTCCTCTTAGGGAAGCCACCTGCATCTGTCACTTCCTCACATAACCTTGAGGGTTACTCTCTGCTCTGCCCTCCAATTTCCACTCCCTTGATAGGCCAAGGGATTTTAAGTCTTTCAGGCGGAGGTGGCAGTGGTGGTGGGGGCACTGTCACTTCCTTCCCTGCTTACCACTTAGGAAGAAAGGCAAGCTTTCTTCGGCGTTCTCCAGTTTTGAGACCAGAATATCATTTGTATTAGTCTGCTTGGGACTGCGGTCACAAATGGCCACAAACTGGAGGCTTAAAGCCGTAGAAATGTATTGTCTCATAGTTCCAGAGGCCTGAATTCTGAGATCAAGATGTTGGCCGGGTTGGTTCCTTCTGGAGGCTCTGGGCGATCATCTACTGTATGCCTCTCTCTGCTGGGTTTGGTGGTGGCCCCCCAGTTCTGGGACGTCCTCAGCTTGTAGGCGCACCCGACCCGTCTCCGTCTTCGTCTTCACACGGCCTCCTCCCTGGGCGTCTTCCTCTTCTTTTTGTCCTCCCTGTAATAAGGACACTTGTCATTGGCTGTGGGGCCCACCCTAACCCTGCATGGCCTCATCCTGAGATCCAAATTATATCTACAAAACCCCTTTCTCCAAAGAAGGTCATCTTCACAGATTCCAGCAGGACAACCCACTACCTTGTCCATAGAAGGCTTCCCGATGAGAACCAGTCGTGATGAGATGCAATGCCTACCCATCCCATCTTAGTCTTTAAAAGATGCCATAACGGGGGTCCTTCTGGTTAGAAGTGGGTAGCTACATCTGTGGAATGTTCTCTGGTTGTGTTGACTTACTTAATTCTTACACCAGCCTCTGAGGCACTACCGTTATCATTCCCCATTTCACAGTCCAGGAAACAAGGCACAAAGAGGTCTGGGTCATGCAGCTCCGTGGCAGTGGCAGGAGGTAGGCTGGCCGGCTTCGGGATGTGTGCACGGAGCCACACTCCTGCTTACTTGTGCGGGGGCCGTGGACCCCGCTCTCTCAACCTGGCACCACTGATTTTCTATCCAACCCACATCTCATGTTTGTGTCTTTTGCAAATACTTACTTATTGGGCACTTCTGGATGTGAGCTCTGTGCTGATCTACCTTCGGATGCCACTCTTTGCTGTCCCTACCTAGGGTGGCCTCTGGAGCCTTCTGACACGTAGGACTGTGCAGGGGAGCGTGTGGGGTCATCCTAGGAATGGAGGGGTGTTGCCTCCGTACCTCTCACTTGGTCACTAGTGGTTGGGAAAACACTCCCAGGTCCGTAACTAACATGAAACATGCGTCCGTTTTTATTTTATTTTTAAGATTTTATTTATTCATTTGATAGAGAGAGATTACAAGTAGGCAGAGAGAGAGGGGGAAGCAGGCTCCCTGCTGAGCAGAGGGGCTCAATCCCAGGACCCAGAGATCAAGACCTGAGTGGAAGGCAGAGGCTTCACCCACTGAGCCACCCAGGTGCCCCCATGCATTCGTTTTTAAATCAATAGGAAAGGAGCACCTGGTGGCTCAGTCGGTTAAGCATCCATCTTTGGCTCACATCATGATCCTGGAGTCCCAGATGGAGTCTGCATAGGGCTCTCTGCTCAGCAGGGAGCCTGCTTTTCCCTCTCCTCTGTAAACCTCCCCCCAACCCCCCACTTGTCCTCTCAAATAAATTAATAAAAAATCTTTAAAAAAATCAATAGGAACGAAGAAACTTAGGAACCATGGTTGTTTTTGGAACTGACAACATTATGGGTCCTGCTATCTTAACAAATCTGTTGATTCTTTTTCTTTTTTCAAGAACAAGCTTTAATATATAATAGATTTCTCCTTCATCCCTAGGTGCTTGTATCTTTGGCATACAAATGACCCTGTTGACTGAGACCTTGGAAAAAAATACGCAGGGTTCCTGTTCCTTGTTGAGTCTCCCGCGCTGGCCCGGAGCCTTGTGCATGCACAGGGGGTAAAAGGCTGATGCTGCCCGTTTTCTTCCCTGGCAGCCTCCTGTGAAGTTAATACGCAACAGCTCTCTTTTAAGTCCTGTGACAACAGGAGAAAACTGGGTGACACCTAGGGAAAGGGTTCTAACTGGCCGACGTTCTAAGAAATTACTCGAGAGTTGATTTCAGGGTCTTTCCCTTTCTGGGAGGAGGTACAGCTTGAAGGGCTGGGTGGGTGCTGGCCGGAGATAAGCTGCAGATCGCTATCTGACTCAGGAGATTCCCTACATCTTAACTCATAAAAAGTCCCTCGACCTTCCGATAGCCAAACATCTGGGTTGGGACCAGGGACGTCAACGTGCCACTGTGGTTTTCCTTTCCGGATGAGTAAAGCCTTCTGTGATGACTTCCATGTGCTTGGGCGCTTTCCTTCCCAACACAAAACCACCATCGCCAGGGAGGGGGTAACGAGAGGGCGCTTCTGTTTCCCACAGGAGATAAAGGCTTTTCCGCCTCGACTCTTACCCCGGGTATGCTGATAACCGCCCGGAGCCGTTCGTTCTGCCCCGAGCAATGCTGCTTGAGGGATGACAAAGCGAGATGTCATCTTCTTCTGATTAGCACCGACCCTTGCGCCTCAAATAGTGACATTGCCTCTGTCTCCTGCTTCTTCGTTGTCAGCGATCCTACCGCAGCCTCCTACCCTCCCCACCCGCCTCTGGGTATGTTTGAACAGAATCATAAACGCGCGCGATTATCAGCTCTGGCAGCTCACAGAGGGACTCTGTGGGGATTCGCACTTGTTCGTTTAAAAAGTGTTTGCTGAACACCTACTGTGTGCAGAGCAGTGGAGAGACGGAACTTCTGTCCACCCTGGGCTGAAAGTGAGCTTGCGCGGCACAGACGGTCAACCCATCTGCTGGAGGTTCATCCTGACACAGGGGTGTCTGTGTCGGACAGGAGAGAGAAGACCGGCACTGCAGAGGTCTGATAGGGGTATTTCCAGGCCCCGGAAGGCAGATAAAAAATATTTCTGGTGCAAGGAAACATTCCTGGGGTGACCACCCTGGTTATGGAACCCATATGTTTTGGTCTGTGCCCAAGTGTCCCCTCTCCGAGAGTCCTTCCCTTCTTCCAAACAGCACACCAGCAGCACCCACTCGCCCTTTCCTGGCCCCGCTGTACTTCTGTTCTGAGCTGGTCTGTCGTGCCTGGCTCCCACACCTACTGACCAGAATGCCACCTCCCCGAGAGCAGAGAAGCAGGCTGTCCCCTTGCTGCTGTGTCCTCAGCACCACAGCAGTGCCCTGTGTGCGGGAGAAGCCGCAGACTTCTCTTTTTCCATCCGTGCCTGGTGGACTTCTTCATCAATTCCAGGCAAACCTGTGACCTCCATCACTTGGGGACTTCCGGTGTCCCTGCGTTAAGTGGACGTCGGCTCCCCCGAAGCCCGAATTCTGGCTGCTCAGATCATGCCCTTGGGAGTCACCCCTGCCATTCCCAGCGCAGAAGGAGCTCTCCTTCTCTCTGGGCACAGCCTTTCTGAGCGCCCCTCATCTTAGGGTACATGCGAACGCCTCCCTGGGGCCCAGGCCCACCTCCCCTACCCCCACCTCTTCTTGGCTGTTCTCCTTCATGCTGGGCTCCAGCAGCACAGCCTCCTTTGGGCTTTTTGTTGTTGTTGTTGTTGTTGTTTTAATGCCCCTTGCAGGGGCGCCTGTGTGGCTCAGTCGGTGAAGCGTCAGCTTTCAGCTCAGGTCATGGTCCTGGGGTCCTGGGATCGAGTTCTGCATCAGGCTCCCTGCTCAGCGGTGACCCTGCTTCTCCTTCTGCTTGTGCTCTTTCTATCTCTCAGACAAGCTAATAAATAAAATTTTTAGCAAAAATAAATAAAATGCCCCTTGCAGTTTCCTCACTGGAACTTTCCCCAGCCGGCCCCTTCTCGTCTGCCCCCTCACCCTTGGAGCCTCTTCCGACCGGTGCCTGTGTCCCTGCTCCTCACCCCCTCCCAGACCGTCCCCTAGCCTGGCACCGGCCACTCTGGTCTGCCCTTCACTTAGGCTTCTGCCCGCCTCACGGGGAGGACGGTGTTCAGGGCTGAGCTCCCTGACACCAGGAAGGACAGCAGTAGCAGTGATAGTATCTGCTGGAGAAAGGGACCAGCTGCTGTGTCGTCCCCCGGCCTGCAGCCGTCTTTCCAGGGCCCTCTGCTTGGTCACCTCTACCAGTTTCCTGGGGCGGCCGGTAGCAGAGCGCGGCCTGGACAACAGAAATTTATCTTCTCAGTCCTGGAAGCTGGAAGTCCGAGATCAAGGTGTCGGCAAGGCTGGTCCCTCCGGAGGCCTCTCCCTGGCGCACAGACGGCCGTCCTCTCTCTGGGTTCTCTCGCGGTGTCCCTCTCTGTCCCAGCCTCTCGTCCGCTAAGGCCACCAGCCAGACTGGACCAGGCTCCATCCACCCTCAGGACCTCCCGGTCACCTCTTGAAAGCGCCCATCCCCCCGTTTAGCCACATGCGAAGGTGCTGGAGGTCAGGGCCTCAGCGTGTAAATTTGGGGAGACACAGAACGACACCCACGCGCCCCGTTGGCATCACCCACCCTGGCCGGGTGTTTGTCTTCGTGCTTTCCCGTGACCTCAGCGCTCAGCCCCCGGCCGCCCTCCTCCTCCGCATCCCTGTTGCTCATGCTTTGCTCATAGAAGCTTTCTCCTCAGATCTTTGTTTCTCCCGTTTCATCACCCGGTTGCTCAGCCCACCGCACGGCAATTCCTGCGTTTGCGGAGGGCGGACTAAGGGCCAGGCCCTGCTCCCTCACTTCCCCCATTTAAGCCTCACGTAACCCACGAGGCAGCTCTAACATGTAGGCAGGCATCCGAGCCCACACAGGTCCGATGAGTCGCCCAAGGTCACAGGGCTGAAAGTGGGCGGGGGGGGGGGGCGGTGCATGAGGTAGAACCCAGACTTCCAGCTGCAGGGCATATGCTCTGAACATTGTTTGCCCACAGGTCACCAGGGCTCGTCATCAAGGGGGAGAGGAGCAGGGCAGACAGGCCTGCTCAGAGCAACGGACAGGGCTCCTAGTAGACTGACACCCAAAAACGATAAGGAAACGTTATGAAGGCTGGAGTAAGAATGAAAAGCACAGCCCTCTGGGTCCATTTCACAGAAGGGCTAATAGCCCTGCACGCCTCAGTAGGCCCCTGAAGCACCACCGTACACATCATCATGAGTAACAGCAGGAAAAAAGTCTGTTCCGTTAGCGCTGGCAGAGTTAGCAAATAAAAATGCAGCACTCCCAGTTAAATTTGAATTTCAGATAAACAACGAATTGTTTTTTTAGTATGAGTTGGGTTCTATGTAATAGTTGGGACATGCTTATACCAAAGAGTTGTTTGTTGCTTATCTGAAATTCAGATTTCCTGGGTGTCCTGTATTTTATCTAGGAACGCTCTATGTTCACTACCTGCTTGGTTTAGAAAGGCAAGAGGGGGCACCTGGGTGGCTCAGCTGGTTAAGCAGCTGCCTTTGGCTCAGGTCATGATCCCAGGGTCCTGGGATTAAGCCCCACATCAGGCTCCCTGCTGAGTGGAGAGCCTGCTTCTCCCTCTCCCTCTGCCTGCTGCTCTGCCTACTTGTGCTCTCTGCCTGTCAAATAAATAAATACGATCTTTTAAATAAATAAATAGGCAAGAGAAAACAACTGGTGCTTAAGTGGCCCTTTATGACAGATGTGACAGATAAGAACTGTGTAAATGACAGAAGCTGTAAATAAAGAGACTAATAAAATGGACGTGTCTTTTTCACACACACACACACACACACACATACACACAAACGCACGCGCATGCGCGCGCACACACACAATATTGCAGAGGTCGAATGTCTTGGGATATCTTCGCTCCACTTGGTGAACAGGGACCCGAGTTGCTCCTACCTTTCTCTTCCTCCACTCTCGTCTTCCAGTCTCACAGTTGCCTCATGAGCCAAAAGAGTTGCTGAAACCCCAATTGTTACATCAACATTCCAGGCAAGAAGCAGGGAGCTGGTGGAGGAAGAATATGAAAAAAAAGAAGATGAAAAAAAGAATATGCCAGCAGTCTGTCCCCCTTTTCATCAGTTCTGACAACTTCTGCTTACATTGCATAGGCTAGAATGTGGACATGTGGCCGTATTTAGCTGCAAGAGAAACTTTAAATGCAGTGTTGTAACTGTGTATGTTGCCGCCCTGAATAAAATCAAGGGTCTGTTACAGAAGAAAGGGGGAATGGACACTGGGTGGGCAAACAGGCTCAGTAGAACACTGCATCCTCTTGCCTCATTCATTAGGACACCTGGGTGGGAGGGGCTCACTTTTTAAAAATATGGGCAATTTTAACATGGCTACTGTTTCGTTCTATAGACTTTTCTGTTTACAGTTCTAAGCCACCAAGGGCACAATTTAATATATCGGAAGAGTAATAAGATACAGCAGCAGATTGACTTTTTATGTCTAAAATCTAATTTTAAAAGAATCTTTTTAAGGCAAAGAATAAACTCCTTGAAGAATATATACCTGGTTTTCTGTGACTCTCTGCGCTTCCTGTCTTTAGACCTTGACGAGCTGTTGGAGCTCTTACCCGTGACTGGTGTTTTGGAGCAATTTTCTGGGCACCCTGAAGTCAGTCAGTGATTCACACGGGTCCCTGAAGTTCTGCTGAGAATTTTTCACCTTTTAGATTTAGTATCAAGCAAAACTCTCAAAAGGTGACAGAGAGAAATCCTTGCTTTGCCTGCCGTCTTTGGTCATGAAAACCGTGTGTAGCAGGGCAGTAAATGGGACCCTGGCTACCCTCGGTCTTTAGAGGCCAGGATTCTCCCTTCCAGGGTGAGGTGTGGGCGGCTGGACCACTTTGCACCCGCTACTTTGAGGAAGAAAAAGCAGGCCGCCCATTTGAGGTCAGGGAAAGAATGTCTTCATGGGTCAGCGTCTTGTGAGTATCGCCCCCTGGTGGAGGAGTAGGGGCTTGTCTTCTCCTTCACTCCGTTGGACCGGAGGGATCTTTCTGGAAAGAGAACTCAGACGACAGGCACAGTTCCCCAGTGCCCGGATGCAACCCTCGCCTGAGCAATCCAAAGGCGGGGAGGGGGCGCCTGCCTAAAGCAGCCCCTGGCAGTGACATTCTTTGCCTGACCTCGGGTCTGAGGAGGGAGCTACCGCAGACCCGCTGTGGGTCTGGGAGGGTCCTTGGGTCCTCCCAGCCAGATGAGCTGTGAAGGCTTAGAGCGGTCCAGAGGATGAGTTCGAATCTCCAGGGTCTGGGGCTGGAATTACAAATAACAAAGGATGGGCCAGAGGAGGTGTTTTCACAGGAAGCAAAAGAACAGCAGGTGTGAGCTCTTCCTTGCTAGAGTCTCCAAACACCCTCCAAAGAGCCCAGTGTGGCAGGTTGTAGATGCCTGTGGGAACTTGGAGCGGAGCGCAGTCATGCGAATCCATGACCTCCCAGCACAGGTAAACCTCACCTGCCCCCTTCTGTGTCTTCCTCCTGCCCCAGCCGGGATTCTGGAAGAGGCAGGGACTACAGCTAGCAGGTGGAGGCGTGCACGGGCACTGCCCCCCACCCCCAGGAGCTGGGGGGGGGGGTGGAGAAGCTGTAACTTTGACTAATATATGGGACTGGACATTTAAAATCCTGGCTGGAGAGAGGCCAGAAAACTCGGATTTCATCCTCCAACTCCATGCCCGGGTGGAGTTAGAACACCCTCGCGGGTCCACAACGGGAAGTTGTTTCCTTTTGCACCCAGTGAGCCCCACTGTTCACCAGCTACACACAAAAGCTTTAAGACATGTCAGGGTTGATGTCCCAATTGCAGGGAAACACAATTAGCTCGTGCATTAAGTAGGGCTCCATTTGCTTCCCGCCTCCCCTCCAGATACCTGTTTACGTGGAGCTGCACTCGTTAGGGCTCTATTTGCAATTTAGGTTTCTTCAAATATCTGAGAGCCTCGTTCTAACATTACCCAGCATCCTGGAGCTTAATAAACTCATTTGGGGGCCTCCTCCACGTGGTGCTTAATTCCAGGGACATTAGGAGAGCATCACTGTCATCTTACCCGACTGCATGGGTTCTGGGAGTGTCGTGTTTCAGAGCCCCTGGCACGTGTTGGAATTTCATGAGCCTTTTGATTTAGTAACGGGGACTTACACATACTCAACACTTTCCCTTACTGGACTGGTCATTGAGGCAAAGTGTCTGACTTAAGCTAATATGTACCTTTTACAATAAAATCGCAGCCAGACAGGCTGTTGTTGGGGCATCGAGAGGAACAGGGAGCAGTGGGCCAGGGTCTGGTCCCTTGAAGAAGTTTCCGTTTCTGCTGCACGAACATTGGTTGCTGTCCCAGCTCTGGTGGATGTCAGCCTCTGGGATTAACCTCCCTGTGTCCGACCCTCCCAGACGAGAGTAAAAGGATGACTGGGTTGTCCTAATCCTGGGGTGCCGCAGAGACACGGGGCCACTGGTCAAGTGATGCCACCCAAACCACATGCCTCTCAGCTCCTTGTCCATGGGATGCTACCCCGATGTGTCTTCACGTTTCTTTTTGGCAATTTTTTAAATTGTGACAAAGTATACATGACATCTGCCGTTTTAATCATTGTCGAGCAGACAGTTCCGTGGAATTAAACATTCACAATGTTGAGGAACCGTCATCACCATCCATCCCCCCAATTTTTTTTCATGTTCCCCAAACAGAAACTCTGTCCTGATTAAATGCTACTTCCCCATCTCCCCCCTCCTGGTCCTGGCAACCATCATTCTGCTTTCTGTCCCCTTGAAGGTGCCTGTTGTACGTATCACGTGTAAGTGGAGTCATACGACGTTTGTCCTTTCGTGTCTGGCTCCTTTCACTAAACATAAACGCCTCCAGCATTCATCCACATTGTAGCAGGTGTCAGAATGTCCTTCCTGCTCGTGTCCGAATACCATTTCATTGTGTGGACAGAGCGCCTTCCGTTTGTCTGTTCATCTGTCCACTGACACTTGGGGTGTTTCTACCTTTTGACTGTTGTGAATAACACCGCCATGAACATGGGTGTACAAGTCTCTGCGCCCGTGCTTTCAATCCTTCGGGGTACGTTCCTAGAAATGGAATTGCTGGACCATATGGTACTTCCTTTTTTTTTTTTTTTAAGATTTTATTTATTTATTTGTCACAGACAGAGAGAGGGAGAGAGCGAGCACAAGCAGGGGGATAGGGAGAAGCAGGCTCCCCGCTAAGCAAGGAGCCCGATGCAGGGCTCAATCCCAGAACCCTGGGATCATGATCTGAACTGGAGGCACGTGATTAACCCACCGAGCCACCCATGTGTCCCATCATATGGCAATTCTATGTGGAACTTTCTGAGGAACCTCTGAACTGTTTTCTGTAGCAGCTGCTCCAATTTCTATCTGTTCAAGCGGTGCATGAGAGTTGTGTTTTCTCTACATCCTCACCAACACTTGCTTTCCCTATTTTTGGTTGGTTTGTTCAATGATAGCCTTCCTAGTGGCTGTGAGTGGGCTCCCACTGTGGTTTTGATTTGCATTTCCCTAAAGACTAATGATGTCAAGCATCTTTTCATGTGCTTATTGGTCACCGTATACCTTATTGTCTGTCTTCTTTTGAAATGCCTGTTCATAGTCCTTTGCTCATTTTTGAATCGGGTTGTTTTGTTGTTGTTGTTGTTGTTGCTGAGTTGTAAGAACTCTTTCTTTCTACTGAATATTGATCCCATATCAGACATACGATTTGCAGAATCTTGTCCCATTCTGCGGGTTGTCTTTCCCCCCTCTCGCGACAGTGTCCTTTAATGCACAACCAAATTGACTTTGGGCATATGTGAAAAAAAAGAGTTGACCTGACGAAGATCTGCCAGAGGACAGTTTTGTTATATTGATGAATGTGCTAAAGAGGGGTATGCCGGGGTGGCTCAGTCGGTTAAGTGTCTGCCTTCATCTCAGGTCATGATCCGGGAGTCCTGGGATCAGGACTTGCATTCAGATACCTGCTTAGCAGGGAGCCTGCTTCTCCCTCTTCCTCTCCCTGCACTCATGCTCATTCTCTCTCTCTCTCACAAATAAATAAATAAACTCTAAAAAACCCAAAGTGTGTACTAAGGAGAGTCTGGTCCTGGGTGTTGCAGAGATCTATGTTCATAAGATAGAGTCGCCACCAGACAGTTTGCTCTCCAAGTGCTTACAGGATAGTTGACGAGACCTTGCCCACGAAACAGAGGCCAGAGAACAATCAAAATAGATATTCACAGGTGCTGGATGATCCTTTCAAATGTGTGAATTCCAGCTGATGTGATGGGAGGGTTCCAGTCTCAAGGGGGTGCTGGTCGGGGAAAGCCCTCGAGCCCTTCGTCACCTGCCCCAAACCACACAATCAAATTTCTCAACGGTGATCAATATTCCCACCCTCACAGCAGATGCTCTGTGACATCTAAATTAGCAAGACTCGAGAATGTTCCCTTAGGTATTACACCATCCCCTGCTCCTCTGGTCCCTTACCAGTCCGGTTCTATTCCACGGAGAGACTTCTTTATAGCTTTGGGACAGACGTCAGTCTCTCAGCCGTCCCACTGCTTGTGGAGCCCTATGCCAGTGAATCGAAGCACACAGATATTAGTTTATGTCGTGCGTGCTGTTGCTGAAATCAACAATTCAATTACTTGAATCAAAGTAATAAGAGAAGTTATTTACTGTTACATGTAATCGGATTTAATGAAATATGATCTTACAAAACAAGAAAGTTAAAAAGCAATTGTTTACATGGAGTAAAAGTATATGTATATCTTTATATGTTTATTATTTTTTTAAGGATTTTGTTTATTTATTTGAGAGAGAGAGAGAGAGAGAGAGAGCACTAGCGGGGTGAGGTGCAGAGGGAGAAGCAGCTTCCCTGCTGAGCAGGGACCTCAGTGTGGGGCTCCATCCCAAGTCCTGGGATCATGATCTGAGCCGAAGGCAGATGCTTACCCAACTGAGCCACCCAGGCGCCCCTAAAAGAGTGTATGTTTGAAAGGCTTCATCTTAAACTCCTATGAAGAGATTTTCTAAGATTGATAAGGTGGGTTTAGGGAAGCATTACATACCCGGACTATGGCACCAGAGCCCCTCTCCATGGAGGTCATGGTTTCTGAAATGAATGTAAGTCCACCAGAAATAGCACTTCTAAAGGGTTCCTATGAATGTATGATGCAAGGCTTTTTCGCAATATTTCTGTGATTTCAGGCCAGGTCCGCTCACGCTTCAGGGAGCCTAATGCCACTGATTTGACTTGCTGACCCTCCCTCCTTGAAGCTGGTCTCCCCTAGAAGAGTTGAAGCTCCCTGGGGGGAGCTATGTTTCGGAACCCCCAAAGACGGACTTTGAGAGTGGAGGGACGCAGCTGCGTTAACAAAGCCCAGGTGGCCTCCTTGGTGATTCCTCCACCCTGGTCCCTGTGTCTAACCCATCAGCTAGTCCTGTCGATGTCCTCCCTCAAGCTTCTCTTCACGAGATCCAGGAGCCCCCGATGCTCTGGCATGTGCCACCTGATGCCGGAGGGACTCTCCTCCAGTTCCTAGAGATTATAAATGATTTACCCTGCACTGTGCCTTTCATACACAAACCAACCAATCCAGAGTCCACACTCCCCACCACCGACGCTAGGAGGCTGTCCCACTCAGGGCCACCTGCCGGAATCACCCAGAACCAGGGACAGACAACCAGGGGGCAGCCCCCGTGCCCAGAGCCTGCCGGAACTATCCAAACTTACCTAAGCCTTCTTCCCCGGCCTTGCCCGTGCTTTCCCATGGAAACCACAATAAAGGCCCTTGTGCACATTTTCCCTGGCTCCCTCTGCGTCTGGCTGACCCTGGGGCTTCCCCACGTGGCCCGGTGTAGGTGGCCTAGCATGTCCTCCCTCCTGGGGACGGTCACAAACTACCTTTCCAATGACAGGGTCTATTAATCTGTAGGCCTTGCCATACCTACTTGAAATAATAACACATTTCAAAACACCCTGGAGCTGTGGGTCCCACTTCCCACCCCCTACCCCAGACCCTTTGATAACCGCCCCACCCCCACTCTCTCCATGTGCTTCTCCTCTAAACCCGTGGCCCAGGACCCCGGGGACTCTCCTAAAATGAAAAGTGGTTGCGTTGCTCTCTTACTTATAATCCCCCAGAGCCTTCCGCTGTAGTTAGCATAAAAGCCACACTCCTCACCCGTGCCTTACAAGCCATCTTGGGCCACTTCTGGCTCCGCGCTCGAGCCACACGGGCCTCCTCCCAGTCCCTCAGAGAAGCTGCGTGCTTCCCTGCCTCCGGGCATTCCACCCCCTCATTCTGTTTCTCTGTGGTCATTGTGCTTGTCACTGTCACCTCTCCCCACGGCACCCCCCACTTGGACTCCAGTGGAAGCTCCTTGCGAGCCTGGGCCTTGCCCACGGTTGTGTCCCCCGAGCCAGTGTTTCTGGCGTGGAGCCCTGGAGTCATGTATGAGGGGTACCTGAGCTGTATTTCCACGTCTGAAGTGGGGCTGGTGACCCCACAGCCACCTGGGAGCTGCTGGCTCCAAGAGGCCCCCAACTTCTGGACCCCCCGCCAGACTACTGCAGGGTCAAGGCTGGGAGAGGCAGACTGTGCCTGCTTCCTGGAGAAGCCAATGGAGAGGCAGCCTCTGTCTCATGAGGTCCTGCTGACCATCCCATTTCCCGGCAAGGGTGCCCTGTCCTTCCCCAGACCCCAGGCCCATCCGTCGTCTGCTCCAGAAGCTTGGCTGTCCCCAGGCTGTGTCTCCACTTGGCCCGAAGGATGCGATGCAGCTTTTGCTGGTGCAGAGATGTCTGGGGAGGCTGCCAGCGCTTTTATCTTTTCATTTCATCTGCCAGCCCAGAGCTTTTCCCTGCTTTTGACTCTTGAAGCTTAAGGTAAGAAACATTGACCTTGACTACAGGGAGCCTCTTGCTTTGTTATTCAAGGTCCCCTGTCCCGCTGCACATTCCAGGCCAGCTGCTCCCCAGTCTTCTCTCTGCTTTTCCCTTGACTCCTGACCTCCTGGGCAGCCTCAGAACAAAATTTGGGATTCCCCCCCCCCCCCGCCCCCGAGACCCACCCCCATAAAGATCTGGCTCGGACTGTTGCAGCATTACGGGTTTACCTCTCCTACCCAAGGGCTCCACGGCGCCTCCCCAGACTGCTGCCAAGGGGCCGCTTAGAGGAAACGCTCCCAGCGTGACTCACAGCTGTGTGCAAAGCGAAGAGGACTTTGACACCCGAGCCTGGTGACACTGGTCCCCCACCTTCCATGACATTCATTTGTCAGCATTTTTTTTTATTTTTAATTTTTTTATTTTTTATAAACATATAATATATTTTTATCCCCAGGGGTACAGGTCTGTGAATCGCCAGGTTTACACACTTCACAGCACTCACCAAAGCACATACCCTCCCCAATGTCCATAACCCCACACCCCTTCTCCCAACATTTGTCAGCATTTTTTAAGGATCCACTATTTGCCGGGTATTGGTCTGCTAGGGTCTGCCCACTGGACTGGGCAGGGACTTTGGTCACATCAGTGTTGCACAAGCTATCCAAACAGATGTTTTCAGACTGTATCATGTAGACAGTCGAACAAAGTGGCCCGGGATGACCGGATAGCCACGTGCAAACGAATGAAGTTAGACCTGCTTCCTCTCCCATCATACACAAAAATCAACTCGACATGGACCCAAAGCCTAAATATCAGAGCTAAAACTGTTGAACTCATAGAAGAAGTTGCAAGCGTAAATGTCCATGATGTTGGATAGGCAAAGGCTCTTTAGACTATGACACCAAAAGCACAAGCGGCAAAAGAGAAAAACAGATCAGCGGGACATCATTACGGAATTACTCTTATGCTTCAAAGGACACCATCAAGCCAGTGAAAAGACAGCCCACAGAATGGGAGAACATGAAAAGGTGCTCAATGTGAAAAGCCATCAAGAAGACGTAAATCAAAACCACCACGATTAGATAGCGACTCACACCCATGAGGATGGCTGCGATTGAGAAGTCAGTTAATAGCAAGTGTTGTTGGCCAGAAGGTGGAGAAATAGGAACGCTCGGACACGGTCAGTGGGAACGTCGATTGGCGAGCCACTCTGCCAAATTGTCAGGCCGTTCCTCCAAAAGTTAATTGTCGAGTTACCATTAGGCGGGCCGATTCCACTCCTGGGTGTACATGCCAAAGAAATAAGAACGTGTCCATAGAAAAACGGGTATGCGCGCATTCACAGCCCGTAACACAGATGTCCATGAACTGATGAGTGGATAAACAAAATGTTGCCTCTTCATCCAATCAACTATTACTCAGCAATTAAAGGGATAAGGCCCTGATACACATTGCAACCTGGAGGAACCTGGAAAACATTGTCTAGGCGCACATTAAACGCGCGTGTGTATCTAACGCACGTATACGCAAATGTCACATGTTACATGATTCCGTGTATATGAAATGTCCAGAATTGGCAAGTCACAGAGATAGAGAGTAGATTAGAGGCTGCCTAGGGCTGAGACAGTTGGGCAGAAATGGGGAATGAGTGCCAGGAGATATATGGTTTCTTGTTGGGGTGATAAAAATGTTCTAAATTGGTATTGGAGATGGTCCCATCACCCAGTGAACGCACTAAAAGCCAGTGAATTTTGCTCTGTGAATGGGTGAATTAGATCGTTGGTGAATTATATCTTAGTAAAGCTATTAGTAAAAAGTTCTCAAGATCCTGGACAGTCAGGAGGATTTGAGAGTCTGGAAAGTGATCGTTTGTGGTAGGCAGAGTAATGACTCCCTGAGGATCTCCAGGCCCTAATGCCTGGGCCCTGGGAGAATGTCACCTTCCACGGCAATAGGGACTTTGCAGATGTGACTAAGGATATGGACTCTGAAAATGGGATATTGTCCTGGATTACTCGAGTGTGCCCAGTCTAATCATGTGAGTACTTAAAGGCAGAGACCTTAAAAAAATGGGCACCTGGATGATGCAGTTGGTTAAGTGTCTGACTCTTAATTTCAACTTGGATCATGATCTCAGGGTCATGGGTTCAAGCCCCATGTTGATCTCCGTGCTCAGCAGACAGTCTGCCTCTCTCTCTCTCTCTCTCTCCCGTCCCCCTTCCTCTGCTCTCTCTCTCTCTCCCCAAAATAAATAAATAAATCTTAAAAAAAAAAAAAAAGGCAGAGATCTTTTCTCAGAAAGGTCAGAGAGATGAACCCAAAAAAGGAGAAATCAAAGCATTCAACCTTCTGCGGCTGGCTTTGAAGACGGAAGAATGGGACCATACGTCAGGGAATGTGGTAGCTTCTAGAAGCTGGGAGTAGCTTCAGCTGACAGCCAGCCAGGGAACAGGGATCTCAGTTGTAAGCCTCAAGGAGCTGACTTCTAGTAGCATCCACATGAGCAAGGAAAGTGCTGCCTTAGAAAGGAACACAGCCCTGGAGCCCCGGGGTGTTAGCCCCCTGACGCCCTTGCCAGACTTCTGATCTATAGGGCTGTGAGATAACACATTTGTGTTAAGTCACTAAATGGGGGTACACTGTCATGGCAGCAGCAGAAAAACCGTGTGAAGCTACTTCATGTGGACTTGACGAAGCACATCTTCAGGGGGAGAAAAGTGCTGAGCTTTCTCCTTCCTCCTGCCTGGGGATGAAAAGATCTACTTGTGGCTGAAAATCCACAACACCTGTTCTCCCCCTCCCCACCCGGTGCAAAACGCCGAGTGAACGGGCAGAGCTGACTTAGTGAGTGGTTCTGAAAATAGAAACTGCAACGTGATTTTATTTCTAACTCCACAGACATCTCTTGTGAGTCATTCATCTTTCTGGGTCTCACTTTCCATGCCTGAGAAGCAGGCTGAGTTAACCCTGACTTCTGCCTACTCCCCAGTTTAGGAAGAGGAAAAAATCAGCTTCACGAAGAGAGCCGGAGGGTGCTGCTGGAGAGGTGGGAAGCCACCAACGCAGTCTGGGTTGCGGGAGGCCCCAGGGGGCTTTGTTCCTTTCTTCTGGCTCCCTCTAGGGTGCTTGGGGCTCAGCTGGACCCCCACGATGTAGCTTAGAGTGTCTCGTAGCTGCTGGGAGTACAGAAATGAGAAAAGCTTTAGGGAGGCAAATGTCAGAGGCCCAAATGGACAAGGTTTTAGGTTTGTGTGTTTGGGGGGAGGCAATCCTCTTGCACCTGAATGAGACCAAATTGTTTGCATGATGGAAAGAAAGCGAAGCAATGGTCCGGATCAGACTAGAAGGTTACAGAGTCAGGACCAGCCTGAGATAAGGACTTTGAAAGTGAGGGAGGAGGGTAGAGAAATGAAAACATCACAAGATCCCTGTGTGGGAGCGGAAGGACCAGTGGGGCGCACAGGAATGAACATCCGAGGTTCATTTCACGACAGTCTTCAGATCCCGCCCCCCGACACCTAAGTGGGCGCACGCATTTTCTTAATAAGCTGCTTGTAACTGGGGCACCCGTGTGGCTCAGTCAGTTAAGTGGATGACTCCTGCTTTCAGCTCGGGTCATGATCTTGGAATGCCTGAATCAAGCCCCCTGTGTGTGTGGCAGGGGGTGGTCTGGGCTCAGCCCGGAGTCTGCTTCAAGATTCTCTCTCCCTCTCCCACTGCTTGCGGGTGCCTGTGGTCTTTCTCTAAGATAAATTAATAAATCGTTTTAAAAAGGACTTGAGGGGGGCGCCTGGGTGGCTCAGTGTGTTAAAGCCTCTGCCTTCGGCTCAGGTCATGATTTCAGGGTCCTGGTATCAAGCGCCGCATCGGGCTCTCTGCTCGGCAGGGAGCCTACTTCCTCCTCTCTCTCTGCCGGCCTCTCTGCCTGCTTGTGATCTCTGTCAAATAAATAAATAAATAAATCTTAAAAAAAAAAAAAAAGGCCTTGTGGGGTGTCTGGGTGGCTCAGTCAGTTAAACGCCTGCCTTCGGTTCAGGTCATGACCTCGGGGTCCTGGGGTTGAGCCCCGCACGGGCTCCCTGTTCAGTGGAGCCTGCTTCCTCCCTTTCCCACTCCCCTTGCTTGTGTTCCCTCTCTCGCTATCTCTCTCACCCTGTCAAATAAATAAACGAAGTCTTTAAAAAAATTAATTAAAAAAAGAATTTGACTTGGCTATGGGATATTTTCTTTAAGATTTTATTTATTTATTTGACACAGAGAGAGAGAGAGAGTGAGCATAAGTAGGGAGAGTGGGAGAGGGAGAAGCAGGCTCCCCACTGAGCAGGAAGCCCAATGTGGGGCTTGATCCCAGGACCCTGGGAAGATTATGACCTGAGCTGAAGGCTGATGCTTAACCGACTGAGCCACCCAGTTGCCCCCATTGGATTTTTTTAAAAAAATGCCCTCAAGGTACCCACAAATCACCCTTGTGATGGTCGTATTAGGGACCTGGGAAACATCCCCTGGGCTCAACTCAGTTTGGGGCACCTGCCTTCTCCCATCTGTACCTCCCTTGGCCTCAGTTTACACCGCTGTGTGAGGTATGGCGCATGCAGGGTTACAGAACATGGGAAGGGCTCTTGGCCACGAGTCCCAGCATTATCCAGACTTGTTTGGCCCGCCCTGCCCCAGACCCTCTTGCCTCCTTCTAGCCCAGTGGGTACCTGGCTCCTTGACCCTCCACCCGGGTCCCACCCAGGATGGCCTTAATTCTTCCTGAGGCCTGGCAGCTCCCTGCAGGCCCCCAGATGGCCCCCTGGGCTTGGTTGCAGTGGGGCCCCACCCCCTTCAGCCTCCCGGCCTTCCTGGAACCCTCTTGCCCAATATCCTGTGTGGTAATCATGCCTGTTGGCCCCGCTCAGCTTTGCTGGCCACTGCCAAGTTCCCTCAGCTAGTTCTCGATGCTCTATCTCTAAAGGAACCTTCCTGAACTAAAAAGCTGCTACAGGCTTTTCCTCTCCGGTCAGAATCCCCGACCTGGGTGGTCTGCACCCTTCAGCAGAAGTGACCCTGCATTCTCCTGTCCCTGTGTTGGGAGGAAGGTGGGTCTGGAGGAGGGACAGAAAGAAGATGCTCCCGGAGTAGGGATGAGGGGCCGGGGGTTGGGTGGTCTACATCCAGGAAGCGGTCCTGGGTGGCCCTGCCTTCATTAACCCGAGGTCACTCAGGATCTTCACTCGGGAAGGAGGAGCTGCCTGCTCATGGCGGGGCGCCAGGAGGGGCGCTGATAGCTCTATGGGGTTGGGAGAAAAGCAGGCACGAGGTGGCTGCGTGGTGAGGACAGGGGTAGAGCACTGGCGCACTGTCCATTGTGTGCTGAAAGACGCCGCTGACCATGTCCTCTCACGTACACACCCCGCCACCACCCTGCAGAGAAGGCCGAGTCCCTTTTACTCTCTTGCAAATAAGGCCACCCAGGTGCAAGCGCCCATTTACTGAGTACTTGTCACAGGCCGGGTCCCCGCTGAGGCACACCGTCCCACTGCCCCCACTGTACAGGTTTGGGTCTTCAGGTCACATGGGTGTAAGCAGAGATGGCCCTAGCGTGCTCTGCGACCCCTGAATCACCACTTCGGTGAGTCAGAGGTGGGACGAGCCCAGCTACTCTGCCGATGGAGAAAGGCAAGGCCAGAGGAGGTTGGGTAACCGGGTCCACAGTTCACGCCAGGTCCCAGGGAGGACCCAGCCAACCGACCTCCCGGCGCCCTCCACGACACCACCACTACCCCGGCGGTTGGGGTATCTCGGACGCACAGCGGAACCCAGCGCGCTGGGGGCAGGGCAGGAGGCCGGAGCGCAGGAGGCCCGCTTGCCCGCCCACGTGGCTCTGAAGTCCCGCCCCATCCACGCTAACCGAGAAATCCTTCGGGAGGCCCCGCCTCCCCCACCCCCGCTCCGGCGACCCTGAGGTGGGGGGCGTGGCTTCGCCTGCGCCTCCGCCCCTCGCCCCTCTCCGGGGACCCGACTGCGCGCGCGCTCCTGAGCCGCCCCACTGCGCGCGCGCGCGCGAGGCCACCGGGGTCTGGGGCCCAGGCCCACCGGGCCCCACGCGCTGCCCGGCCCGACGCGTCTCGGGTGCGGCAGGGAAGGGGCGGCCGGGCGGACTCGGTCCCGCGCCCTCCGCGCCCGTCGCCCCTCCTCCCCGGCTCCTCTCGGCGAAACCCGAGCGCGCGTCCGACGCGGGGCCGCGTGACGCGCACCTGTCGGGGCGGGCGGCGCTTGCGGAAGAGGATGCGCGGGGCCCCGGCCTGGCCCGAGCCCGGCCCGCCGAGCCCCGCGCCCAGCGCCGCCGCCGCCCACGTTTCCCGGAGAAGCGGCCGGCAGTGACGGGCGAGATGAAGTAAGCTGCCTCCCCCGCTTGGTCTCTGGCTCCTTCGGCCGCGGGCGTCGCCGGTGGCGGCCGGCGGCTGCGCGCTCGCGCGGGGCCGAGCCCGAGGTCGGTGGGCCCCGTGGCCCAGGAGGCTGGGCGCGCGCGGCGGGAGCTCCTCGGGCTTCTGGCTGGGAAGCGTCTCGCGTCTGCCCGAGTTCCTTCCCAACCCCGCGCCCTCAAAATAAATCCTTCACTTCCCCCCGTGCAGACCCCTTGGCTGCAGGGGGCAGCCAGGTCCCTAGGCTTTCTGGAAAGCAGCTCGACCAGAGGAGGAACTCCGGTGCTTTTTCCCCTGGGATCCGCTTAATCTAGCGTCGGCAAGACCCCGTCCAGTGTATAGTTTCCCAGAAGTGAACCGATCTGCATCTCTGAAAACCAGCTCGCTTAAACTTGAATGTAGTCGGAAGTGAGAACTTCTGGAAAGATCATAAACCTAAATTCTTTGCCCACCCAACCCCCTGTCCTCCCAACAGGGCCCGTGGCTCATGAAAGGGAGCGGACTGGGGGAGACGGGTGTAGAGTGGGCATATTTTAAATTATTTTCTACATTCTTTGCGGTGATGGTTGGTGGGCAGACTTTTTGAGCTTGTGAGGCTAATCTTTTGGGAAGTTTTGGGAGCACCTGAGATGAAAATGCTCCCTGTTTGGCACGAACAGAGCTCATTTTTCTGAGAGTACTTTGTGTAACTTTTCTTTGAGGTACATGACCGCCCAACCAATAACCAGTCTAGGCAAACCTTCAAGTTATTTTTATCCAAAGACTGGAGTTCACTAAGTTACTTTTACAGTCAAATGGTCTTAGGTCATCTAAAAGGGAAGCCAGGAGGCACCTGTGGTCATCAGTGGCTTAGCCACTTCTCACTTTTTTGGTGGAATTTGAACAAGGTAAGATGTCAGGTCGGATTCCAGATTTCCTTGTGGATTCTGCCAGACCCTGACCCAGGGGCAGAGCAGGAAGTCTGTTTTTTGCTTTTTGTTTTCCCTGAGTTGGGAGCCAAGAGGCTCTCTGTCTGGGAGAGCTCTTAACACCATTGCCCCCTAAAGTATTTTTCACAGCCACGATCAGAGCTTTTTTGGCCCAATGTGGAAATGCGGTGGATGGATCCCCATTTCACAGCTGGAGAAGAGGTCCTGGGGTCGTTAGGTGAAAGGCCTGTGGCTACAGAGTGAAGGGGTTTACACCCTTATTCTTAAGGCCAGATTATAAATCCTTCGAGGGCTGGAGTGGGGATTTTGAACCTTTTTAACATAGTATGTCTTTGATTTTTTTGTCAGTATGACTGGGAGGTCATGAAGCTGTTGATGAGCTGTTCCTTGGCATTTTTTTTCTGTTGTGGGCTACTCACTTCATCTTGTAGCTGTTCCAAGAAGCTAGCAAGAAAAGTACCTTTACCCATGCTGCTGTGGGTTTAATCATAACAGAAACTAACATTTCTGGGGAGCTTACCGCATGCCAAGCATTGTGCCATGTGCTTTACAGGGATTGCCCGTTTTCTGCGGCTTATCCGCTTGTCTTCCTGCTCTGTGGTTGCAACACGCGAGAGAAATATAGACTCTGTACACCCCTGTTGGAGCAGAATCGGTGTCGACGCCAATACAGTGTTTTAAATTTCACCGCTGGGGGTTGTGGTCCCGCGTTTTCCTGCTAGGCGGGAGGTCTGTGCTGAGGCCAGACGGCCTGTGTTCACATCCCATCACCTCTGAGCTGCCTGCCCTGCCACAGTTACTTTCCCCTCGGGGCACTTCGGTTTCCTCTGTACTCCGTTCTGAAAATGGGCATAATAATGATACCTACCTCATAGGTTGTGGCAAGAATTTAACTCTAGTGATGGACGTGAAGCTCTCGTATCCGGCGTATGGGACATACTCTGTAAACGTTTCTCTTACTAGTAATAGTGTTGGTAGAGTTAGGAAGCTGCTGTGCCTGGGTGCCGGGTCACAGTGCTTGAGGTCAGCTGTAGACACATTTTCCTTCGTGCCATCATTTAGATGCAAATGGCTCCTACACGGGTAGCAGGAACCTTCTACTGATGGGATTTTATTGGTTCATTCAGCACATCCTTAGAGTGTAACCTCTGTGTGTGCCGGGCCCCGTTTTGGATACTGAAGATAAACCCCAAACCCCCTGCCCTTGTTGGCACTTACATTCTTGAGGGAAGGGGCAGCGGAGAATAAACCAAACAAATACACTTTCCACAGTCAGTATATTAGAGACCGATACGTACTGCGGAGAGAAAGCAGGGAGCGGGAGGGGGCTGGGAGGTTTGCAGTTTTCCGGAGCCGGCTGAGAAAGCCTCGCGGAGAAGGTGACATTTCAACGAAGAATTCAAGTCAGTGAGGGAGTGAAGCGTGTGGACATCGGCAGGGAAAAGTAGGTCGGGGAGAGCGAACAGCAAGTACAAAGGCCCTGAGGCAGGAGGATGGGAAGCTGGAGCCTAGAGAGGGGCAAGGGGCAGAGGAGAGCGAGGAGGTAATAGGTGGAAGGCACTGAAGAGGCCACTGAGTGTCATGTGGACAGAAGCGGAAGGCCAGTTAGATGGTTCTACAGTAATCCAAACAGAGGTGATGGTGGCTGGGAGCAGAGTGCGGTGGCGGAAGGTGGTGAGTAGTTGTGTTCTGGGTAAATTTGGGTGACAGAAATTACAGGATGTGCTAACAGATCCCACGACACCCCCCTCCCCCCGCCAAGTTTCTACCCTCAGCACCTGGAAGGATAGAGTTGTCATTCACCGAGGCTGGGGAAATTTGCATTTGGAGCAGGCTGGGGGAGAAGTCTGCTCAGTTTTGAACAGAGTTCAGTCTTGTAGGCACGCAGCTGTTGGTGTCGGAGTACCCGCTGATGGTGTGAGCCTGGAGTTGGGGGGGAGAAAGCCCAGAATGGAGATGAAGGCCTGGTGTTGTGTGCTGGTAAATGTGTAACGACTCAGCGGGGGCGGGGCTTGGTGATGGGGAAGGAGCCCGATTTACAGCATTTGCCAATATCTGTGGTGCAATATTCTTGCGCTGGCCACGGCAAGCCTCTCAGTATGGAATATCTTCACCTTACAGATACCATAGCTGCTAATGATGTCAGGAGCACAGGTGGAGAGGAAAAAGCAGTCAAATCATTAGGAAACGATGAGCAGTAATAAGTATTTATTACTTTTGTTTTTAATACAGTTTATTTGCTTATAAGTTTGCGTGATTTGGTTTTTAATAATGGCTGTATTTAACACCTGGCTTGAAAAATTCCTGAAAATGTAGCAGCTGAATCTTGTGTCCTGGTGCAGGGTGGCTTGAATACACCCCTGGGGTCACGGGAACCCAAGACAACGAAAACGAAAGAGGTGATAGGTGAAGGCTTCTCTGAGATCAGGGAGGGAAAAGGGTCCCAGAGCCTGGTCTTATAACTCTTGTCCCCAGTCTCGCCCCCAGGGGGAGTAGGGAAGGGTTACAGGTCTCACAGCAGCTGAAGGGCTTGACTTGCACCGAACGTGACTGCGTTTGGTGCCGATGGGCCCGAACAAGGCGAACACAGGAAAAACCCTGGAGTCAGTGATCCTAGAGGGGACTAGGCATGTGTCCCCTCACCCCCTTTGGTTAGAAATGATCTCCAGTTTGAAGTCTGGTTTTACTCCCACGCATTCTTTCAAAAATTCCAAACTCCCAGGCTGTGATTTGGAGAAAACGTCCCTCCTTCCTGCTTGGCAGACAGAAGGTAGAGGTCAAAGGTATCCGTGTGGCATTGGGAAAGAAGACGGGGCTGCGGCAGCCACCGACCTTTACCCCCTCGTCCCTTTCTCCCGCCCCTTGTCGGCTGGGACTAGAGGACCAGAGCCGTTTCCTCCCGTGGTTCACCGGAAACCACCCTGCCCTGGGAGCGCCAGCACACGCTGTGTCCGTGCTCGGACGGGGCAGGCACGGCTGTGGGGGTGCTCCCCAGAAACAAAGGCGGGAACCCTGGTTCTAATCCAAACCTTCTGGCTGGCCAGGTCAGCGCTCACAGCTCTGGCAATGTTGACTCACTTTAAAAGGTGAGTCTACCAGATGCCTGATGGGAGCCCCTCGGGCTGGGCTGGGGTGGGGTGGGGGGTTGCCTGGAATGTGCCCCCGACTGTGGCTGCAAGCCCCGTCAGGCCTGCTGCTAAGAGGAGCCTGTCCGAAGAAGGTCTTCCTCCGGCCCCACAGCCGCGTGCCTGCGCTTCCGGGTGCAGTGTTTCCGGCAAGGACCTTGAATAGCAATTGTTAGAAATGAAAGTGCATCCTCCCTGAAGGTAAAGCTTCAGAGAGGTTTGTCTCAACTTCTGAATGACACAAGTTAGCCGCTCCTTGCTCCCCGCCGAGTGCTCTTTCCCTGGCCCTGCCGCGGGGCTGAGGTCTCAGCCCCTGACCGCCCCGTGGACAGGCGTGGACAGGCGGAGCCGGCGTCTCCCTGATAGGAAGGGGCTTGTCTCCTTTCCGGGGAGAGCTCGGGATCTGGGGGCAGCCAGGTGGCGGTCCTCCAGCCAAGTGTCTTCCTGTCGTAGACGAGGAGCGGCGGCCGGGCGGGAACTCTTCCAGCAGCGGTTTTCTTACTGACTTGTTAATTAAAAATAGAAACCGCTCCGGGCAGTCCCGGCTGTAGGAACGCCACATCCATGCTTCGGGGCTCACTTCGAGTGTGTAACGTTAGGAGGCGTCCCCAGGCCTGTTCTCCCGGAGCAGGAGGCGGGAGGCAGGGCCGCAGAGGGACCTTCGAGAACCTCACGGCACAGCAGAAGCAAGAGCAGCGCTGGGGGTCGGAGCCATCTGCCCACCCTGTGGCCTCTCCCCTGCTCCCAGGCTGGGACCCTGATCTTGACTTGGGTGGGCGGCTCCTCTGAGCCTGTTTATGTCCCTGTGGGGGCAGCAGGGAGGACAGCTGTACCCGTCGCTGGTCGCCCCTTCTCAGGGCCGGGCATCGGGGTGGGGCTGGGCAGTGGGACGGGTCTGTCCCTCCACGCTGCCTTCCGCAGCCCCTGAGACGGGGGCCGTGCGTGGGTTCTTCTGACACTAGTGGCACTGTGTCCCCCCCCCCCCACCTTAGGAGCCACGAGGGGCCTTCCATTTAGCTCAGGTAGTCAACATAGGGGTTTGTCACCTGTGTCACCTCAGCTCAACCTTCCAACCCCCTATTTAGTTTGGTGGTATTGGCCCTGTTCTGTAGTTAGGGAATGAGGGCCCAGACTGAGCAGGTGACTTAAGTAGATCCCACAGCTCAGAGGAGGTGGTCCTGAGCCTGATCCTCGGCCCGAAATGCCACATTCCTGCACTGGACTGCAGGAACTGCTAGGCACGGTGACTGGAGGCTCCGGCTTTGGGACATGCCAGTTCAGCAGTCTTCTGGGGTGGGGGGTAGAGGTCCTGGCCCCTGGGGCTCCCTCACCTGCCTGTCCGGGCTCTCTGAGGTTCCCGAGCTCCGCCTCTTGTCCCTGGCATGTCCAGGGTCCTGGCTGCCGGTGCCGGATCAGGAGCCCTGAGCCGCCGCCTGCCAGCTGGAGGCTCCTCCTTCCCCAGGCTCTTCTCCGGGCTTCGGATTCTCGCCGCCTCTTTCCCGCACTGACCTTGCAGCTTTTTCTTCCCTCTGGACGGGGCGATTGCCAGTTCAGAAAGAAACGCATGAAGGGCCAAGGACAGGGATTGGGAAGCGGGAGAAGAGAGTAGAATGGTCCCGCGGCCCATCTGATTTGGGAGTGAGCATGCGGGGGGTGGGGAGTGTAAGGTGAGGCCCGGGAGGCCGCTCAGCTGGTCCCAGGAGCCTCCGCTTAGAGCCCCGGTGGTGGACATGTCCGGTGTGCGGACACTGCTGTGGCCCCCTCCCCTTGGTTCGGCCACTGACCCAGAGATGAGGAGACAGGGGAAGGTGGGCTGCGGGGTGCTGCTGTCAGAGGGCATCTCCGGTCCCTCAAGATGGAGGACAGCATAGGCGTGCAGGAGGGCAGGCTGGCCAGGTGTCTCTTTAAACCTCAGTTTCCCTACCTGAACAACAGATTAGAGCCTCCGGGTCGAGGGTTGGGCTAGTCCTTCATCTGGGAATGCCTGCTGTATGGGATCTTGAGTCCTCCAGTGCCGCTCCGGTGCCCCCCGCTGGGCCCCAGGGCCCCGTGATTTTGGAGAGCCGAGTCGCTGGCCACCATGACTTTTCCCGTCACCACTTCTCCCTTTCCGCCAAAGCACTGGCCTTGCTGGGAAACGAACAGGGGAGCTGAGGAGTAGGAATGGGGCACATTAAGCCCCACAGCCTTGGTCAGAGCAGAAAGCAACGGAAAGCAAATTCACTGGTGACTTTGTGGCAAGTCCGAGGCCTCTGGCCTTTCCTGTGTGTCAGCTGCTGTAAGCGAGGCTGGAAACCAGCCCAGGGGAGGCCCCCTCAGGGAGGTTACAGCAGGCATTTGCTGGGTGGCAGCTCAGGGGACAGAGAGCCCGGTGCCTATCCCGCTGCCCCTTCCTCGCCCGGGCCCCTTCACCACCCAGGCCTTGGCTTTGCCGTCCGCGGAAGGGAAACTGTCACGGAATCCATGCCGCTGGTCCTTTTCCAGGGCTTTCCTCCGGATGCAGCGAGCTCTTCTGTGCACAAGGACGGAGCTGAGTGCTGCTGCTGTCACTGGCTGACCACCGTGACGGCTGCTGCTTCTTGAGTGCTTCCTGGGCCCTAGGCAGTGTCCTGAGCATTTGTAAATATCCGCTCATTTGTCCTTGTAATAACCGTATGGCGTAGGTCACTGTTACCCCACTGCAGATGAGGAAGCTGAGGCACGGAGAGGTTAAGTACTTGTTCAAGGTCCAACAGTAAGGAGTTGAGCTGGGATTCGACCTCAGCTGGTTCCAGAGATTATGTTTTTGGTTTAGTGTTTTATTTTAATTAAATTCATGCCCAGTGTGGAGCCCAGTGTTGGGCCTGAGCTCACGACCCTGAGATCAAGACCTGAGTTTATCCGACTGAGCCACCCAGGTGCCCCCAGTGTCTTTGTTTTTTATCACTGCACTGTAGCAGTGACTGATAATCATTTTGTGCGCGGAGCCCAGAGAAAGTGGGGAGAACAAAGGGAGGAGGGAGAGGGGGTGATCGTAGCTTCTCGTAGTTCTGGCCCGTCTCGCCTGAAGGCCTGCTCCCTATTCCTGACGTGCCCCAGTGGTCCTGGCGCCCTGTGCTCACAGACGAGCCTGCCTGTGGTCGGAGAGTGGACAGCTCCAATCCCATGGCTGCCCTGAGGGCCTCTCTGGTGCTTCCTGCACCCCGTCGCCCGTCTCTAGCAAGGAGCCTACCACCTTCGCAGGCATAGTCCCTGTTTACAGGGTAGGCTCCCGACCCACCAGCTTCCTGGCACAGAAGCCAGGCTGCTGCAGAGGGAGGGGCAGGCTGTGGGATTATAACATTTTCTGAGAAAACACGTGGTGGTTTTTTGCCAGGCAGGAAATGTTCGATGACCTAGAAATGTGTTTACCTCCAGATCCCAGCCACCTGACCCATGTCTGATCCTTCCTTGTTCCTTGTGTGTCTTACCTCTGCCCAGGCGGCCTGGCTGTTGGAAGATGCTCGCAGTGGCAGTGTGCATGGTCCTTCTGGCCGGCCTGCAGGCCCAGGATCTCCAGGGACATGTCTCCATAATCCTGCTGGGAGCGACTGGAGACCTGGCCAAGAAATACTTATGGCAGGGACTGTTCCAGCTGTACCTGGATGAGGTGGGGAAGGGCTACAGTTTCAGCTTCCACGGGGCTGCTCTGACATCCACCAAGCAGGGCCAGGAGTTCGTTGCCAAGGTCCTGGAGTCCCTCTCCTGTCCTGAGGACGTGGCGCCCGAGCGCTGTGCCGAACTCAGGGGCCGGTTCCAGCAGCTGAGCCAGTACCGCCGCCTGAGGACGAGTGAGGACTATATGGCCCTGAGCAAGGACATCGAGGCACAGCTCCAACACGAAGGCCTCCGGGAGGCTGGCAGGATTTTCTACTTCTCGGTGCCCCCCTTCGCCTATGCGGACATTGCCCGCAGCATCAACAGCAGCTGCCGCCCAGGCCCTGGCGCCTGGCTGCGGGTTGTCCTGGAGAAGCCCTTTGGCCACGACCGCCTCTCAGCCCAGCAGCTGGCCACGGAACTTAGGAGCTTTTTCCAAGAGGAGGAGATGTACCGGGTGGACCATTACCTGGGCAAGCAGGTGAGCTTCAGCGGGAAGCGTGCCAGGGATGGCGCGAGCTGGGCGTGGGAGACCCCACCGACACAACCACGTTGCTGCTTGTGGGATGAAGCCCAGGGCCCTTGTGAAATCGGAGCTCCCGTGGCTGTCCCGCAGGTGGGCAGGTGGCGGGAGGCTGAAGGAAGAGCCGAGCAGCCAGGCCAGGATGCGTGGCTCTCATTCGCGTGGCCCTCGTCCACGTGGCCAGCGCTTTGTTTCTCGTTGCCCTCTGGCCTCTGCACAGGTGTCTGCCTGGCTTCGTGTGGGTCGTGGGGTGAGAATTAGAATGAACTTATTCCATACCCATCTACCTTTTCTTACTGTCTCTGTCCTCCTGAGTTCTGTTTTGAGCCAGAAGGCTGGCGATGAGATCTTCCAGTGAGCAGGGACCCTACGGTTCCGTGGCGGAGCCTGGGGCTGAGCTCCTGGGTGAGGGGGGGCCGCGTTGTCACTCCGCTCCGAGCCTGCCCTGCCCTCCAGGTGCCAATGGCGCGTCTCTTCCTAGAAACCGCAGCAGAAAGCGCACGGTGCAGTCTTCCTCAGTACTGACCAGGCTGGTGGGCCCGCGGCCATGTGGGGGGACACCTCCCAGTCCTCCAGGACAGAGGCGTCGCCATCTAGCCAGCCCTGTCTGCAGCTGCAGCGTTCCCGAAGAGCGCGCCTCAGACCAGGGTCTGACCTGGAGAGCTTTTCCCCTTGCTTCTGGGAAAACGAGAAAAGCGCACTTCCTGAATGCATCCAGTCCGAAGTTTTTCTTGCTCCTTTTTTGGCGTTATAGTAGCTTTCTTTTGTGAGAAGTTGACGGTGATAGAAGGTAAGTAATCTTAAATCTGCTTTTCCTTGCAAAATAAAATGCTGCTGACCCTGTGGAGGTCACTTAACAGGTCTTGGAGTCTGCACGGAGCGAGGACTTCCTGAGGTCCAGGGACGGGGGCTCCTGAGAGCGTCTGGGAGCGGGGCTAGAGGAGTTGGGGCCCTTCCTTGGAGTCAGGATTCGTTCTTCACCCTGAGAACCGGCGGCATAACCGGTCTCCTTCCCTGGCAGGCCGTGGCTCAGATCCTGCCTTTCCGAGACCAGAACCGCAAGGCCTTGGACGGCCTCTGGAACCGGCACCACGTGGAGCGGGTGGAGATCATCATGAAGGAGACGGTGGACGCAGAAGGTGCGTGAGGGTCGCCCGCTCCGTGGCCTCCGCCGGCCCTGTGCCTGATGAGGTGGTGGGCTGAAGGCTCCCATGGCCGGTGCTTCTGGGAGGGAGGTTTTGCCTGGCGTGTGGTCTCAGCTCTGGACTGGGCTAAGCCCTGGGGCGCCTGCAGGTGAAGCCCTCGTGGTCCTCGCTGCCCTCCGGGAGCACATACCTGAGTTTCACGTGGACACGGTACAGACCCTGTGGGCGGCATGAGGGCCCCTCGGACTTGGAGATCATGCAGGGGCGCCGGCTGTCTCGATGCTGCTCCTCACCTGCTCCTTTCCTCCCCTCCCTCCTGTTTGCCGGTTCCGGCTCGGCTGCCGCTCTCTTGGGGAGCTTTGCTCAGGGGCCTTCTCCACGAGGTCGGCTCCCATCAGGCTCTCCGATGGCCACGTGCCTCCCTTCTCTGCCCTCCAGGCTTTTCTGGGTCTTCTCCGGCCCGTGCGCGTCTTTGCAGACCCTGGGCGCCAGGCCCCTCCTTTCTGGCCCCTGGCACACTCGTCAGACGGCCGAGCAAACACCAAGGGAACGAGCGGCACTGGCCTGGGGCCTGGGGCCTCTCTCTGCCAGGTGACCCCGGCACGTGTCGCTTCCCTGCTCGGTGAGGCGGTGCGGACACGGCTGTGGCTCCCGAGGCTGCCCGGAGCTCTGGCCTTCGGGGAGTTCTCCACCTGCTGGGGGCGTGTTGTTACGTTCAAAGCATCTGTTCTTACCCAAGACTGTAGAAGCTAATTATTCTTGTGTCAGTCCCCCCAGGGGCCGAATGAGGTGGGTTCTCATTAGCCTCCACCTACAGGTGCGGTTTGGGGACGTGCCCGAGGTCACGGGGCAGGAGGTGGTGGACCGGGCCCTCGGGGCGCGGTCCGGCTCTGGCCCCCAGGTTGGGCACCGCTGCCTCCCGTTTGTCCCATGGTCTGCTCTCTGCAGCCCGAGCTGGAGGGTCCGAGGCTGCTGACCCACCCAGGCCCAGGTTGGGGGATCCGGGAGGTCTGTGTACTTCTATTTGCCTTTTCCTCTTCTTTCTCCGTCCCTCGGTTACTCTCTCCAGCTTCCCTCCCTTCTAGTGTGTCCAGTGCTAGAGGCTCTGTGTGAGGAAGGTGGCCGTGCGGAGGGTATGAGGCCTGGCTCTGCCCCCGCCACCGCGCAGGTTCGCTGGGGGGAGGGTCTCTTGGGAGAGACTCCAAAATGAACCCCACAGGCAGGCAGTGGGAGGGCTGGGGGCCTGGGGCCCGGGAGCCACGGCTCTGAGGGCATCGCTGTCTTTGAGAGGAGCTTGGTTTCTCCGGTTGGGAGCCCATACCGGAACAGAGGCCCTTTCTCCACTGCGCTGAGCCTTTGTGAGTCTCAGGAACCTGCCTCGACCCTCTCAGCGTTCCCTCCTGTCCTAGGCAGGGCTCAGGCTGAGCCTCCTTGTGCCTGTCCTTGTGGGGGTGAGTGCAGGGCATCATTCTTGCTTTATCTGCAGAGGGAGGAGCTTCAGACCCAGGGCTGAGAGCCTGGAGCAGGCTGGGAAGGTGCCGCTGTCACCCCTTCTGTAGGCCAGCACCAGTTCCTGCCTGGACTTGTCTCAGCCACCAGCAGGGCTGGGACACTGGGTCCCCGCCCCCGTTTCTGGCAAGTCCTTCCTGGGCCCACGCTGGGCTGGGGAGGGGCTGTGGTGTCCGGGTTACCAGTTGTGCTGTTGCCCCTTATTCCTTCCAACCCTCTTGCCCCTTTCTTTTCCTTTTGGTTTCTCACATCATTTGTAGGTTTGGGTTTTGTTTTCTTTTTTTTTTTTGCGGGAACCCTGCAGAGCCAGGGGCCAGGCAAACTGCACGCTGGCTCATCCTAGCAAAGGTACTTTGGGATTTTGGAAAAAGGAAAGGGGAAAGTAAGACCGAAAGGCAGGAAGAGGCCTAGGCAGGTCTGTTTGCCAAGGCCTGGCCCGAGGCAGGGAGAATCTCCGGTTCGGAGAGCAGCGCACAGCAGTGCTCCAGGAGGGAGGGGACAGTGGCTCTGCCTTCCAGACTGCCGTGTGGGACCCAGGCAGAGGCCCAGCTGCCTGCAGGGTGTGGGGTCTGAGGGGAAGGTCTCCCTGCTGCCATGCCCCAGAGCACAAGGCTTTTTCACTTGGTGGGCCCTGTGCCTTCAGCCCAGAGGCACAGAGAGACCCAGAGCTAGCAGGCAGCAGGGGACCCACTAGCCCCGGAGGGGCTTAGGACCAGTAAGGGGGTGGCCAGCGGGCTCCTTCAGCTGCTTGTGCTTGTCGAAGATGGCCCGTGGGACTGCAGCTGTCCTGGGGGTTGGCTCTCCTTGGTCGGGCTGTTTGCCTGCGGGTCGCATACTTGGGCCCAGACCAGGTTCATGGGGGCTGACTTCCCACTACTGTGCTCGTCCCCATAGCAAGTGGGGCCTCTGGCAACTGTGTGTTCTCCCTGATTCCTGAGCATTGGGGACCCAGAAGGACAAGCGTTCTCTGCATGCTGGGAAAGTGGCCTGGTGCAGCTCTGGGGCCTTAAACACTAATCCTCGCTGTCCCCTCTGGGTCCTGCTTTGGAGCCCGTCCCTCGGGGCCCCTTATAGACAGACTTTAGTTGAGGCCGGAGGGAGAGGGCAGGAGATGTGGGCCCTGCACCCATCTCCCATGCCCAGGGAGCCCCGTGACCAGCACATCCGGGCCTGGGCTGGGCCTTCTGCTGGGGTTGGGGCTGGGAAGGGCAGGAGGAAGGACTGCGCTCCTGCTGGAGGTCACCATGCCTTGCTGTGGTTCAGTGTGCTTAGCAGGCCAGCTGCTGCAGTGACACTGAGCGTGGTCTGGAAGTTTCGGAGGCGGGCTTTAGAGCCCAGTATTCTGATGTGAAGCTGCAGAAGGGCAGAGCGCAGTGGCCGTCTCCCTTCTCCGGATTCCCCACCCCTGCCCGGGGCCTGCGCAGCCCTTGCTGACTCCTGGGCAGGGAGGCTCCAGGGTGGCCCGGCTGTTGGGGATACGCCAGGCCTGGGAACAGGAGGACTCCGGTTCCAAGCTTCTGCAGGCCCTGGGAAGGGGACTTCCGAGTGGCAAGGTCGTTTGGGTGTCTCCTCTCACCCCTAAACGTCCGAGCGGGTGAGGCCGGCTGCCCCCCTTCTTGGGGCTGTGTGAGCAGCTCTCGTCTTCCCTGCCGCGGCCTGGAGCTGGAGTCGCCTGGTCGCCGGCTGCCTGGTCGCCGCACAGCAGGAGGGAGAGAGCGGGACGGGGGAGGAAGGGAAGAGCATCCTTCCCGGTCCCAGGTCCCTGCTCCTCTCAGTCTCCAGAGCCACAGAAGCCCTGGGGGGCTGGGCTGGCCTGAAGCTGCAGCACCCTGGCTGTACGAGGAGTGACCTTGGCTGGCGTGGAGAGGACCCCTGCTGGCCCTCCCTGTGGCCACCGGGGAGGCCCCGTGGGAAGGAGGGCTGCGTTGCGAGTGGCCCGAGGCACAGCCGTCCAGGCTGGGCTGCCCTCTCTTCTGGGGGCGCAGGAATGTGATCCAAGGTCTGTGGCCCCTCAGAACCCCAGTTTCTGACCATTGTGCCTGTGGCCACAGGATCTGCCCAGGCCCTTGGCAGTTGGCCTTCCTGCCGGGATGGGCTCGGAGCGTCTCTGCGTCTCTTTGCTGCCCTACTTTCTCCTCTGCGTGGAAGGCTTTTTTTTTTTTTTTTTTTTTTTGGCAGGAAGAAAGAGGGAGACTTCGTGAGGATGGTGTAGCTGTCCCTGCCTGAGAGGGTCCCTGTTCCCACAGGGGGGAAGGAGCGTGGTGCATGCTGACCTCTGAGGGTCAGAGTGGCTGCGTCGTGCCTCTCGCACAGGGACCAAGGCGGCCTGGGTCCTCCCAGCCGCGTGCCCGCTGTCCCGCTGTCCAGCCTGGTGCGTGTCCTCCTGCAGGGCTGTCTTCAGGGTGAGCTCAGGGAGCTGCCAGGCCTCCTGACTGGAGAGAACCCCGGCCAGCCCGCAGACCTGCTCTCTCCTCGGCCCTCCCCGCTTTTTATTCTTAGTTACTCCGAAGGTCCTGGGAGGGATCACAGCGAGCTTTCAGTTTTGTTGTTCTTAACTCCGTGTTTTCCTGGGACGATCCAGATCTCCACAGCATGGAGGCAATGGTAGGGGGGTTTCTGGTCCCGGTTCTGAAGCGTGTGTTCCGCAGCACCTCTCTGTATGATGACGGTAACCCCCTTACCTCTCTTGGGGTTGTTTTAAGGATGAAGTGAAATCACATACGTGGAAATACTTGACAAAGGAGAATGCTGTTCTTCCAAGCCGACAAGGGGAGGGAGTGGCAGTGTTCTTCACGGCTCCCCATGACTTCACCGTGACTCGTGCTGGCTGATGTATAGACCCTCGTTGGTCTTTAATGCTCCTTTGTGTCCGTCCTTCACCTGACAGCGTCTCTCTGTCTCATGTATGTATGCGAATGTGTATTTAAACTTCCATGTTTCGACAGTCTGTACAGTGTATAAGCTCCGTGTTTCTGTTCTGTTTGTGTCACAGAAAATGAATCGCCCCATTATGAGATGTTTTGGCTGTTTTCACTTTTTGTTATTTTAAATAGGACGTTGCAAGCTTCTAAAAAATTAGGATATAATTCACGTGTCATAAAATGTACTCTTTTAGGGGCTCCTGGGTGGCTCAGTGGGTTAAAGCCTCTGCCTTCAGCTCAGGTCATGATCCCAGGGTCCAGGGACCGAGCCCCACATTGGGCTCTCTGCTCAGTAGGGAGCTTGTTTTTCCCTCTCTCTCTCTCTCTCTCTCCCTACTTGTGATCTTTATCTGTCAAATAAATAAATAAAATCTTAAAAATAAAAAAAGAAAATGTACCCTCTTAAAGTGTACAGTTCAGTAGTTGACATATTCACAAAGTTGTTCAACCACTGTCGTTCTAGAACATTTATGAGCATTAAAAAAATATTTTCCGTTTGAGTATGCTTCTGAAGTGGAATTACTGGGCCACACGGTGGAAATGACTTTGTAGCTCGTGTTGCATCTTATTAGACTGTTTTCTAGAACATCTGCAACAGTGTGTCTGTGTCTAGTTTTCCTATAGCTTTGCCTGCATGGGTGCTCCTGTGCTTCCTGTCCTTGCCAGTTTGCTGGGTTTGTGGGAATCTTCTTCTTCTTCTTCTTCTTCTTCTTTTTTTTTAAGATTTTATTTATTTATTTGACAGCAAGAGAGGGACTACAAGAAGGGGGATGGGAGAGAGAGAGAGGCAGATTCCCCGCTGAGCAGGGAGCCCAGTGTGGCCCCCCACTTTTTCTAAGCTTGTATTTTTTTTAAAAGATTTTATTTGTTTATTTGACAGACAGAGATCACAAGTAGGCAGAGAGGCAGGCAGAGAGAGAGGAGGAAGCAGGCTCCCCTCTGAGCAGAGAGCCCGATGTGGGGCTCAGTTCCAGGACCCTGGGATCATGACCTGAGCCGAAGGCAGAGTCTTTAACCCCCTGAGCCACCCAGGCGCCCCTCTAAGCTCCCATTTTTAAGTAATGTCTACATCCAACGTGGGGCTCAGACTCCTAACCCCGAGATAAGGAGTTGTGCGCTCTACCAGCTGGGCCAGCCAGGCGCCCCTTGGGAGTCGTCTTTAAGCAGGTGGGACACTGCTTCTCTTGCCTTCGATGGGATGCTAACCCACAAAGGTTTGAGCGGCAGCACAGCGGAGGGGCAAAGCGGGTCTCCCCTGCTGGCGATGTTGCGATCTTGTGATCGTGGACGGTGCAGGACTTGAGCCGTGGGGAAGCCGGGCGGTTGGAGGGCTCGCTTCCACTTTTCCGAAGCGGTCGGGGCTTTTTCTGTCCTTGTTCACCCATCAGTGGGTTTTCACCCTCAGCGTTCAGTCTAGGAAAGGCTAGCAGGAGTCAGTATAGATCATTTTCAGGAAAAATCAGCCACAGTAATTGGTGGTCACTAGGGAATAAACCAGAGCAGTTGGCGTTGTCAGGAGAGCGGGGGCCCCTGACTTGACTTCCCGTCCTGTGGCTGTCTCTCCGGCAGAGGCGAGGCGAAAAGGCAGAAGGACTCAGGAAGGGATGGGAGGCTGTGCTAAACACGGGTGCCCCCCCCCCAAGCTTGAAATTAAGGAGTAAAGGAAGCTCTCTTTTACCCAGCGGGTGGCAAACCTGTGCCGTGCGTTCTCTCCCCGTGGACGGACGGAGAGAGGATAAAAACAGGAAGAGGGCTACTGAGGGGTTTGCTACGCTAACGAGTAGTAAACAGATACAGGGCTTTTAAGGATCCTGCTGTGTTCCTCTATCCAAAATTCATCTGTTCTCGAAGCTTTAAATATCCCATTTATACTTTTAACCATGCAATTCACTGATTCCAGGACACTTCTTTTTTTTTTTTTTTTTACACTTGACCATCTCTGAAGTCGCATGTACCACTGATGGGGCGCCGTGGTTGACGTGGCCAGCGGCCCATCTGTTCCTTAGCGGTTGTAAAACAGTGATGCCTTTGCCATCGGGGGCATTTGGGATTTCATGAAATCCAGGATATCTCTAGCCCTTGTGGCCTGCGGCCTTCTCGATACGGTCACCACTGCACATTCAGTAGATGTCGAATGTAAACGGTCATTGAATTTCTCTCAGGAAACACCAGCTGTGTTTTCAGACTTCTTTATTTCCAGGTGGTGACGGTCCCCTGTGTCGCCTGGCCGGTAGCCCCTCTCTTGCAGCTCCTGTAATAACACAGATCCTAGCCAGGACCTCCCAGCGCCTCCTGTGTGCCAGGCACCGTTCCCAGCCCCGTACATGGGTTAACTCATTACTGCTCAGGGCAGCCCGACTCGGGGGAATGCCACTGTCCCCCACTTACGAGGGAGTGAGGACCGCTCATGTGGGGTCGCAGAGCTGAAAGGCGACAGAGCGGGTACGTGAACCCGTACCTCCCGCCTCCGGAGACCACACTCCAGGTCACAACCCGGATCTGCCTCCACACAGCCTGTATTCATCTCCTGACTGATGCCTTGCGTTTTGCTGTCACTTCATTTTCTGTGGCCCTAGTTACATCCCGGATTTGCCCCAAGGGCTGCCTTGCTGGTTGCATCACCACCAGGCCCCTCGCAGGAAGGTCGTCCGGCAGGTGGGTGGGAGAGGGCCGTGGCCCACGGCACCTCCGTCGGGGTTCCCCTTCCTGCTCTAACACTTGCTTGAAAAAGTCTTATTTGAGATACAAGCCACATATCAGACAATTTACCCGTTAAAACATACAGTGCAGTGGATTTTAATATACTCACAGCTGTGCAGCCACCACAGGCAACCCTAGAACGTTCGTATTGTCTTCAGAAGAAGCCGCGCACCCCTTATCCTCGTCCGCAGTCCCTCCCAGCCCCGCGCAACCGCCGACCCACTGTGTCTGTGGATCTGCCTGTTCCTGCCACATCCCGTCCAGGCGACCTAACACCGCGGGTGGCCTTCTGGGTTTGGCTTCTCTCGCCGAGCGCACGGCGTCCGGCACGATGTCTGGGTGCGTCTGCATGGCAGCGGGCACCGGGACTTCTGTCGTTCGTGGGAATAATATCCAACAGACTATTGGAGAGGCCACATTTTATCCACCTGTCAGCAGATGATGGACATTTGAGTTCTTTCCAGTCCTTGGCCGTTGTGAATAGTTTGTGTACCTATGTCTGCGTGCGTCTACATTTTCATTTCTCTCGGGTGCGCACGCAGGAGTGAAATTGCTGGACCACATGGTAATTCTGTTTAACTGGTGGAAGTAAAGAACTTTTAATAGCCCTGGAGACTTCTCAGCCTCGTTTACAAGTCCCTTTCCGTCTGTTCTGGATTTCTGCTATTTTGAATCACAGACCACTGCTTCTGCCAGGCCGGGCTTCCCGCTGTCGGACACACTGTGTGTTGGGGCCTCTGTCCTCTGGTTCGTGATATGTACCCCAGCTAGGGTGTGGCCCAGGGCAGAGTCCACGCACATATGTATTTCTTTGAGATACACAGCATTAAAAAAAATCAGTTATTTGTGCACACTTAAAAATCACGAGATTCTGAAGCACCTGGGTGGCTCCGTCGGTTAAGTGTCCAGCTTACGGTTTGGCTCAGGTCATGATCTCACCGTTGTGGGGTTGAGCCTTCCGTTGAGCTCTGTGCTCAGTGTGGAATCTGCTTCAGATTCTCTTTCCCTCTCCCTCGCGCTTTTGCTCTCAAATAAATAAATAGGATCTTTAACAAAAATCACGAGATTCAACTTAATCCAAACCTTTATATTCTCCTAAAAATCTGGAAGATTTGGTCACGCAGGGCCCATCATCCTGTGAGGCACCACTGGACTGCAGCTGAGGCATTTAACGGTCCTGAGGGACACCATCCCTGCCCTGTCCTCCTCCCACTGTGACTTGCTCCACTAGGATTTTGGGGTCCCTGACCTTTGACCTAGGTCTATCCTTCCGGCAAAGCTCTGCTAGCCTCTTCCTGCTACTCCCACCAGCCGCTGGTACTTGTGCCATTCAGCTCCCCTCCTGAGTTTAATGTTCACTTGTGTGGTGGTTTAGGTGGGAGTAGTGGGACATTGAAAGGGGGGGTTCTTTGGGTGGTAAGAATGGCAGGCTCTGCGTTCAGTCTCATTTTTACTCCTTTGTCAGCTGTGTGGCCCTCGGCAAATTACCTAACTTCTCTGAATCCCAGTTTCCTTGTATTTTTACAATTAAAATTTGTGTTTTAAAAGTAAGACCTTCTGGGGCACCTGGGTGAGTCAGTCGTTGAGTGTCTGCCTTCGGGTCAGGTCATGGTCCCAGGGTCCTGGGATGGAGCCCCACTTTGGGCTCCCTGCTCAGCGGAAAGTCTACTTCTCCCTCTCTCACTTCCCCTGCTTATGTTCCCTCTTCTGCTGTGTCTCCTCCTGTCAAATAAATAGATAAATAAATCTTGAAAAAAAGAAATCAAAGTAAGACCTCCTTACAGATCATGATTGTTAGGAGTAAACAGACCGATAGACACTGTTCCTGGAATTACTGGCTTTTCTTGATGTCTTCTCGGCCACACTGTAAGAACTTTGAAAACCAGAACCCTGTGCGGCTGGGGGTACTCAGACATTGTTTCGGCAGTGAGAGGTGGTGGGGGGGTTGGTGTTTTGGAGGCACTGTTGCGCTCGATTGTCAGGTTCTGTCTGAGAACGAGAGTCAGGCTCCTATTGCTGAGGACAAAGGTGCCTTCCTAGGAGCGGGCTTCTGGGTTAATTTCTTGCCCCACGACACGTGGCCTATTGGGCTGCATTCAGGGCACGTTCTGCCAGTCATGGCTGGTCCTGCTCGCTGTCCAGCTGGCGGTGAGTGAGCACCATGGGCCGGGCTGGGGCAGGTGGCTCAGCGCTGGTGCCGAGGACCCCGGGTGGCCCCTGTAAGGGAGTGTGCGGGACCAGGCAGGTCTAAACCGGGGGCCGCTGCTTTTTGCTTATTTGAATTAAACATTGACTAGATAAAGAAGAATTCCTATTAAATGTGCATAGCATGAAGAAGTATGGTAGCGCAGACCCCAGTGTACCCACCAAGCCACTTTTTAAAAGGAGCCTTATTGTGTCCTTCCCCAAATCCTATCCTTTTTTCTCTCCTTAACTATTCCAGATTTTGGGTAGCTCACTTCTTTGCTTCTCTTTATTGTTTCTATGTAGGTCAGAGTCTCTAGACAGTTTGTTGTTTAGTTTTGAGGGAGATGCATACCGTGTGTGGGGGAGGTTTCTTTTTGTCCCTTTATCCTGCGTTCAGGATGATCTCTTCAGATCTGTCTTCTAATGACTCTTTCCACCTGTTTTTAATTCATAAAACCTACCCACTGAATTTCCAATATCCAGTTGCGTTTTTCATTTATTGAAGTTCTAAATACACTGGTCGTTTTATATCCTGTTTTCAAAATTGGTTTTCATGTTATCAAAGTGAGCACGTTTCTTCCTCTCGACATCAGGATCTTGTGAGTGTGGATGTTCCGGCTCTCTCCATTTACCCCATTTAATGGTAGGGTGCAGAAGCAGACCCAGATGTCAGGAAATGCCTGGGATCACACATTCCTAAGCGACACAGACCCCAGAGCCTAGGCCCTTGCAGTGATGCCGCCGCCCCCAGCAGCACCACACCTGCAGACGGATGCCGGGGGTGGGACGCGGGATGCAGGAGTCCGGCCTCACATCGGCCAATAAACGCCCTCTGGCCTCTGCTGGCACCAGACCCTTCCCCACGCAGATTCCTGGGAAGGCCCAAGGAGTTGGACAGCTTCACTTAGAATGCTCAGAGACACCCTCCTTCCTTCTCTCGCTGAGGTTGGCTCTGGCTTAAGTCGTTTTTATAAGCTCTCTGGCCCAGGGTCTAAGGTCACCAGCTGCAGAGTGGGTACACAGGGCTGGGGTGCAGGGTAGGGGGTCCCCATGTGCCTTGGGGTGGTCTTGCACCTTGCTGATTCTTCACAGCCCCTGCTTCCCCACCCCCTCCCGTGTAGGCCGCACTGGCTTCTACGAGGAGTACGGCGTCATCCGCGATGTGCTCCAGAACCACCTGACGGAGGTCCTCACCCTCGTGGCCATGGAGCTGCCCTACAACGTCAGCAGCTCAGAGGCCGTGCTGCGGCACAAGCTCCAGGCCTTCCAGGCTCTGCGGGGCCTGCACAAGGACAGTGCCGTCCTGGGCCAGTACCAGGCGTACAGCGGACAGGTGCGCCGAGAGCAGCAGAAGCCAGACAGCTTCCACAGCCTGACGCCGACCTTCGCAGGTGGGCCCCGGGGCTGCCCCCCGCTGGAAGCAGCTTCCCGAGTCCAGATGCCCTTTGGTTTGGGTTGGAAGAGACCTCAGGTGGGACATTCACCAGGGGGCTCGTCGCCAAGGAGGAAGGGCCTTCGCTTCTCTGGCCTTCCGGTGTCTTTCGGCAGCAGCTTACCTGTTGCCACTAACGGGCACCCCGGCGGTGGTCTCAGTTCGGTCCGCATCCACACACGCTTCTGGAGCTCTCTGAGCTGGGGACAGACCCAGCTTCCGCCTATAACCAGCCCCCCAGGGAGGCTACAGATCAGTCCGGCCACAGCCCAAGGCACCTCCAGCAGGCAGTCTCCCTGCTGCTCAGACAGACGTCCTCCTGAGCCGTGCTGTGGACCGTTCCCGGGCCCAGAGTGTCCCCGGAGAGACCTGGCCCCCTAAGGCTGCAGGTAATAAGCTCCTCCCCAGGAGCGGCGGCTGTCCGTGGGGCACTGAGGATGTGCCAGGCCCTGGCTAGAGGCCACCTCCTCGATACCTGAGGGCACGGACCCGGGATGCAGGCAGCATCACTGCTCCCATTCCAAGGTCAGGAAACCAGAGGCTCCATGAACTTCAGACACTTGCTCAAGGTCACGTGGAGGCAGTATGTAGGAAAACCAGGCTGGGGACCCGAGTCAGGAGGGCACTGAGCTCTTGGCTCCCACTGCCATGTTCCTGCCCCTGCACACCCCCCCTTACCCGCTCACCACCTTGCTGTGGGCTCAGAGCCCTGGCCTTGCCCCTTCTCCCCTGTCTGGCCTTGGCTCAGGCACATCCGGGTGCTCTGCAAGTGGGAGGGAAGCATCCCCACCCCCCACCGTGAGACTTCAGTTTTCTTTGCTGGGGCAGGGAGGCTAGGACCGTAAGGCACCTCACGGAGGGGTGGCTGAGGTGGTTCAGAGGCTGCATTTCGAGCACTGACTGGGCATTGAGTAGATGCTAGAAAGGCTGAGCATGACAAGGCCTGGGGTGCTTCAAAGGCACCTGCCTAGAGGAGGAGCTCAGAGACAAGAAGTGCTGATGGGGAGGGAGGGTAGGGAAGGTGGGTGTGCTGGGAAGTCCTGGGCTCTCTGTGCCCAAGCGTCACCTCCGCTGTCCCCTGTCACCTCAGGCATCCTTGTTCACATGGACAACCTTCGCTGGGAGGGCGTCCCTTTCATCCTGATGTCTGGCAAAGCCTTGGATGAGAGAGTGGGCTACGTGCGGATCTTGTTCCGGAACCAGGCTTACTGCGCCCAGACCGAGACGCGCTGGGTGGCGGACCAGAGCCAGTGCCTGCCACGGCAGATCGTCTTCTACATCGGACACGGTGAGCTGGGCAGTCCCGCCGTGCTGGTCAGCCGGAACCTGTTCAGGCCCTTCCTGCCCTCCGGGAGCTGGAAGGAAGTGGGGGACCGGCCCGGGCTCCGCCTTTTTGGGCGCCCCCTGTCGGATTTCTATGTGTACAGCCCCGTGAGGGAGCAGGACGCCTATTCTGTCCTCATATCTCACATCTTCCACGGCCGCAAGGACTCGTTCATCACCACAGAGAACTTGCTGGCCTCCTGGGCCTTCTGGACCCCCTTGCTGGACAGCCTGGCCCACGAGGCCCCGCGCCTCTACCCAGGAGGAGCTGAGAACGGGCACCTGTTGGACTTCGAGTTTACTGGCACCCAGTTGCGCTTTTCCCAGCAGCAGCCGGAGCAGCTGGTGCCAGGGCCAGGCTCCGCTCCGAGTCCCAGCGACTTCCAGGTTCTCCAGTCTAAGTACCGGGACAGCCCGCTGATCTCGGCCTGGCCGGAGGAGCTGATCGCGAAGCTGGCCGATGACATCGAGGCCACGGCTATGCGGGCGGTGCGGCGCTTCGGCGAGTTCCACCTGGCGCTGTCAGGCGGCTCCAGCCCCGTGCCCCTGTTCCAGCAGCTGGCCACCCGGCACTACGGCTTCCCCTGGGCCCACACGCACCTGTGGCTGGTGGATGAGCGCTGCGTCCCGCTTCGCGACCCGGAGTCGAACTTCCAGGGGCTGCAGGCGCACCTGCTGCAGCACGTGAGGGTCCCCTACTACAACGTCCACCCCATGCCGGTGCACCTGCACCAGCGCCTCTGTGCCGAGGAGGACCAGGGCGCCCAGATGTATGCCAGTGAGATCTCGGCCCTGGTGACCAACAGCAGCTTCGACCTGGTGCTGCTGGGCATGGGCACGGATGGGCACACGGCCTCCCTGTTCCCGCAGTCGCCCGCCGGCCTGGAGGGCCCACAGCCAGTGGTGCTGACCAGGAGCCCCTCCAAGCCGCACCAGCGCATGAGCCTCAGCCTGCCGCTCATCAACCGTGCCCGCAAGGTGGCCATCCTGGTCATGGGCAGGATGAAGCGGGAGATCACCTTGCTGGTGAGCCGTGTGGGCCATCAGCCTAAGAAGTGGCCCATTTCGGGGGTCCTGCCTAGTTCTGGCCAGCTGGTTTGGTATATGGACTATGAGGCTTTCCTGGGATGATGGTGCCTCTGGCCTTTGCTCACTCCCACCCTTGCTTCCCCCGTCCTGTCCCCTTCCTTAGTCCTGCCACCTGCCCTGGCCCTCTGGAATCTGATGCCTCAGGGTTAAGTCCCCAGAGAGGAAAGGACCGGGCCTTATCCCAATCCCTTTGACAGTCTCTATCCAGTTGTGGTGGGTAGACACAGACACAGGGAAGAAATGGAGGCTCTGCTCTTGAGAAGCTTCCAGTCCAAGTCAGGAGAGGAATAGCCACGCTAAGAACATACCAGCAGCAGTTACACGATAACACCAGCCAGCACAAAATAAGATGGTGTGGAAGCGCCTAACTTCAACAGTAATGCAACAGCTAAGGTTAATCAGGGAAGGCTTCCTGGAGGAGGTGATCCTTGAACTGGCTCCTGGGGAAAAGAAGACTGGATAGTAGTGAGACGGGGGCACAGGTGTCCATCAGGTACAGTGCCCATGCCAAGCAGGTGCTAGAAACCGTCTGGAGACCTCGAGTTGGCCATTTCTTCTATCCCTCCCTTTCTTCCCAAGCCTCTGGCATTTAGCCTACTGTCCTGGCCTCTCTGTGGCTGCTTCCTCCTGCTCTGTCTCTCTGGGTTCCCTTCCCCTCTGTCTTCCTGCTGTCCCGCAGACAGATGAAGGGCGGTAGCAGTGATACAGCAGCAAACAGTGGGAAGTTTCTTGCAAGTGGTGTTTGGAGCTCCCTTTGTCCGTAGGTGAACTTCTCTGTGTGGGGGAGGCCCCCTGCCCACTCTCCATTCTCTGGCCAACCCCTTCGTGATGCGCAGCGGGCGTCGCTGACTCGGCCATTCCAGGGGTCCCTCTCTCCAGAGGGTCCTTTACACCTCAGGAGACTTCCTGTGGGCGTTTCCACTCTCAGTGCACTCTCTTGCTTTACCACGCAAGATCCGGTTAAGTCTTTCTGTGATGGGGATGCGTCGTTTGTGGGGAGAGATGTGAGGGAAATCGTCCGGACCACCCAGGGGCTCTGATCTGACCAGACAGGGGCTGGGCCTCCGCCCAGGGCGGCTGCGGTTCCCAGGCGGCGCTGGCTGCCCACGGGCTTCTCAGGGACTTGACCAGTTTGCAGCCCCCCCCTTCACACTACCTCTCAGGGGCACGGAGTCTGTCTGCCTGCTGTCTGCTGGCCCCTCCTGCTGCATCTCCTGGCACCGCCACACACTGACCGCCTGGGGAGACAGACGGGAAGCCCCTGTGGAGAGGAGGTGGGTGCTCTGTTCTCCATTAGCGCCGGCCGGTAACGGTGGCGAGGGGTGGGGTGTCTCTAAATTCCTTTAAGAAATATTCTCACACATTTAGTTGGTATTTCAGCTGCCCACATGCTCATGCTCCCAAGGCAGGACTGGGAGGGAATGAGCCCGATTTTTCCCGGGTGGCTGCTCTCTTGTTTTACAGTCACACCTCGTGTCCGTTGTTGGTGTCACCCTGAGGGCTTTCCTTGGTGAGGAAATACGTCATCGTCATTGGCAGACGTATTTCTCTGCTTTTGATTGTTTATACTTTCTTCAAGGCTATGGATTGAAAAGAATTCCGGGGCCTGAGCTGGGGGTTCTCCGTGGGAAAGGCTCTCGTGTTCAAAGCCCCGTGGCCTCCCACGACCCTCCGACAGGACAGTTCTCCTTACACCGGGAGAGCTGACCTTGGCAAAGCTCTCCCCACTGCCGGGTCGGCAAGTCTCTGTGTCTGGGGGTCTGCGTTTTAGCGGTTTTCTTTTGCCTCCAGGGCTCGTGCTCCTGAGGGTACACGGACGGTTGCAGGCCCGGTGCCGCCTGTGGCCACGTGGGGGCGCTCTTGCACCGTCCCTGCCCTCCCCTCCCCTCCCAGCAGCCCAGGAGCCCTTGGCCTTGAACACGCCCCCATGTGTTCGTCAGGAACTTCATCCTCTGTGGTTGTAACACCGCTACAGCGTAGGCCAGCAGGCCCTTGATGTCACCACTGCTGACTAATAGTGACTCCGTGTGGGCCTGAGCCCAGGACCTCCCGTCCGAGTGGAGGGTCCTGCCTTCATCCGTGGATGGGTCAGGGGCGGGGGCCAGGGCAGGGGGGCCAAGTGGTGTTCTGAGATCACAGCAGAAAAGTCCACCAGAAGACCCTGCCAGTGTTCCCCTGCGTCCGCTTGCTCCCTTGTCCTGTACTGGGTCACCTAGACTCGTGGTGTTCCGCCTTTCCGGACCATGACCCACGGCCGGAAGTACACCTTACCCCGGGCGTCTGTGATCACATTCGTGTGCGAGTCTGCCTCACGCACAAGTTCCATGAAGGGATTCTTACCTTAGGACATGAGACGCTTTCCAGTTTCTATTTTTTGTGTTTGAGAAAAGCTGCTTAGAGCCTGTTAGACTGAGCTGATACATAGTTCGGAAAATGCTGCTCTGATCCAGCTGCACGCTGTCCGTGAGCCGAGGCCCCGAGGTGCAGAAGGGAGCCTGCGTGTCGAGCTCACCCGGGGACCACGAGGGAGCACGCAGGGGCGGGAGCCCGGGCTGTTCCCAGGTTCATGCTGCGGGCCCGTCTGCTGCAGCGAGGCTGCTGTGGCCCCAGCGTGGGTGCCGCTCTGCCCCCCCACTTCCTCGAGCGGTTGACGAGGACCAGGGCGGCACGACACACGGTGCTCAGTGGCCTCCACTCTCTCATGTGCCCAGTGAGGAACGTGAGGGGGTCCTTGTTTGTAGAGACTTGGACACCAGAGCAGCAGTTGTCTGATGCCACGGGCCAGGGTTCCCCGAGGGGCGGGCGGGAGCCTGCCTGTCCTCTCGGACCTGGGGGGCTGGTATTAGCATCTCTAGAGGGAGCCCCTTCCCATGTGCTGTGGGGAGAGAAGGGAGGGGCTTTCCAGGTGGTCGTGAGCCAGACTCCGAGTTTGCTCTGGGAGCACGGTTCTCTGCTGACCGCAAGTCACAACAGTCGTGTCGCGCTGGCCACTGCTGCTACTCGCTTCTCTGCAGACAGAGCTCTAGTCCCACCCTGGGCCTGGCGGGCCAGAGTGCCCCCCTCCCCGGGTCATCCCCCCGGAGGACCAGGCCTGCTGTCCCCGGGGCCCAGAGCTCACTGCTGCTCTGCCTCGCTCCCTCGCTTCCCCGTTTGTCCAGAGAGCTGGGGACCGTGTGGCAGAGAAAGGAGGGGGGGACGCTTCCATAGGCCCTTGAGGGGTAGTTTCCCGCTGTTTAGTTTTCCAGGGACAAAAAAAATTTTATTTTCAACAAAAACACATGCGGCCTCACATAAGCAGCATAGACTCAGTCTGTGTCGGTTTTATCTTTTTAGGTTTTTCTCCTAAGGAGACAGGAGCCTGCAGACCTCAGGCTGCTTGTAGAGAAGCTGCCTGGCGGCGTGTTCGAGAACGCACGAGGCCCAGGGAGAGGCCCATGGTGGCCGGCCTGTGCCATCCACGGCCGCCCGCCCCTTGAAAGACAAACCCAGAGGGCCGAGGGCCGTGAGAGGGCAGCTGCCACCCAGTGTCACCCCGCTGTCCCCTGCCGTCAGCCTCGCTGCTTGTACTACCCCCAGCCCCCGCCCCGGGACCTCCTGCCACCCTCTGCTGGGCCCACAGCTGCAGCCCGTGCTGGGGACACTCGAGGGGCTGCTCGCTTCATTCCGGGGTCCCCTCCTCCAGCCACACCAGCGTCGGCCGCTAACAGGAGCCCAAGGGGGCGTCTGGCCGGATCACAGGGGCGAGCGGCTCAGTTGGTCCACCCGGTGCTCAGAGGCTCTGGGAATGTTTGTTCCAGCAATGAGTGTCGCCTGGTTGGAAGTGTGGCTGGCTTCCCCCGTGGGCCCTGCCGGCCCTCTGCCCACCGCAGCTCACCCGAGCCACCGGCTCTGTCCAGCTTCCATCTGGTGCTAGGGGGCCTGCGGGGGGTGCTGGCGGGCCATGGGCCCCTCTCACACCCTGTGGTGTCTCCGTGGAAGTGAGGGTCCCTTCGTTCTGGGGACTTGCAGTGGCAGATGTCTTCTCCAGAGGCGGTGCTCCCTGGCCCCCAGTCGGCAGCCCGGGTGAGGTGTGAGCGCGGCATCCACGGCTCGTTGCTAAGCGAGGCACAAGCTCACCAGCCCTGTCGCCAGCACAGGACTGGAGGAGGCATTTCTGAAATCCTAGCGAGCTGGGGAGAGTGATCTCTCTGGGGAACCATCCTCCCTGGGGAGCTTCTGTTTGCAAAGCGGACCCCCAGGGGCTGTGTCTGTGCGTGACCTGAAGGTGGACGGGGCGGGGGGCTCGATGAATTATGCTTCTGCTTGTGTGTCCGTTCCCTAGGATGGTCTTTGTCTACACCCCTTGCCCCGCTCTCGGGTGTTTTGCAGGAAGTCTCTGCATCTTTTCTCCCCTCTGGTGCAGGCCGGGTAAACAGACACGTTTTTGGTTGCTGAGAGCCCAGGGAGCACATTTGAAAGGCTAGTAGTTCGCTGTGAAAGTGGAAGTGCAAACAGATGCTGCATAAACTCGTCAGTGTGGTGTTTAGCTGTACCGCTACGGAAGTCTAGAGAGGTCGGTCATAAAACATCATGAGATACCTAACTAGGAAAGGACGGGTTGCTGGGTTAGCTCCGGTCGAGGGCCCAGAGTGCATCAGCTCTCCGAGGTGGGACCTGTACAGCCTCCTCCTCCCGGTCCCCCAACCAAGGGCTGAGTGCGGGGTCTTGTCTCCAGCCGGGAAGGCTGAGCTGATCCCCGGCCGGCAAGAGACCTAGATGGGGCGCGGGGCCAGCATGGAAACCAGTGGGTGTCGCGGTCAAGACCGCGTCTGACCGTCCTGTGCTGGGACACTCCGTACTGGGCTTCTGCCTGGCAAGCAGAGAGGCAAGAACCTCCTTTCTCAGAGGGACCGTGTCCTTGTGCGGTGGGGAGACCCAAGACGCGAAGCCCTCCCTGGCGAGTGGCAGGGATGTGCCTTGTCTTCGTTCACGAGGAGACCGACCGCCCCTGGTTTCTGTGGAAGCGGCGGACACTTAGAGATGTTTTAGACAGTGAGACACATTCAGAACAGGGTTTTTAAAATGACTTTTTGTATGTCAAATGGATCATGTATTTTTTAAACAATAAAATTGTTTTGCCAAAAGCTGTGCTCTCCTTTTTCCTGCGGGAGACGGGGTGTGTGGGTGACAGACCTGGTCGCTGTGCTGTGAGTGGGACTTGGCGCAGGGGAGGGGAGAGTCTGGTCCCCAAGGGAGGACCTGCGTACGTCCCTTCTTCACACGCAGGTGTGTCGCCGCAGAGTGGCTGCATCCCATTTGCTCGAAGCCCATAGGCCTCCCGGGAGAGACCTCGGTGGGCCAGGTGACCGGGCTTCATGGGTCCCTCAGCCGTCCCCCGCAACACTGCTGGCAGCCCACCAGCTGGGGAAGCCCTGGGCCAGAGGGAGACGGCAGGAGGGAGCATCTCTGAAAGCCGCGGGGCCTGATACCATCGTTGGTCTTTTCTGTGTGCTCTGCCTGATTCTCACCTACCACCTGTGTCATGTTCCCAGAAACATAAAGATTTGGGGGGGGGGGGGGTTCGGTAAAACTGCAGAACCACTGGGGACAGAGGAGCCGGAGACTTGCTGGTTGTGGGACCCGAGCAGAGTGGTGACTTCACAAGGCAGCGACAGGAACCACGGGCTTAATCCAGAAGGGGAGATGTCCCTAGGGATCAAGAGGCACGGGGGACAGACACATGCCCAGAGTCCCCAGGGGAAGAAGGGAGGACCGTAGTCAGTAATGAAGGCGGAAACCAGAGGCTGCAGGCGGCCCATGACTGTGCCTCCGCCTGGGAAGCACACGGAGAACAGGCTTCCTGGAGGAGATGGCCCAGAGCTGGGGGAAAAACCAGTGTCGGTTTCCCACTCCCTGCTGGGGAGGGGGTGCTGTCCTTGCAGAAACCCAGGGAGACAGGCTCCCCGCCTACCGGCCCTCATGATGACGGGGCCCAGCTAGCAGCCGTGAAGGCAGCCCTGAGAGTCACAGGTACCTGCTCCCCCCCACTTTGGGGACCCTCCACGTGCTTGTATTCAGGGTCCTGGCGGGTCAAGACCCCCAACACCCACAGCTGCAGCGACTGGTTCTGGGCGACCTGTGGCCCAGGTTGGTCAAACCAGAGTGATTCGAGGATGGGGGCCAAAGCTCCTCCGGGTCCCTGGCCACCCACCTGAGGGCCAGTTGCCCTGGAGCTGCTGGCGACCCTCTGCCCACCACGGGGAGCCTGAGAGGCAGGGACACGGCAGAGAGCAGAGCCAAGCAGCCCTCCCCAGCCCCCGAGTGCAGTCATGCCGGGATTCTGCCTGCTGACCATTTGCAGGGCGAGAAGAGGGCTGTCACCCGTGCTGGGGGTGCACGAGAGACACCACAGCTGGGGGGGCTGCTGGGTGTCCTAGGAAGCCCAGCGGAAACCCTGTGCTGGCCCGAGAGGAGGCTGGGGCCAATCGGGAGGGCAGAGCTCCCCGTCTGGGGCCAGGCTTTGGTCAGTCCGGGGAGGCCCCCCGGTGCTGGCTGGCGCCGTGCTAGACCACGTTGGCTGCTGGTTATTGCTTCATTTGAACCATTTTTCCTGACTGAAGTTCTGGCCCAGCCAGCCGGAGGGCAGAAGGCAGGGACGTGCAGATAGTCGAAGGCGCTCTCGGTGGACAAGCTCAGGAAGCGCTGGCCTTTTCCAGAATCTCCTCCGAGCTCTGTGCAGACACAGCCAGAGCCCTGGGGGGCATCTGCTTGCCTGCCGGGCCCCCAACAGAAGGGGACAGCATGGCTGGGCGCCCCTGGCTGCCGTCTGTCCACTCCCCCACCTGCTCACCGGCCCGCCGGGGACCAAGACCGCAGAGGCCGGGCGGTAAACGTGTGCGCGAGTGGCTGGAGGGCGATCGTGAAAACGGGACGAATCGTCAGCTACGGCTTCAGGGGTTCAGGGATGGTCCAGATGTCCCTGTTCACACGACACCCGGACATGTGTGCCTCCTGCGGGGGTAGCTACTGAGCAGGGCCGTCTCAGTAACACAGGGAGGCCACCCCAGCAGGGGTGAGTCCCCAAGGGAGGCTCAGGAGGGTCTGCTGTGGGCCCCGAGGCAGGTGTCTGTGGGTGAGGAGAGAACTGGGCTGTCGCCGGGGACCTGAAGGCCTCCTCAGGGCTCGGTCCACAGAGCTTCTCCAAGCCGGGGCAGCCGACGCCAGGGGCTGATGGTGGGGGACAAGGCGGGTGTGGCCCCGGGGAGACGGAATCTCCCACGTTCACAGTGGCCTGGAGTGGCGACAACGGGGCCAGCACTCGTGTTGGGGTGACGGGGTGGGGGCATGATAAAGGGGAGCAAGCTCGGCCCCTGCACCTGGGACCTTGCACTCTGCTCCCGCCATCCGCCTGTGGACACCGTCATCAAGTTTTTTTGTGTGAAGAAGCCTCGTTGGAAAGAAAAATCACAGAACTGGGGGGGTGGGGGGGGATTGACTGCTGAACTTGAGAGCAACGTGGGGGCTGGGCGGGAGGGTGACCCGGATTTTCACTGCTGTCACCGCCTCCTCATTTGGCCCCTCCATTAACTACAAGGGCTGCAAAGCTGAGGTCTGTTTCCCTTCCCTCTTCCAACCAAGAGGGAAAGCGACTTCCTAAAGGTAAATTTTCTAGTTGTGTATTAAGAATACCATAAAAACTGTGAAATGCGAAAAATTATCCGCCATGCCTACCTATTGTTTTTGTGTTCAGGGGTCCCCCTCCGGGCACTTGATCTTTGCCAGGCCAGGCTTCTGTAGGCTGCTTTACGGTACGCCTGTATTTTCACGACCATTCTCTGTGTCCTCATGTCTTCACACTTGGGTGTCCACGCGTGCGTTATAGCCCAGGAAGAGAAGCGTCCTGACGAAGTTCCTGTCCCTGTCACCGAACACGTATGTTTTTTCCAGCATTTGTCCGCTGGAGATCATGCTCTAACGAAAGAGTTTTATACTGCAAAATTATTTTAAATGTATGGAAGTGTGTGGTTTAAAATGACCCAGTAAACATGAATTACCTTGCAGTGGGACAACAGACTCTGGTAGGACAGCAATGACCACACCAATCATCAGCGGCTCAGGAAGAAAAGGAGGGGGGAGTTTGAAGACGAAAGGAGGCGGGAAGGCTCCAGGTCAGCGGGGGGTCATCTGCCTGCCGGACTGCAGGCCAGAGCTCCAGCCCCAGAAATTCTCCTTTAAGAGTTCTCAAGCCCTTGGTGCTACTCTCTGGATTTTCAAGCCCTTGGATTCCCAGGTTGCTTTTTTTCCCCAGTTGTGGCCGTCACTGGCTATTCTGATCTCGACTCCTTTGCTCGCAAGTGACAGAAACCCAACTCAGACCAGACCCGGAAGCGCCCAGCTCCTGTCCGTAGAAGGCCTGGAATTCAGGGAGGTCAGGCTGTGTTGCCGAGAAGCTGACCTAGTTCAGCTTGCTTTCGTTAAGGTCATCAGATTTAGCAGGGACATCTACAGGACATGAAGGCAAATTGGAATTTCAGATAAAGAACAAAAATACAGTTTTAGTAGACATTTGGCCCATGCAACATTTGGGACATAGTATACTCGAGCATTATTTGTTGTTTATTTGAAATTCCAATTTACCTGGGGATCTTGGGTGTGTGTAGACAGGCTTTCCCACAAGGGAAGCCACAGCTCACAGCTTCTGGATGGCCCGAGACTCCAGAGGAAGAAAGAGTGTGAGGTCACGGCTCTGCCTGGGAGCCCACGGAGGACTTTGGTCTGTCCAGCGTGGGTCATTGCCATGGCCACACCAGCAGGTGCCTGGAGAACCGTCTCGCTCCCCCAACCCCATTATCAGCCTCCCCCCTGCCCCCCATCTCGGATGTGGTTGAGTTAAGATGTTCTCAGTCTTTGTCAAGTCTTGTGTGGATGTAGCTTCAAGGCAAGCCCCGTGTTCCCTCTCCTGGTCAGATCCCTGCCCCGTCTCTCCTCCTGGGGCTTTGTGTAGGGCCCATCTCTGAGCAGATGGCTGGATTCGGATGGGGGGTATGATCCGTCCAACCGGCGGGCCGCTCCCCCAGGAGACCGTGCTGGCCCCAGACCCACATGGATCTGTCACGTGCTGGAAAGTTTCATACGTCTCACTCGGTGCCTGTCGGTCCTTAGAGATCAGGGCAATCTAGTTAATAGAAATAATAGTTTCAGCAGGTATTCCGTGTTCCAGAGACCGAAACAGCCACCCGAAAGGTTTTCTAGTTATAAAGTTACTTCAGGAGCCATCATCCCCCGAGACACCCAAACCAGGGCTGTGTTCACAGGCCCAGTTCCTCGGGTGGCCTGCCCTGATGCCCCCCGCGCCGAGAGGAGTTCCAGGGGAGACACCCAGGAGTGGCTTCTGGTCTCCAACACGGACTCGGCCCCCCATCTCCCGACATCCCTCAACAAACGGTTAAAATTACCCTCAGGGCCTCCCACCCAAGGCCTCTGCACCCTTTCCCTTCTCGGCCACGTTCGGGTCCTCGCAGATGCTGGGGGATTGTCGCAAACCGCAGGATGCAGCGGAGGGGGGCCCAGACCGAGGAGGCGCCGCTGCTGTCTCGAGTGGGGTGACCTTCCCAGCTCGGAGGGCTGGTCCCCTGAGGTGGGAAGCCCCGGGTCTGGACGTCAGGGGGCACGGAGGCCGCTGTGGGCTGGGCTGAGGCTGCGACCTGTCTTCTGAGAGCCACGGCGGAGGGTCGCCGGTGGAGAGCTTCCCGAGAACCAGCGCTCAGGTGACTCTTCCAGAAACAGGCCTCCCTCGTCCCGACAAGGGGCTCCTTTGATGTCCTCCCTTCTCCCTCAGCCAGCTCCAGGCCACCCTGTCGTCCTGCCCCCACCCCAGAATTCGCCCAGCAGCTCCCCTCCGGCAGGCGGGTTGCCCAGATGGCTCGGCCCAGCCCATCCCAGCAGAGTGACCCCAGGCCCCTTTGCAGGGCCTGATTTCAGGACACCTCGGCCTGCCCCCCAACACCCTGCGGAAAGGGTCCCAGCGAGACAAGCAGACCTGTCCGGGCTCAGCGCTGCCCCCCCGTTGCCGGCGGGCCTCATCCGCAGTCCTAAACCCTGAAGAGAGGAGCCCCTGCCATAGGCCCCAACCCCAGTGGTCCAGTGTGTGCTGACGGGATGTAGGACTACGGTGTCGACCTTTCCAACACCCCTTCACACCCTCCCCCAGAAGGAGGGCCGATGCCCGAGGCTGGGTCCATCAGAGGGGAGGCTGATGCCCAGGTGTCTTCAGCTCGCCCACCCTCCCCTCTGTTTGCTCCGGCCTCATCGGCCTCCTGGCCTCCCCCACCCAATCTGGGCCGCACAGGCTCCCGCCGGGTGCATTCGTAGGCCAAGAGTGGGGTGGACCATTTATCACCCCAGCTGGGAAGGGTGCCCTCGTCCTTGAAGGAAGGTCTGGGGGCTGGTGCAGCATCGCCTCCCCATGTGTCTCTCCCCTTCAGTCCCGGGGGTGGGAACGGCACTCCTCCCTGACCCACAGCCCTGGCCTGCCCCAGCCCCCTGAGGTTTCCACTATGGGTCCAGACCTTCCTACCGAGCTGCTTACACAGCTCGGCTCAAATTACCCCAATGCACGTGCACCCAAAGCCTGGGCCCCAGGCTGAGACACCGTCCCTGGAATTTTCCTACCCGGAGCTGGTGGGAACAGGGTTCTCTCCTGTGACTGAGGAGTGGTTGTGGGTTTGCCTGGGGTGCAGGCAGCCAGGGCTCCCGGCCCAGAGAAAGAACCCAGGTAGACAAGGAGTTCCGAGGGGTCCTGACATCCCTGTCCCCCAAGGCTTGCTTCTCCCATGCCTTCACCAGTTTTATGAGCCACCCAGTCTCACATTTTTCTCCAGCTTAAACTAATCGGGTTGGATTTTTGTCATTTGCAATTGAAGAGTCCTGGGTAATACGGTGCGGACAGATAGGAAACATCATTCTGAAACGAAATCAGAAGCTCAATACTAGGGAAGTTTCACCACCCTAACGTTGCCCCAAAGCCCAGAACCCTCTGGGGGGGGGGGGTGCATCACGGAGGGCACAGGCAGTGCACTGAGCCCTACCTGGGGCTTGGGAGGGCTTCCTGGAGGAGGAGGTGCTGAGTTGAGTCTTGAAGGATGAGGAGACATGGGCCTGGAGAGGGGGTGGGGGCCCACCCAGGCAATCCCAGGCAGCCCGAATGGGGTAGGTGGCTGCATGGGGTCCTGGACTGCAGAGGGGAGCCATCCTGGCAGTGCATGTGGATAGCAGAGGTGACAGAAGCCTTAGGCCTTGAAGCCAGCCGAGGAGCATGGACGTTTTCCCAGATTGGTCCCAGCTTCTTGGACTGGGTCACCACCAGATTTGGGGAGACTTGAAGACATAGGACCAAAGATACACCAAGTCCTGGGGTTGGGGGGGAACTCCTGCTGCAAGAGTTGAACGAAAATATTATTTTTATGCTAAAACAACCCACCCTGGGCAAAAAGCAAAATTCCATCCCTTTCCAATATAACACACAAGACTTGTAAAAATAGTCCCACTGGAGGTAGGTGAGGGTAGTTTGGGGGGCAAGTTCGAGCATCACTTCCCCGGTGGTGGGGGTCATCGAGATGCTTCTCACACAGGAGGGGTCCTGCCGGGTCTGGCCGTGGTGTGTGGGCTCAGCAAGGAAGGGGTTGGCCCGGCGGCCAAACCAGCTCACCCCGGAGTCATACATGCCCCAAATAGCGATGCATGTCAGGGGCTCGGCCAGGAAGGAGGTAGCGGGGCCTCCCTCTCCACACCAAGCTATGATCTGTCGTCCGGCCTTCTCCCCACCAGCCCAGCAAGGGCTGACTCCTCATCACTGTGCCTGTCCACCCCGCCCCTGCCTGGTACACACTTGGTGCCAAATAGGTGCTTGCTGACTCTGTCACTGACTGGATCAGCAGCAGGTCATCGGGCTGTGTAGCCGCGTGTTCTGTATCAGCGGCAGAGGCCGGGGTTTGCCGGCTCTGCCCACACCTCCCTCTCCCGGTCTCAGGGGGGCTGCTGCCAACAACGGCTTCCTTTCTGGCCCGAGGCCAGGCCCCGCAGCCCGTAACTCTGCACGCCACCTGCGGCACATTTCTGTCCCCTCATTAGAATGCTGGGAGTGAGGACACGGGATTCTCAATGACATTGCCCTTTCCAGGATGACGGGGAGGAGACTGCACGTTGGGAGGGGAAGAGTTGGCCCCTGGAGTCAGAAAGATTTGGGTTCAAATCTGGACCCTACTGTTCGGCTGCCGACCAGTGGGGATGATTGGACCCCCGTGAGCCCAGTTCCCCCCTTATGAACCAGGACGACAAACCCTGCTTTCTGGGAAGGACAGTCAGAGCGGGGGTTCAAAGAGGCCTTCAGCACCAGACCGCCACAGTATGTCCGTGGGGCCAGAGGCACAGTGACAATGAAAGCGGGGGCCACGAGCCCACCCACCAAGCCTGTTCCTCTAACACTTGCAGATGCCCCGTGAGCCGGGATCCGTCTCCCACGGGGGTGACTGAGATGCAGCCCCCATGCTCAGCGACTCAAACCCGGGAACAGAGGATCCTCCCTCCGGTGCTGCGTGTAGGGCAGGTGGCCGCAGGGCTCCAGGGACAGGTGGCCCGGAGGCCACCAATCAGCAGTTTGGATCTCACATTACCCACAGGTGTGTGTTGGTCCCTTGGAGGACACAGAGTCGTCTTCTCAGTGTCCCCGTAACGGCCACAACGGTAGCCACGGACCCGGTTCACCAGCCAAGTTGTCCATCTGGCAGCCCAGCCCAGACAGGCCGCTCAGCCTCTCCCCTGCCCTCGCTCTGCCCAGCACAACTGAGGTTTCACCAACCTAACGTTGCCCCAAAGCCCAGAACCCTCTGGGGGGGAGCTGGGAGGTAAGGGTGGTGCAGAGCTTCTTGTTGGGTCTCTGCTGGTCCCTGGGTCATTCCTGGCCGCCCTGGGAGACAGAGCTGACCCCCGCTCCCCACCATGAACATCTTCTTACAGCCCGGCCCACTGGGCGCAGAAAAACACAGGTTGACAGTCCTGCAGATGGCCCTGGATTTCGGCGTCCGCCGTGGAGTGTCTCCCAGATGTGGCTTCCAGACAGGGCTCAGCCCACGCTCGCTAAGTGCCAGCCGCCTGGGTGGTCTGGTGTCTGAACCAAATCCAGAGGCGAGAAGGAGCCCAGGTTCGAAACTGCCACCAATTTCCTGAAGGTTTCTTCTGGAGCTCCAGGCAAACCCACTGGTTGAATGAGGAGAAAAACAGACCCCTCACTTAAAACCAGATGTCAGCCTGTGTCCCGAAACAGCTCAGGGAGACAGACCACCCCCCTCCCTGGGCTTCTGCCTCCCCTTACCGCCCCCCCCACCCCCCGGCAGGTTGGGTCAGCTACCACCCAGCCGCACCACAGAGGAGGACCCTGGGCAAAGGAGGCTACGTCTTCGCCGGCAACTAAAAATATTGACTTGGGTTTTTTCTTTAAATAGAAAGGAAATTCAGCTCACTCCACCCCAGTCGTCCTCCTTCTGGGTTCTGAGTGGGCGCCCTGAGGACCTCACCCAGACTCAGCTTCTTGGACACGGAGCTGATGCAGCTCTCTCTCTCTCTTCGGGGGGATGGGGCCATGACATGGGGGTGGGGGACAGGGAGGGGACTCCCTCGTTCCTGAGGGGATTCCTGGGGCAGCTGGGGGACCAGGCTGGCACTTGGCTGACCCGGGATCCCAGGACACCACTCATCCAGACAGACACTGGGCATCCGTGGAGCACAGAAGCCCCAGGACAAGGGCAACCAGATGGCCCATAGAACAAGAAGTGGGCGGGGAGGCTCTGATGCTCAGGGCCACGGGCTTACTGACTTAGATCCCTCCGCAGGCCTGTGCCAAAAGTGGCCAGTGGCCGGGACAGCAGCTCTCACTCTGGGTCTGAACTCTGCCTGGGACGAAAGGTCACTGGGCTTGATGGCTCTGCTCCCGACTTGGTGGCTGAGTCCATATGGGGCCACAGGCACCTGGGGATGAGCTCACCCAGGGCCCCCTGCGGCCGGCAGACCAGGCCAGGTGTGCAGCCACAACCACAGTGCAACACTCGAGAGACACTTGACGCTTGTGCCTGGATGGGAGCCGTCTCCACGACAGACAATGCAAGAGATGCACGAGGGGGACCCAGGTGGGTGGGGTGTGCCTGCCCTGTGGTAGCAAAGGGGTCTGGAGGACACACAGGAAGCCACCCAGATCTGGGCTTGTCTCTGGGGGAAGGCTGTGGGGCGGGGTGGGGTCAGTGGGGGGACACTGGAGATCCCTTGTGTATCCTTGAAGCTCCTTTTCGCGATTTGTATTTGAATCAAAATAATACATGCAAATAGTTTTTAAAATACCAGAGGGCTACAAGCAAAACCAAACACCCCAGCAATTTCCTGCTCCACCCCCCACGCCCAGTGGTAACACCCAAGAGGTGACTGCTTGCAACTCTTTTTAGCCATTATTTTGAATACTTATTGCCATATTTTTCAATAGCCTGCCTCTACTCCTTTCTCTTTCTTTTTTCCTTTCTTTCTTCCTTTTTTTTTTTTTTCTTCATGTTTGACCTTCGCGAACTGTCTCAGGTCTAAGAAACTACACAGAATACTGGTGTGGACTTTTGAGCCAAACCCCTCTGGGGCAAAACCAGTCTCTGTCACTCTGTCCCTTAGGACAGTGCAACCCACGGCCAAGTTCTTTCCTCCATCGGATCTTGGTTTTCCCATCTGTAGTGTGGGGTCGTCATCTTCACCCCTCACCCCAGGCTCACGGGAGCAGGCAGTGTCCCAGCCCGTGCCTGTTGGGCCTGGCACGTAAGCTCTCAGCAAGTGCTGACCATTATTATTATTATATTCGACATCACGTTGATGGGCACCCGCACTCTCCTCCCAGCTTCAGAACAGGGTTAAACTGGGGTGAGTCAGGTAGTCACCATTCAATAAATGGTCGCTCTAAAAAAATATATAGTATATATAATATATATATGTATATGTGTGTGTGTATGTGTATATATATACACACACACAATGGCTACATATATATATGTAGCCATTGTATGGGTTTGGATGCCTTAATTCTTCCTTCTTCCAACTTGCTATCCCCTGGAGAGAAAGATTCAGGACATCCCTGATGAGGGAACAGCCCAGCCAGACCGGGCATCAGCAATCCCAGCCAGAACTGGCCAGGCTCTGTGCAGAAGCGGGGCAGGCCCCATGTTCCTCGCTAGTGGAGATGCTTGTCTAGGAGTGAAGCGGAATGGGAACTGGTCCATCCTCTCTCTTCGTACTGGTCCCCGTGGGATCAGTACTAACCTCACGAGCTCCTGGCCCAGAGGAGCACACAGCTTCTTCCCAGGAAGTGCTTGCTGAGTGGGTGGGGGGTGGGGGCTGACCCCCTGGCTGGGGACCGGGACACGCTGAGCTGAGGATGGAACAGAGAGGCTAGACCAGGCGGTTTGGACTCATTTTCAAGGTGTCTACCAATCACAGCAAGCCCTGATGTTGGGGACAGGAAGGAAAAACGAGTCCCCGACTATTGGAGGTCTCTGCTCTGTCATTTGGGAACAGAAGGATGAACTTTCTAGAATCTTCAGGCAGAGTCTGAAAGTATGAACTGAGGCCACTGACTATAGGTCTCTGTCTAAAGAAAATAGACCATGGAGCAAATTTACATGGAGTGATTATTTATGATCACGTGTTACTATCCGAAATGATCTCGCTTACTGCTCATTGTCTCTCCCCCTTAGCCTGAAATTCTCTAAGGCCAGGAACCTGGTCTGTTTTGTTTACTATTCTCTCTCCAGCATGCAGAATAGTGCTGTTCAGTATTTGTTCATTCAGTCCCTCACTATTTAAGCTTTTAAAAAGTACTGAAGGAATTATGAATAAATGAATGGAAAGAAATGGAAGGAATGGAAAGGAAAATGAATAAATTCTCGGAGGGTACTTCACTTCTACTATGGGTTTTATAATTCTGTAGTATTGAAGATGTTGTCCAAAAAAACACACCAAAAGACTGGTAAAGAGTTAAGACGGGCACCGAGATCCCCGCTGCTCACTTTTACTTCTCTGGAGGTGTTTTTGAAGAACTTTGCGATACGTAGTGTCACAAGCCCAAGATCATCTCTTCTCAAGGTCACAGGAAGTCTCCTCAATCTTGGTTATCACCTAGTGTCTCATTTAAAGCTACGGAAACCCCCCTTTGCCTCCCTTCCTCCATTCTAGATCATTAATAATGTCTGATAGAGCTGCACTGCAATACCACACTCTGCCAGCAGGTGTCGCTGTCTAACAACACATGACTCGTGGGAGCCCCACAACCTTTTAAGGGTGAGAGTCTATGAAATGAACCAGGTCGTGAATGCTGTAAGATCAAAATTCTGTGAAATAAGGTCCCCTCTATTTCAGTTGCATTTCATGAGATATGTTGGGGGTGCAGAATGGGCCTACATTAATATGCTTGGGTGTTCTTTCATTTCTGGTGGATCTTGCCATGTTTTGGTGTTATAGATCCATGCTTTTACAAGAAAAGTTTTTTTTTTTTTAATTGTGAATAATAATAGTTTCTAAAATGCATCTATTATTTTGAAATTCCTCAAAGATCTCTGATTTCATTCTAACACATTGCCCCACACATGTTGCTCTCAATATTTGTAGGAGGATTGCCCCTCTCCTTCCCAGCAAATCCTGGGGCACACATAGAGCTGTCCTACAGATGGAGAACCTGAGTCTCAGAAAGGTTAAGTAACTGACTATAGGTCTCTGTCTAAAGAAAATAGACCTACGTCCTACAGGCAGTGCTGGGGTTTGTCTAATTCCAAATTCTTTGTCTGTCCATTTACTCCAGGCAGCAAAAGGGACCCAGAGAAGATGGGTGCCCCAGGAGACAAGATCTTGTGAGGACAGCAGATTCTGCTCAGAGGGCTCAAAGGTGTCCAAGCCGTCTCTGGACAGATTTCCCATCATCCGAAAAAGCAGCTGATAGTAATTTGCTATCTACTAATTTCTTCCCGTCATTTTCCTGAAACAGATTACAGAAGGGAACAAACTGTGTGTGCTGATGCCAGTGATGAAATGTGTGTGGGGGCTGGAGGGGTGGAGTCGGGGGATGGCATCACCAGGAGCCCAGAACCACCCCCCTCCCTACTTACCCCTGTGAAGCACAGATACTTAGTTTAAGACATGAGTCAGTCTTCAAATTCCTAGATGTTTATCAGCTGATGTCACAATGTTTCAAGACTTTGTATCTTTTTAGCAAATAACAGTATCAACATTGATAGGGTGAGTATACACCCCTTTCCCACAATCTGGCCCCAGTGCACAACAACGCTCCATCCATGCTGCAGTGGGTCACTGCTGGATGACCAGCTCTCCAGCCTGGTCCTACCTACCTGCCCAGAGTCCTGGCGGAGAGGAAGGTTCACTCCCCAGAGATTCCTTTGGGAAATTTAGGTCAGCAGGATCTAATTATCTGACTGGCTCAGAGCTGAGATTTCGAGATTAATGCTGAAGGAGGGGGGAGTGGGAGTGCTGAGGACTCCTAATTGGGAACCATCTGTTTCAGGGCCCTCACATCAAAGGTGGGGTCTCCAGCCCTCACTCAACAGATGCCGCCACTTGAATTACACGCAGTCTGCCCCAGTCTGCCCCAGTTGGTCTCGTCCAGAGTAAGAGGTAAAGCCTGGAGGAATCCTATGCAGGAGGCTGACAGCGGCATGCCCCAGGACTACCAGGCCACACCCCCAGCCCCAGGAGAGGACAGCACCAGACAAGGGGCACACACTTCCTATATAGCCCAGCCCACCATGCTTACTCCTCCAAGGAAGAGATCCCAAGCACAGAGGTGGCTGTACTTTTTAGGAATTAGTCAACTCCCAGGTATACCAGTAACTTGGAAAGATACCCTTCCCATCCCGGATGTTTTCACCGTTTTCCCACGTGCCATCGCATCCTGGGACAGCTAACAGTCCTCACATTGCGAAGTGGCTGAAGGGAGTCCTGGGCTCTCTTTAAATCCCAACCGCACCTGGGTTGTTGACAGTGGCTGCCTAGTTGGGCTCCTAGACAACTGGAACCAGGAGTTGTTGACTGAGCCACCAGAAGGACCAGTGAAGCTCACTCTGCCTGGAGCGAGCACACAAGCAGGAGGAGTAGCAGAGGGAGAGGGAGAAGCAGGCTCTCTGCTGAGCAGGGAGCCTGAGATCATGACCTGAGCCCCAGGCAGATGCCCAAGCGACTGAGCCACCCAGGAACCCCAGCCTTGGTCATTTTAAAATTCAAAACAAAACAACTGATTTTCGGCATGGGGATGCGAGAAACTTGGAACCATAACAGGGTCCGTTTGGGCTTGAGGCTCTGATCCAACAGGACCCTTGCACCAGGTAGGGCTCCTTCACTTTAGGAGTGTGACAACTGTCCTGCCCTATAGCGTTATGGTAAAGATGAAATAACAGGAAACCACATTAGGCGTCACAGCTCCAATAATGCTAACTCCCATCCCCTTCAGTGGACACCACACATGGGGTGGAGAAATACAGGGAGATTTTGCTCTTAAAACACTAATTTCTTTATTATTTCTTCATTTTTATTAGAGATTTCTTTTTAAAATTTATTTGAGAGAGAAAGAGAACATGAGTGGAGGGAGGGGCAGAGAGAGGGAGAAGCAGACTCCCCACTGAGCAGGGAGCCCCCATGCGGGGCTCCATCCCAGGATCTGGGGATCATGACCTGAGCTGAAGGCGGAGGCTTTAACCGACTGAGCCACCCAGGCGCCCCAAAGCAGATTTCTTTACTACGTGCCTGTTCTAGGGCTGCAGAGGAAAATTCCTTTGAGGAGCCAAGCAAGAGCCCCAAGACACTATGTAAGCAGTCCTGGGGCTGGAGGACCTGCCAGGCAATCGCTCACTCATTCATTCAACAAACATTCATGGAGGCCCCGTGTGCTGTATGCTCTGAGCTGAGGGGCCGGGCCGGGCTGTCCTGGAGTTTAGAGAGCCCTCTCCCTGCTCCCCCGTCAGTCCCTGTGGGTACCAAATGGGAAAGGCATGGGGGCAGGGGCAGGGCGGAGAGTCCCCGGATTATCTTGCCGGCCTACAGCCTCCTCTCCTGTGCCTTCGAATTAAGGAACCGTAAACTTCTGGGAATTCCAGATGAGGCAAACAAGGCCTTGCTCCCAAGGTTCTTGAAACAAACCCCACCCTCCCAAGAGATTTTTTAAAAATTATTATTAGGAAGCCCCCTTCCCCCGCACGGTCGCGGCCCTCCGGGTGTTGCAACTCCGGCCTCTCGCCCGGCGGAGGCCGCCCGGCGTTTCCCAAAGACGCCTCCGGAGGGACCCAAGCTCCGGTGCCGTCCCGCGGGCCCCAGAGGCCTCCAGGTGGGGCGGCGGCGCGGGAGGAGGACGGGGCGGCCGAGGGAGCGCCCAGCGCAGGGGGCGCCCCCGCCACCCCGCGCCCCGCGCCCAGCGCCCTGAGGCCGCCCCTGGGGCGCACAGCACCCGCGCGCTGGAGCCTGAACCCGAGCCGGAGTCGGAGCCGCGGCCGAGGGGCGGGGGCGAGGGCGGGGCGGGGCGGGGCGGGGCGGGGCGGGGCGGGACATCTGGGCCCCGCCCCCGGCGCTCGCCGCTCCCCGCACTTTAAAGCCTTCGCCTGCTTTTTCTTCTTCGCACAGAAGTCGCGCTCGGGCCGCCCGCGCGCTCGCAGCAGGATCCAGGCTCCAGGCGCTGGCGCCGGGGCCGCGGGAGGAGGCGAGTGCGCTCCCTGCGGCGGGCGCGGCCCGGGCGCCCCGGCCTCCTCGGCCCCGGAGAGCGGCGGCGGCGGCGGCGGCCTCCCTGGCGCGGTAGGCATCGCGGGGCACCGGCACCGGGCGGACGGGGGTCCGGGCGGGGGATCGCGGCGCTCGGGGGCCGAGTGGTGGGCGCGGGGGACCTGTTTGGTGAGGGTCCCGCTGGGGACCGGCTGGGGGCCGCGGGGAGCCTTCCCTCGCCACAGGTTCCGGCCGAGGGGGGCGAGGGCGCCGCCCAGCGTCTCTGCGGCTGCGGGCGCCTGCGGGTCGCGGGGGCCCGAGGTCCCACCTGCGAGGGCGAGTCAGGGAGGGAGTCCCGGCGGCCGCGACCACCGTCGCGCCCGGGGTTGAGCTTCGGCCGCTGCAGACCCGGGGAGGGGACCCTAGGCGCGCAGCGGCGCCCACCGACGTCCAGGTGCCCCGGCGCCCCCCGGCCTCGGTGTTCGCGGCTTGTCCCTGCGGCCGAGCCGGGGGCGCTGACCCGCCCCTCCCACACGGGGGCAGCGCGACCCCGCTCCGCGAAGTTAGTTTCGCTTTTCCCGCCAGTCGGGACCCGGATCTGCTGCGCGGCCCTACTGGCCCCCTCGGGGCTCCCCCGCCCTGCCCGCAGCGCCTCCCCCGGGGAGCCCGCCGGGGCGACACCCCGGGCGGCGCCTCCCTCTCCGCCGTCCCGGAGCCGCCGCAGCTTCTCCCGGCAACCAGGGGGGAGCCGAGTGTTGTGTCAGCCGATCGATTGAAACAGAGAAACCACAGCAGCCTGGGTCGGTCGGTGGCACCGCGGCATGGCTCAGCGCGCGGCTGGGGTGCGTGGGGACTGGGTAACTGTCCTGCTCCCGTTCAAGGCAGAGGCTCATGGAATGCTCACTGGCCCCTGGCGGGGTGGGTTGCCCAGCGGGGAGACTGGAAATGAGTGTGTGAGTGAGTGTGCGTCTGTGTGTGTGTGCGCGAGGTCTGGTGACCCTGTGTGTCTGTGTGTCTCTGAGCCTGCCTGTGTGGGTGTGTCTGAGCCAGTCGAAGTGGTGTATCTCGTGTGTGTCTGTGTGAGATTAAGTGTGCATGTAGTGTGTGTTTGTGTTTGTGTGTCTCTGAGTGTTTCTGTGTGTCTGTGGGCATGAGTGAGTGTGTGCCTGGGGTGAGTGTGTGTGTGTATGTGTGTGTGCCATCGACGGTAACCCAGCAGTGGGGCTGCTGGTGACCAGAGCTGCTTAGCTTGACTTTGCTTGCTTGGTTCTTTCTGGTAAGTGGGCCGTGCAGACCTGTCGCCCCTCCCGTGTTGGCCGAGGAGAACGCAGGCGGCTCCTCCTTCCCTCTTTTTCTCTGAAAATGAACCAGGCGGTTTGGGGGTGAGTTGGCAGGGGCTGCTTCCTGAGTGAGTAATATTTAATTAAACACTCTAGCCGGTAGCATCAGAAACTGGTCATGAGCTGAGTTTTAACAGGTGGTGATGGTGAAAAACGCCGTCCCCGGGGACCGCAGTTCATTGTCCTTGGCAGAATTCTCTCCTGGGGTAGGGCAGCTGGGGAGGGGGCCCAGAATCTCATTCCTGGTTGTTGGGTGTGAGGACAGCAAACATCCCTTCTCGGTCCTATACCTTTTTGATACTTCCCCTCTGGGTGGTGGAAAGTGCTAGATGAGGGGCAGAGACTGGCTGGCTTCTCTCTGCTGAGGCATCCATCCCGGAGCTGGGGAAGCCCTGCTTGACTTACAGGGCATCGACGTGAAGCTCTGCTTGACTTACAGGGCATCGATGTCGGCCAAACTTTCCCTCCCAGCAGAGGCCCCGAGAGGGTGGCTGACTCGCACGCACTGCAGAGCTGGGGCCGTGGACGGTCTCCGGAGCCCCAGGTGCTGCCCCATATTACTGCCTCTGGTGCTGAGGTCATGGGCCAGACATCTCAGGTCTCCACAGCTGTGAGGTGATGGACTGGATTAGATCATTTTAAGCATTTCTTGTTTTCTTTCTTTTTTTTTTTTTTTTAAAGATTTTTATCTATTTATTTGATAGACAGAGAGAGATCACAAGTAGGCAGAAGGCAGGCAGAGAGAGAGGGGGAAGCAGGCTCCCCGCTGAGCAGAGAGCCCGATGTGGGGCTCGGTCCCAGGACCCTGAGATCATGACCTGAGCTGAAGGCAGAGGCTTAAACCACTGAGCCACCCAGGAGCCCCCATTTCTTGTTTTCTTACTGCTTTTTCTTCTGCACAGAGTGCGTTACGCAGGAAAGAGAGAGAAAGAGAGAGTTTGCAGGTGGGGAGGTGCGGAGTGGCCCGATGCAATGATTTTACCAATCCTTTCTTTCCCAGCCTGGCTACCACCAGGGAAGTAGAAAGAATCAACCACAGTGGTTCTGACAATTATGAGCCAAGCGGGGGCCAACCTGGCTTCAAGGAGATCAGGGCTGTGGGGAGATCGTGGGTTCTGGGGGTTGCACGGCTCTTAGGAAGGAGTGGTCCTGCCTGGGGGCCCTGGGTGATGTCACTGTGTTGCTGGGTGAGGCTGCATTCCTTGGTCTACTCCAGCAAGACTGAAACCGCCCTCCAGTGGGCTCCTGGGGCTGCCTCCTGAAAAGCTTCGGGCCCCTGGGCAATCAGCGTAGAGGCTTTGTTTCTCCTATGGAGCCTGGGAACAGGACATGGCTAGCTGGCAAAGGCCAGCTCTGCCCCTCCTCACTAGGGACCATGAAAACTGTGCTCTCCTGGCTGGGCCTGGTCCCCTTCTTGGACCTTCCCCCTCCTGGGATGAGCAGAGTCTTGCCTACCGATGCATTTTCACATTTAGCAAAGCCTCCGATGCTACAACGTTGAGAGTTTTGTCCAGGAATTTCACACCGGTTCTTTTCAAGAAATAGGCTGTGGCTCGTGGCCATAATCAGTTTATTTTTTAGTGCCTGAGGAGTTTGGGAACGAGGATCTTCATCACACAGGAGCCCAGGGCAGGTGTCGGTGTGCCTCTGCTGGAGTGAGTCCCTCCTGATCTAAAAGTCCAGCTCTTGGTCAAGTGCAGGGCGTGTCCTGCCATGTGCTTCCCAGGCCTGCCGTTGTAGGATGATGAAGGTGGCGATGATGGTGGTGTGATAGTAGCAAACGGTTTTCTAGCCCGTGCTAGTGCCGGGCTCTGACCTGAGTCCTTGACACATTAACCCTCGTACTTTTCCTAAGAACCCTGGGGCAGCGAGCAGGTTCTCCTTCTATCCACCTCGTCCTGGGGTCGGAACGGCCGGCCATACGACTTGGCCAACGTCTTGTAGCGGAGCAAAACCCTACCCCCGACTTTGGTGCTCAAGCTGTCTTAATCAGTACAGGGTGCTTCCCTTAATCAGTACAGGTGACCTTCTCTTCAAGAAGCATGTGCTGACTTTTCTTTAATGAAAAACTTTATTATTATGGAAAATTGCAAATATATAGCAGAGCTGGGGGAAGGGTATAAGGTTTCCCCAGCAGCTTCAAGTGTTGATGCGTACACACACCCCCACACTCACACACCTCCGTGTACACCCACACACGTGTCCATGTACATGTGCACACACTCATGCCGGACTCTTCGGAAGCAAACCTCAGACGTGCTATCAGGCTGTGAGTGCTTGCTAAGCATTCAAGCGAGATCTCAAGCCTGGAAGAGGTAGACTGACACCCAGGGGACAGGTGGGGGTAAGCACACTCTGCCTGGCTGGGACTTGAGGGTCCTTCCTGGCTGTGGCAAGGGGAGGACAGCTCATTGGGACGCCACCCCCTCCCCCCCCCAGAGTCTTCGGGAAGCTTCTTGCTTATTTTGTGTTTTAAAAGCCCCATTCATTGCTCAGCATTACAAATAAATGAGTCTGTTGGTCGGTGGTGAGACAGCCCACAAAAACAACAGACCTCGGCTCCCCATGGACCTCCCTTGGAGATGGGGAGAGGGACCTGAAAGGCACAGCCCTGCCTCACGCCCTCATCAAGGCTGGGCCTTGGGTGGGCACGGGCATCTGAGATACGGCCTGGGCTGCAGGGGATGTGTAAGTGGTTCGTTAACAAGCGTGGTCCTCAACCCAAGCTTAGACCCAAGCTTAACCGTCTTGATTGAAGTCCCCACCATATGGGTAGCCAACGGAGGAGTGCACAGGTGCCTCCCACCCTGGGGAGGCGGTGGGTGATTTAGGCCCAAGACTCAGGGCATGGGAGACATAAATGCCACAGGGTGGGGGCTCCAGGATCTAGCTGGTGACAGGGTCCTGACAATGGCCACAGCTGCAAACAGCCTTTGCCAGAGAGGCTGCCTGTGGCCAAACAGCTTCTGGCTCTGCTTTCGGGCCCGTGATTACTAAACTGCGTCCCTGCGTGCCTGCATCTGTTTCCCGTTGGTTGGGGCGGAGGCTGGCGGTGTTTTCAAGGTGGAGTCCCCAGGCCGGGTAACTATTTGGACACGGGGTGTGAAGATGTGTGAAGACCTGCAGATGTCTGGGAGCCTCCAGGCCAGTTGAGGGTCAGTCTGGATGGTGACCCTAGAGAGAGGGCTGGGGGCCAGGCTCGTGGAGCCGCCTGGAGCCTCTCCCAGGTGGAAAGGGTCTGTGGGTGTGTCCAGATGGCAGCTAGGCCTGGGGCTCTAGAGAGAAGCCTGGGCTGGAGACAGAGACTGTGGAACCTTCTTTCCAAGGGGGGTTAGCTGAGGGGCCTCTGGCATGTGAGGAGGCGTGCCCAGGAATAGAACCCTGGTTCTGGCCTTTTCCTCTAGAACCGGGGGAGACCCTCATCGTGGGCCGTGTGCTCCTTCTTGTTCTGAGAGCGAGGGCGTGTAGGATCCCCACGGTGGGTGCCTGGCTGCCCAAGGGCCCTGTGGGAAGGTCCCTCTAGGGTCAGGGGTTTCATACCTAAATCTCGTTCTATGGTAAAATGCACATGACCTCACACTTCCCGTCATAGCCACCGCTCATGCCCCATTGGCTGAAGCACACATGTGGTGTGTGGCCTTCACCATGTCTGTCTCCCCGACTCTTCCCAGCAGATGAAAACTCCACTGTGCGGAGTTACCACATTCATCCGTGGAGGAACACGGCCTCTCTGTTTATGGCACTGCCTGGGAGCACCAGCTCCCGGGAGGGGCTTCGTGGGCCTTTGGGGTCGGGGAGGGAGAGTGCGGGTCCAGGGGGCCCTGATCCCTGCCCCTCCTGGATGCAACCGGCCCAGCCCCACAGGCTGCTGCCCCCTCCTGCTGGTCAGACACAAGGTGAGGCTGCCTGTGGGAGCTCGCGGGGCCTGGGGAGCCTAGGGTGTGTGGGGGGCGGGGGGAGGCCCAGGGCTCTGGCTCCCCTTGGTCACAGCCCCCAGAGCTGCCCTCGGGGCTAGAGGGGCGCAGCTCCTTCAGCCACTGCCTGCCAGCCTGCCTCCCACTCCCAGCTCAGTACAACTGGTCTCTACTTCCTCACTTCCCTGGCACTTCTGGATCTTTCCAGGAGATCTTGGATGTCACTGTCCCAACTGCTGCTCCTCACTGACCCTGCTGCTTTGGGGCCATCACCCCTCCTTCCCGCCTAGAGAATACTCGGCACCAGTCGCCGGTGTCCTCCCCTCCCAGCGCCACCGTCTCTCTGCTCCCCACCTCCCCAGCGCCCGTCCCTGTGCCCGTCCCTGTCCTTAGAGCTCTCCCGCATACCTGCCTCCTGATGTCCCTGGTAGCCTCCATCCCCTGCATCTATGTCTCGCTGACCCCCCAGCCTTGCCCTCCTGCCCCCACCCTGCCTCATTCCCATGCTCACCAGCCCAGCACATTCCTACCTCGATGCTACGCAAACTCGTCTCACTTAATTTTAAAAACCTGATTTCCACACGTCTCCCTCCTCCCTGGCCTCCTGGCTCATGTGGCGTTCCTGAGGCAGGCAGCGGGGCCTCCAGCTTCCACCCAGAAACCCAAGCCAGACACACACTCCCCTGCACAAGACACCACAGGGAGGCTGACCAGTGCCCCGCTGGACTGGGGGAAGGGGGGCGGGCACGGCTGGTGGTGCTTCTGGGCAGGGGGCTTGGGGAGACCTGAATCTCCCCAGCCTTTGCCGTCTAGGTAGCCCAGACCCGGGCTTTCCCTCAGAGCCTCCACCACTCTGATCATGCAGGGTGACAGCCCCTTTGTGGGGCAGCCGTGAGGTCTTAGGGAGGTGACGCGCTCCAGCACTGGCCACGACATGCTAGTAGGTGGTGGCATCGCCCCCCACAGACCTGCCTGTCTGAGAACCCGAGTGCCAAGTTTACAGTTTGAAGACCAGAACAACCCCGTCCAAAACAAGCCCCCTCTCCTGGGTGTTTTTGGACTGCTCGTCATTTATTCTTCCATTCACACATTTATTGAGCACCTACAGTATGCAGCCAGTCTGCTGGGCTGAGGATACAAAGGACGGAGGGGAGGCGTGTCGCTCTTAGAGACCTCTCCGTCTAGCGGGTGAGACCGGCCAGACGCTGGTGATGACCGTCCCAGGGTGTGCTGGAGAGGCTGACGGGGGGCTGGGGGGTCGGTGGGCGTTCCAGGTGGAAGGGTGGTGGGTGTGGGAGGTGAGCATGGCCTGGCGTGTGGCCAGGTGGGGGCTGAGAGAGAACAGAGGGGCCAGAGGACACTGGGAGGGGGCCTGTGGGGAGGGGGGTCGAGGCACAGGATGCTCTCTGGGAGGGTGAGCTCTGATGTGGGTTCCTCAAGGCAGTGGCTGAGGGGTGACTCTGGGGTGACCACATGTTTGGCTCTGTCATCTTTACCCTCTCGGCCATGGGTCCCTACGGCGGGATAGCCTCCTCGTGGTGGACGCAGCTTCCTGCGCTAGTTTGCCCAGCACGTGTTCCCCATAAATAGCCCGGTTCCGACAAGGGAGAACATTCTGGGCTCTGCAGAGCTGGGGGGGGGAGCTGGGAAGAACTCATCTTCCTGCGGGAGGCCCCTCGCCCTCCAGCCCAGAGAGGGGAGGTCGAGCTGGATGGAGTCTTGGGGACCTGGGGGGAGGATGATGGGCCGGGACCCTGGAAGGGCGGACTGGGTGGTTTGGACGTAATGGAGGACAAAGGGCACGTGCAGAGCTCAGGTGGAGAAGAGGCAGCTTTGAGGGGCCGGTCGCAGAAATTCAGGCTGGGGATCCCAGTGACAGCGGTGACCACCTGGAGGCTGGCAGGTCCCATTCGGTCTTCATATTGTCGGTGAGGTCCAGAGCGCGGTGCTGCCCCGTTTTACAGACGAGAAGGCAGAGGCTCGGAAGGGGAGGCCAGAAGGGGAGGAGCAGGGAGCCCGGCCCTGTGGTCTGCACCCGGGTCTGCACCTGCACCCACCAAACTCTGCCACCAAGAAGGGGAGCAGCGGCAGCAAGTGGCTTGAGAGGCTAGACCAGCCGTCAGCGCGGCCCGCACCCTGGACGCAAGGAGTCACTGAGAGTCAGGGGGGCCCCGGTTTGTGGGGATACGACGGTACCCCCAGCAGAAATGGAATTGGGGGCTCCGTGGAGAGGCCTCTTAACACGCTCTGTGCTACTGACTCCTTTTTTTTTTTTTTTTTAATTGAGGTGAATTCCATATTCCCTACAGCAGTCCATTCTGAAGTGAGTGGTTCCGTTGTGTCTAGAACATTCACAATCTATGTGGCCGCCTCAGCCTGCTTCCCAGCATGATCGTCCCTCAGACGGAAACCTGGGACCCGCTAGCGGTCACTGCGCCTGCCCCCTCCCCCAGCCTCCGGCAGCCACCGGTCTGCCGTCTGTCTCTTGGATTTGCCTATTCCGGACATTTCCTATAAATGGAACCATCCACTCTGGGACCTTTTGTGTCTGGCTTCTGGCTAATTACGTTTGGCGTGGAAGATTGCAGTGTTTCCTGAATAGAAGCTGGGTTTCCCTTCCTGGCTCGCTTGGGGGCCACTGGGAGGTGGGGACAGCTCCATTCAGACGGCTGGTCTGAAATGCTCGCCTAGAGCCGTGTAAACACCTGCTTCCCTCTCCGCATCCATCCCCGCCCAAGACCCAGCCGCTGTCCTGCTGACGGCCGTCTTTTTCATTGTTCTAAACTTTTTTTTCCAGTGATCTTTTAAAAACACCTGATGAGGTCCACTCCTGTCTTGAAGCCCGTCAACAGCAATGCTGCTCTTAGGGAAAATTCTCATTCCCAAACCCGTGACATGGCCTCAGACGTGGCATGACCTCGTCTCAGGTCCGCTTGGTGCCGCCACCCCCCTACCTAGAGCAGCAAGGCCCCATGTGTCCCCATGTGTCCCCCGTGTCCCCCCAGGACCGGCTCTGGGGCTGGGGGTCAGTAACTCATGGAGCTTCTTGCTCTGTGTCCACCCTTGCCAGGGTCAGCGGCACCCCAGCCATGGGTCCTGCCTTGGGGGTCCCTGCAGAGTCACAGTGCCATCATCATGGATGGGGTGGGGGACCGTTTGTAGAGGCAACACTGCTGGGTTGCCCCCCAGCACGGGAGAAGACCCGACCTGTCACACCTCAGGGCATGTTGGCTCTTTCGTTGTTGGAGTCCTTGACAACTTGCCCCTCCGCCGTTTCTAGCCCATTCTCTGGCTACCGTTTCCGTGAGGCTGTCTCTACTCCTGTATGCTCTGAGTCGGATTCTTTCAGAAATAGCGTGGACCGTGATGGGACGCCTGCTGGGTGTGAGGCACTGTGCGTGCTGTTGTCGATGGGTTTCAAAAAAGGGGGGTCGACCCCCCTCTTTCCAGATGAGGGAAGTGAGCCTCAGAGACCTTTCCTGAGTCGCAAGAGGGGACACGGCCGCGTGGCTGATGGAAGGCTGGTCTGATTCCACACACCGGGCTCATTTAGCCCTTCTTAGCACCAGGCCTGACGCTGGAGGCGTGCGAAGCTGCCTGAGGCCTCGAGCGTCCGTGTTGCAGCAGGTGGAGATGACAGGTGTGGGCAGGAAACACTAGCTCACTGTCAGGTGTGCTGGGCAGGCCGGAGAGCCTCCATGCTAAGCTGGGGGGCGGGGTCTCATGTTGGGGGACGGGGAGGTAGAGTGACCCCAAGGAGGAGGAGGATCACGGGAAGGCTGCTGGGGAGCAGGGAGGCCTTGAATGCCAGGCCTAAGTGTGGATAGGAGGTGTCCTTGCGTCCCTTCCCGGCCCCAGGCACCCCAAAAGCGAGGAGGCACTGATAAACTAGGAACGTGTGTCTCCACCTGCCTCTGCCTCCTTCATGGAACACTCTGGCCAGGTCCTCTTAGTCCAAATCAAGCCCCTGGTCCTTTTCCTGGACGCTCTGGGGGGCTCTCCCAGCAGACCACTAACCATCGGTCATTTGGCTGCAGGTCTGACCAAGGCTGGGGTTTTTGGCTGGGGTGGTGCTGCACCCGTGACCTCAACCTCTCCTGGGATGAGAGCATGGGGAGGCTCTCCTGCACCCGCCGGGGCTGATTTCCCGCCCTTGGAAGGCCACACGGGCCACGGGCCACATTGGTGGGATCTGTGGGCTAGGTTGATCCCAGGGAGCCTCATGCGATCCTGGAAATAAAACACGGGATTCGGAGGATGGCTGTTTTGGGGGCAGGATGAGGGGCCCTGTGCCACGTTCTTGGGGTCACCTACATGGACTTCTGGGGGACGAGCCCCTGGACAGATCCGGAAGATCTGGGAATCAGAAGACCTTTGCTTAATTACTCTGGAGTTGGGGGTAGGGGGAGACCTGTGAGGGTTTTTACTTGTCCGAGGGTCTTTGCAGCTTGGGGATTTCGAGAAGCTCCAATTTCAAGAAGCTCTAATGAGAAAGGTCACCTTGCATTTGTGAAGCTTGAAAGAATCATCTTAAGGGGCAACAGCAGTGTGGAATGTGTTTCATGATGCGTAAATCATCTATAAATGTCAGGGTCTCTTTGAACCAACTTTCATCATCTCTGGAGAAACGTGGTGTTCGAAAAGATACTGATGTCCCCCCCGCCCCTTCCAGTTCTATCTATTGGGCCAAATTTGAGCTGTTTTGTATTTTGTCTGTTTTGTCCCCCCTCCCCCCACCCCATACCTACCCACCCCCCAGGGTTCCAGCAAGCCTGTCTTCCTCACCACTGTGTCACACTTGGGGGTGTCTAGACAGCTCAGGATAAAGGTGTTTGTTTGTTTGCTTTAAATTCCCTCATCATTCAGCCAGCATTCGCTGAATGGCTGAGCTGTCCAGGCTGTCGCGGTGCCTACGCCGAGGGAGAGGTCCAGACAGCACCGGCCCAGGGGACCATGTCTGAGCCGAGTCCTGAACGGAGACGGGCTGCCTCCCTCCGTCAGGTGTTCTCACCGCCCCTGCTTTCTACTGTCTGTGTTTCTGTGCATTTTTTTAAATGGAAGATTTGGAACACATGCAAGGGGTCTCATGAGCCCCACGTGTCCATGACCAAGTGCGACGTTACCACAGTCCCTGTGTCTCTTCACTGTGCACGAGACACCCATCTGTCTGGAAAGGCGCTGCTCAGGGAATAAACGCGAAGCCCCAGAAATGGCCAGACGGGACTCGGATGCCACATCACCTGGCCCTGGTTCTGTGCAGAGTCTTAGGCTTCCAGCCCCCAGTGGGAAGATGGGTCACTTGAACCAGAGCAGTCTGACTCTGATCCTTTTTTTTTTTTTTTTTTTTTTGGTGGGGAGTACGGTTCTGTGCAACACTTAACTCTTGGAGGAAATTAAACTGCTGAATATATGTTTGGGGGCCACTGTCCTAGAAGCAGACTAGGGGGTGGTCTTCTGTCTCCTCCTCCTGCCTCTGCCCTTCCCCCAAAACATTTTGGTAAACTGGCAGGAGTAGATTAAGGTCAATGTCGGGGCCAGGCAGAATGGTTCTGCCCTGACTGGCTGGGTGTTGGGTGTGAGCTGTGGCTTGATCTGCCATGTTTTGGATGTTAGGGATGTGACCTCTGTTTTCCTACTGGAAATGGGTTTGGAGCCTCCATGGGGAACCAGATAAAAGAGCTGTGTTCGGGCAAAGTAGAAAAATGGAGTTGGTTTTCGCTCCTTAAGCCAGAGAATAAGCAATCACTGAGATACGGGGGCCCTTGCGATGGCCAAGTTTTTGCCTTTGTGTCCTTGTTTTGCCTGAATTTTTAAAAAGACAAAGCAGGTGGAACCCGACTTTGCTGACTATTATAGTGGGATGCTGTCTCTTCGGGGCTCAGAGTGTATACAGCAGGAGCTAATCCAGGATTCGTACTGAGATCCAATTCACACACCATGCTGCTTACCCATTGTAAATGTCCACTCCGATGATTGCTAGTGACTGTGCAGTGGGGCGGCCAGCAGCGCCAGACCCGAGTTCATGACTTCTCCCCACCCTAGCGTGATCTGCAGGTGGGAGCCGGGAGGTGGGGGGCAGGGGTTGCAGTTATGGCTCTTGCGAGCGCCTGTGCCGGTAGAGACAGTGTCGTCCTGAAGTTTCTTGGGTCAGCAGCTCATGGGCTGCTCTCCTCAGGGACCTCCTCAAGCTCTCCCCTGTCATCTCCCTGATGGGCACAGTTCCAGAAAGCACCTGTTGAAGGTTGCCCGGGGAAGGGTTTGGGGCTGTGTAGAGGTTATCAAGGGGAGGGGTGACTGGCAGTAGTGCGTGCCGATTGTCCAAAGCCGGACCCAAGCTGTGTGTGTGTGTTTCCCAGTGGACTGTACACACTGACCACCTTTTCCTCCTGGGTTTAGACCCGTTTGCTCACTGTTACACTGAGTCGTCGCTATGTGCCAGGAATCATGCTCGGCACTTCCTGTACAAATTATGTACTGTTCCCAAGAGCCCTGTGAATGGAGTTGGTTATGCCCATTTTACAGATGGGAAAACTGACCAAAAGTCAAATACCTTGCCTGGGATCACACGGCCAAGAAGTCAGGCTGGGTGCAGCCCCTGTCTGTGCTCTTGAATCACGCCCCCACGAGGTCTCTGAGTGTGTAGAAGCCCCTGATCTGGGATGGGAGGGGGTCAAAAGGCAGGAGCCATTGGGTCACCACACGGTGTTACATTATGTGATACGGGTGTGCCTGGAGCGCTCCAGGGGATGAGAGCTTTCTGGAGGAGAGAAGCCTTAGTCAGACAAAGGGGAGGGCACAGGAGGGGTCCCCAGGGGGAAGAGGTGCCAGAGCACAGACCAGGTGAGAACGCATTCCCCTTGGCCTGTCCCCTCTGTGTCTTGCTTGCCAACCCTTAGCAGGTACTGAGATCCTGAATCTTGTGTTTTCCCCTTCAGGAGTGACCAAGACAACTTGAAAATGCCCTCAAATGTTCTCTTGACATTTCAACATCTCTGCTGGGCTGTGACTAGATCCAGCTGTGTCCATGCAATCCTACCTCCCCTGGCCCCTCCAATAAACAAAACAAGCTGGCCAGCTGGGGGAGCGGGGTAGGGGGAGCTGGGCGGGGGCTTCCGGTTCTGCAAGCAGCCCTCCTAGGGGGCCCGCACCCCAGCACCTTGACCCCCACCGCCCACCTTCTGCATGCCTAGGGAGGAGGAGATGCAGAGTGATGCCCTCTTTTGGTTCATAAGCAAAAGGAGAGGGAAGAAATTAGGGAAGTGAGGGCAGGACCCCCAACACTTGGTTCTGCTCATTGTCTATTAAATCCCATAAAGAATTTCAGAACAGGGGCACCTGAGTGGCTCAGTGGGTTAAGCCTCTGCCTTTAGCTCAGGTCATGATCCCAGGGTCCTGGGATCAAGCCCCGCATCAGGCTCTCTGCTCAGCAGGGAGCCTGCTTCCTCCTCTCTCTGCCTGCCTCTCTGCTTGGTTGTGATCTCTCTCTCTCTCTCTCTGTCAAATAAAAAAAAAATACAATTTTAAAAAAGAAAAAAAAATTTTCAGAACATTACTATCTCATCCCCGAGCTCCCCTTGGCCAAGCTGGAGCAGTGGTCTTCTTACATCACCTTGTTTTTCTCCAAGAAAAATCAGCCTGCAGCATCAGACTTTAATTACCTTCCTGAGGGACACCTCCTGTGGATATTTCTACTGACAAGTGGCTGAGGTCGTGCTCCTACATAAAATTAGGGTTTTAAACTGGGTCACAAACTCAGATGCCCCCAGGGGCTGGGAAAGAGGCGCAAACGAAGCATCAACACCCGAGTCAGGTGGAAGGCTATAAGGAGGGGGGAGGACTGTGGCAAAGCAGAGTACGTCTGTCCTCTGTCCAGGAGTGGCCTCTCCTACCCAGGACAGTGGGGTCCAATGCACTGAAGTGTCCATTTCTTTGTCCCCCTAAGAGAAGCCAGGAATCCAGGCGTTTTTTGTTTTTTAATGTAGGCAGAAAACGTAGAGGGTTTTTTGTTTTTTAAAGAGACGACACAGCATACAATGTCTGAGCCTTCCCTGTGCAGGTGAGGAGGACAAGGCCACGGAGGCCAGTGGGTCACGGAGCTTCAGGGTTCAGGAATCTGGGACTGGACTTGTGGGCGCCTGGCCTGGCCCCTCTCCACCTCCCCAGGGCCGCCTCCTGGGTAAGGCAGCAGGGCTGGAAACCAAGTCAGCCAATTGCCCTGCAGCAAGCAGGACAGGACCCAGAGAGACCGAGCCCTGCAACAGTCCTTCCGCCACCGCCACCGTAGCTCGCAGCAAAAGACACCTACTGCAGAGTCCCCGCCTTGCTGCCTGTCGGCGGCATGACCCGAAGCACCTCACCTAGATGGTCTCTGTGATCCGGCAGTGCTCCTGGTAGGTTCTGTTGCCCCCACTGCACAGATGAGGAAACTGAGACCCGCAGGGGTTCAACTGACTGGATGGGGTGGGAGCTGACGCCTGAGCCAGGGCTTCTCATCGCCGAGTTTCCCAAAGTGGGGTCCGGGCACAGAGCAAGGAGTGCGTTTCACCCTTTTGGACCTGGTGCGAGCAGACCCGCCCTCACGTTCAGCCCTGGCCGGGGCATCCCCTGCAGCGTGAGGGACCTTGCCCGCTCCGCCCCCCCCCCCCCGACTCTGGATGGGAACCTCGAGAGCCCCGGCGGCCCCACCTACTGCAGGACCCACTGCGCTGCTCACGAGCTTGCTGACTAATTCCTTTTGCAAACGGTTCAGTTTCACATGCTTCAGTTTCCAGTAACTACGTGGGTGGATTTGTTTCATTTAAGGGGAAAACAAAACAAAACAAAACATGGAGGGGGTTTTCTTTCCCAAGAAGAGGACTGGCCAATTATGGGTTTAGTGCGTGTGGCCCCAGGGCGGCCCGGTGCGGTTCCACCGCCCGCAGGGCCACTTGGCAGGCGGACTCCAAGGGAGAAATTGCTTAGTCATGTACAAGCGGGGAACCAGGTGCGGGTGGTCAGGGAGGTGCCCCGGCCCTGTGCTCTTCCCCACTCGGCCCTGCAGGCAGGAGAGGTGGGGGGCGGTGGTGCCAGGTGGGACAGCCGGCCTCGCCCACTGTGGGGCTCGTGGCACCCCCCAGGGGGAACTGGCCTGGGAAGGAGACGCTCCCCAGCTGGCCTGCCCCCAGCTTCAGGTGTGTTGGGGAGCATGCTGTGCCTGGGCACGTTAGAGGCGGTCCCCAGGGGACAAAGGAGGGGTGGTGTGGGCGGGCGTGGGTGTGTCTTCCCGCAGAGGCTTGACCAGATACTATCAGCTTGCTGATTTGGCGTGGGCAGAATCCTGGGCGTGACCCCTTTAGCTGCTGGAGATGAAGGTTACTGCAAAGGGGCTGATTGGTGAAGGGGATGCCTGGGGGTTCAGGGCAGTCGCTTTTCACCAAGAGATCAGGGATTGTTGGGGCATCTGGGAGCCCATATACATTCCACAGGCCCAGGGCACCAACGCAGCCCTGTGTGAGGTCTCTGGGGCGTGGGTCTCTGCTCCGGAGGAAACCACCTTGGGAAGCTGTGTATAGTCTGGCTGTGGGAGCTGGAGCAGTTAGGAGCTTGGCTCGGGAATCAGGTGGAGGTGGCTGGAGTCCTGCTCTGGTACCTGCCCCTGTGATCTGGGCCTCAGTTTCCCATCTGTGAAATGGGGATGTAAGAGTACCCCATGGATGGGGACGTTGACTTGGGTGAACTTAGGTGCTGTCCTTCCCATAACTGGGATTCAAGGCCTGAGGTGGCATGGGGCCTTCCCTCCCATGTGCCTTCCTGCTCTGAGGGAACGTGTCTTGGAATTTATAATCTTTAGTCCTGGCCTTTGAGAACTTGCCTAGTGTGCTCTCTGGAAGGGAAGAGGGCAAATAGACAGTTAACTCCCCAACAATATTATCCTAGGCAGAGGGTCATAAAGGCAATGAGCAGTGAGAGGAGTTCTGGAGGACTTAGTTGGGACTCAGAGTTTACTCTTAGCAGGCAAATCTAGGAGGGCTTCCTGGAGGAAGTGATGTTGATGCTGAACCTTAGGATGTGTAAGAACTGGAGAGAAGGAGGGAAAAGATCTGTCACTGGTGGAAGAGGCTGTCCATATGCCACTCCGCTAGGAGCACAGAGGGTACCCAGTGTGGCGTAAGTGCTTAATAAATATCCTCAAAATCAAGGACTCTGGGATTTTTAGTTTAGGTATCTGGGAACCTATTTTTGTAGTTTTATCTGTTTTTATAGATGTGGAAACTGAGGCTCCCAGAGGCCAAGTAATGTGTCTGGGATTCAGGGTGGAAGCTAGAATCAACACTCATGGCCTTCCTAGGGTGAGGGGTGAGGGGTGAGGGGTAGAGGGGCTGCCTGCCGCAGGGCTGCACTTCCACAGGCTTCTTGAATGGGTGTATCTCATTCTTCATCCACGCTCCCTTCACCCCACATGTTGGCCAAAAGCCTCTGTGTGCCGGGCTCTGCCCTGCTTTGCCCAGCGGGGCATACAGACAGACACACGGACATGGGCCAAGACCGAAAGGGGAGTCCTGCCTCCGTGTCCTTGCCTGTGTTGGGTTTTTAAGCCCGTGCTGTTCTGGAACTGCCCAGTACCCTGGGCCTGCCCTGGCGAGCCCGGGCTGGGTGAGATGGGGTGACTGGGCGTCCCCCAGGAGCCAGGGGAAGCGCAGTGGCCAGGCTCGGCCCCTGACAGCCAGGTGGGGACCACAGGAAGCCGGTGCGCTCACTCCCTTTCCGGGCAGGTTGGGGAGACGTGGCGTGTGTTCTGGGAAGCTGCGGTGTGGGGAGGGAGGGGTGGTGTTTCCTGCGGCCTGGCCGGGGAGGGGCTGTGGGCCGGGGCCACGGCTGCCCTGCAGAGCCATGGCTCTGCCACCCCCACTCCGGTCCCTCCCCAGCTGCCCGGCCCGAGGCGTAGACAGCACCTGTCTACAGGGGGGACGGGGGCGGGAAGGAGGCCAGCGTCCCACACCTGCGGCCCACGGGGCGGTCCTGCTACGTTCCTTTGTTCCTGAGCACGGCCCTTCCGGCTGCCGCTCTCGGGGTCCCCGCGTCCTGGAGAGACCACGAGGATTGGACTCTGGCTTCTGGCCTGGATCCCAGACCAGTCAGCCTTTTTGAGTCGCACGTTCCACTTCCGTGAGAGCTCACCTTGTGGAATCATCACAGGGGCTCCACGAGGGTCGTGTGGGCCGTGGCCAGTTGCCTGCTTCATTCAGACAGTCGGTCCCCGGCCCGTGCAGCCGTCCGGCGGCTCACCCGTTCGGTGCGGGCTGGGGATGCAGCCGCACGAGGCAGGCACCTGTCCCGGAGGGTTTGCCGTCCGTGGTGGGGACAGTCACTTGAGCTGTGATTACAACACCGTGTGACCGGTGCAGGGAAAGCTAACAGGAGGGAACCCAGGAACGCAATCTGGGGAGGGTCGTCCTGTAGCAAGCCCTGAGGAGTAGGTAGGGACTGGAGAGGTGGGAGCCCCAGGGGAGGGGGTGGCGTGGGGAGCCCAGGAACAGCTTGCGGGCTGCAGCTCTGTGTGGACCCAGCGGGCCGGCCAGAGAGGAGGTGGGCAGAGGCCCGGCCTCATGTCGTTCACCGTGCCCGTGGAAAATGACCCCCCGCCCCCCACCCAGATCAGGGCTTCACCTCACACGCTACCCCCTATCTGGAGCCTTGAAGTGCAAAGACAGAAGGAGAGGCCAGCAGGAGGGACAAAGACAGTCCCCGGGGCCCTCCTGCTCTGCCCCCTCCCTGGGAGTTGAGGAGGAGGTGGGACCATCTTGGGTTAGAGGCTGGGTGAGGTTGCCTGGCCTCCAGGCCTCATGGGGCGTGGGGCGACAGGGCACGGGGGAATTGGATTGGGGTGGCAGGGGGTGATGAGTTTTATGTGGCTTTGAGGCGTCAGATCCTTCCAGACCCAGGTGTGGCTGGCGTGGTTTGGGTGGGGGGGGTGGATAGGGCCCCTTCTCATAGAGAGGGGGACTTCAAAATATGTCCAGCCTGGTGGTTAGAGACAGGTTAGCCCATTTGAAGAGCGCTCCAAAGTCCATACCCACTGGTCCTGCGGCTGCTTGAACTGTTGGCCTTGGGTGGGAAGCCTGTCCCCAAGCCTCCAGCCCTAGACTTCCTGGGAGGACCCTGGCTAGGTCTGGCCCTGGGCTGGCCACCTGCCTGCCTGCTCCTGGGGTCAGAGGCAGGGTACTCTCCTTTTCCAAAATGTGAAGGGGAATCTGTGCTCTCAGTTCCCACTGGGTCAAGTGACATCTGTTGTGGCACGCAGATACTGCTCAGGACAGGGCCAGAGCCCCCTGCCAGGGATCCCAGATATCCGGCTGGTGTCTCTTTCTCGCTCTTTCTGGGCGCATCCTACCCCCCCCCCCCACTTTGGTTTCTCTTTGCCTCCCTCTGAAATTTTCATAGCAGAAACTCCCTTCTGCAAATATTTACTGAGCACCCGCTATGTGCCAGCCATTGTTTTAGGCAGGGGGTCAGAGCAGAAACAAAACAGACCCGAGGGTGATAATTAACCTTCATTGTGTCTGGGGCATCTCTGTGTTGTGGGTCTACCTGCAACACCTCCTCCCTCCCTCCTTCCCCCTGCTGGGCTTTAAGCCCCTCTCACCGGTCCTCCCCACTGCCCTTTACAGATGTGGTGTGCCTGTTTCCTGTTTAGCAGGTCTTGGAAGGTTCTAGAGGGCCAGGAAACCCCTTTGTATCTTATTGTCCCAGAGCACTCCATTGATGGGGCATCTTGTACCCACCGTGGACTTGCTCAGGGTTCCTGATTTATTCCTTGATACTCAGAGGAAGCCTGTACCCAGCCCCCTTCAGGCAGTGGAGCAGGAGAAATGGTTCACCTGGTGATAGGAGCTGGGGCCGGTCTCCCTGCTCAGTGCCTGTGTGTGGGGCTTGTGAGGAAGACAGGAGGCACTATAGGGTCTTGAGAGATGTGTGGGAGTTGCTGAAACACCCACCAGGACAGACCCCGTGGTCCTAACACTGTGGCTGGGACACTGTGAGGCTCGGTGGGAATTTGCCGAATGAACCCCACTCCTGCTGATCATGACTTTCCTTTTGAAGGTGCCCCGGTGGAGGGCTCTGGGTCTCTTTATTTCCTTGGTGGGGGGAGGAGGGTTTTCAATTATGTCACTGGCGGTTTTGAGGCCATACCTGCTCCTGTGGCTGTTGAGGTGGGGTGGAATTATGGGATGTTCTGCTTCATGAAAGGTTGGTGTGACTGGGAGGGGTCACCCCCCAAGACGCCAGTGGAAAAATCTCTCCCCCTTTTTAAACAAGCATCTTTGCCTCTGCTCCATACATATCTCGGACTCCCCGAGTCTCTGACCCACTCCTTAGACTGGACAAGGGACACACTTTGGCTGAAAAAGCCATCAGTGTGCTTATAGGTGTTGGAGATAGTCCTGTCCCCCCTCAAACCTTCTCCTCCGACCCCCCCCCACACACACACCTGACAAAAGCCCTTAAACCTTTCTAGTTCAGTCTGCGGAGGCATCCCAGGCGCTGCGCCTGAAGCATTTGCATTCCTAGGACTTAGCCCGATGCTTTGAGTGTCAAGTTTCTGGGTTAGTGGAACAGGCAGCGGGAAGCCAGAGCTCTTTACAAAGAAAGCATGTGTGCGGTGGAATTCCAAGTATCCGGGATGGCACGGGGTGGCCTCCAAGCCTCAGAGCGAGTTCTTGGGGGGAGAGCAGACCCTGTGTGACCTTTGTATGCAGGCCCTGACCTTGGTACCTGCCGGGGAGGTGTCTGGGCAGCTCCGAACACTTACTATTCAGCCAGATGTGGGTGAGAGTTCCGCCCGGGCCGCGTAGGCAGTGGCGAGGGAGGCAGACACGGCTGCTCAGTGCTGTACATGATCGCCTCTGAGACCCACGGAGAGAAAGGGTCACCATTTTTTTTTTTTTTAAATGAGCTGCCGAGGGTCACCGGACCGTGTCATGGATGCCAGGACCAGCGTGTTTCAGCGATGTGAACCGTGAGTCATCCTGAGTCATGAGAGGCAGAATGGGGGCATTGGACTGGCCAGAGGCATGGTCAAGTTCATGGGGGACGTTCGTTCAGCTGCGGGGTGGGGTAACCCGGGTGGCAGGTCATGGGCAGAGTGGGGTAGGGGCCGTGAGCAGCAGCTGCAAGGTCCAGGCTCACTGGGCTTGTTTGCAGCTGGGATCTGCAGCCTCCAACCCAATAGGGGAGCAGCCGCGACGTGTCTGTTGTGCAGAAAGGCAGAGGTCATCCTGGGTAACGCGCACCTGGGACTAGCAATGGGCAGGGGCTTCCAGCACCTGCTCCCCTGAGCTGCCATCCTTTAGTAATGACTCAGATCCCCAGGGCTTAGTCCCTGGGGCCGGAGCTCCTTCTTTGCCTTGGATCTGTCTCTGTGCCTTCCTTTTCAGGAGCACTTAGTACAAAGCCGGCACTGGGATGCATGTGCGCCAGCCTCGCCTAACCCTGAAGCCACCCCTGTGGACACAGATACGATTCTTGTCCTCATTTTGCAGATGGGGAAACAGAGGACCCGAACATCTCAGGTTTTCGCTGGGGAAGGGTCAGAGCTGGGAATTGAACCCATCTCTGATGTTCACTGGTTTTGGGGGGATTAGTGTTGGTTGTTCCCCTGTTCATAGGGTGACCTGACTAATGGTTGATTGAGAGCAGGTGTCTGTGAATAAGGCCCAGAGTGACGAGTGTTCCTCAAAGCTACGAGAGATGGTGTAATTCTTGGGGAGATGTGTGTGTACGGGCTCCTGGGCCAACATTCTGGGGAGGCCAGGACCACCTCTGGTTCTACCAAGGCTGAAAATTGGCAGAATATTCCAGAAGGCCAGAAGAACCAGAGCAAGGTGGCAAGTTGTTGAGCTGATCAGCCCCACTCTGGCCACTCCGACAGTCAGCAGGGGTGGAGGTGCAGCTGTGGGGGCCCCTGGGATGGGGGGGGAGTGCCATATTGGACCACCAGACACCTCCGCCCCCCCACCCCCAGACTCCCTTTCCTTTGTCGTCCGGCTGCGTCAGACGTCTGGGCTTGCAGGGAGGTTCCTGAATGGGCCTTGGAAAGAGGTCACTCCCTTCCCGTGCTGCTGGCACTGACCCACATGTGACCTTCCCCGTGGTGACTGTGTCTGGCTGTCCCTCTTTGATGCTGTCTGTGGAGGGGCTGCAAATGTCTGGGGGCAAGGCGCTCTGGGGCTCCGCCCCACCTCTGCTCTGGCCTCCCTGGACCTCTGCATTCTGCGGCCCCTCCTCCCCTCGGCCACGCTGGGAAGGGGAAATCCACAGTCCTGACCCTCTCTGAGCATCAGACTTTTCCTCTCCACGAAGCGCCCCGGCTGGGCTGGTGGCTCGGACTGTCTAGATAGAACAGACCAGTTCCTGCTGGGCTGGAGCCGAGGCGGATGGGCGGCCCCACCGGGCCCCTCTCTGGCCCTCCGGCCCCACTGCCTGGCGCTCAGCAGTGGACCTTCCTTCCGAAAAATCCCTGGGGTTTTTCTGTCTCTCCCCAGCTGGCTGGGGGAGCCGTCCCTCGGGGCCTGCAGGTGGAGGTCATGGTGAGTCTTGGGAGACGTTCCCGTGTAGCCTGGGTGCCAAGGCTGACCCCAAAGGTCCCCGCTCCTTGTGTCCTGATGCCCAGAGGGCCGTGCTGGGCTGTGTTGCCGCCTCACCTGGGCCTGGAGCTCTGTCTGCCATGGAGGGCTGAACTCGGGCTTAACTTTTAGTCTTGGCGTCCAGAAGTGCACGAAGCGGAGGATGGAGAACATGAGGCCTACCTCCCCTCGAGGACGCGTTTTCTGCTCACAGTTGACTGCCCCTGTGTCTTTGGGCGCCTGGAGCCCCACTGGGCAGATTCTGGGGAAGTGGCTTTTGCAGATCCCTAGGGCTCCTCGGCCTCCAGGGAACCAGGCCATGTCCTCGTCACTGACGCCCCTGCTGGGTGTCCGGAGAGGGGGTGAGTCGTCGGGGTCCGCTGTGATGCTCGCAGGTGGGAGGGCCCCGCCGATTGGGGCCTCAGAGCCACGGGCTACGTGCCTTTCCCTTCCTTCCTCCCTGTAGCCAGTGGAAAGTTCGGGGGGATCTTTTTCTGTAGGAAGGAGAACCAGGATACAGACCCCAAGGGGCAGGGGGTCACGTGCAGGCTCCATGCACACCAGCCATGGGGAAGGCACCTGAAATCCAGCTCCAGAACCCCTGCTCGGGGCACCCTGGTTACTGCATTCAGTCACGGTTCCTGGCGGCTTTTTCTCTTTCTTTTTCCTACGCTTTTTAGGGCGTATCTTTGATGCGTGCCAAAATAGGGGACCAAATCCCAGGGGACGACCACTGAGTTCGTGCTTCTCTTAGCAAGCTGCGAGTCGATGAGTCAGATGCAGCTGGCATGGGCTCGGGCGGGCAAGCACTGGCGTCTTTTCATCATGTGGATCCACTGCGGGCTCTGCGTCGGCACACAGTGGGGCCGCACATCCTCACGTCAGTGCATTGCCTCCCGATGCACCATGGTCACACGTGCCGCCCTCCTCTGGGGCGGGCTCCACCGCCACCCCGAGCTCGCCGCATAGTAGGTCCTCAGCGAGGTCTTGGTGGGGAACATGGGTTGCGTCCGGTGCTGTTGGCATGTCCCTTGACGTCCTCTGTGGTGTCTCTGGGCCCAGCCTCGGAAGGGTCCGCTTGGAAGGGCTTGGGTCCGGACACTGTGTCCCCGACAGGGAGGCCAGACGGCTGGGGATGCAGCAGCGTCAAGACAAAGGCCTAGTTGTGCCCTCGGAGAAAACCCAAACCTGGTTTCCCTGTGGCTGAAGCTGCCAGTGCCCAGCCCGCCGTGTTCCCATAAAGGGAACTTTGTGTGTGGCTGCCGGCGGGGAGGAGGGGGTAGCCGGCGCCTCCCAGCACCCAGCCTCTCCCCGGGAGCGGGTGTGCCGCCTGGGAGCCGCCGCCCGCTGTGATGATAACTCCTGTGATCCCTGACCTCTCGGAGCCGACACTGGCCAGACGGTCGCATTTGGGACAATCAGTCTGTTCTCCGTGTCACGGGGCCAGCACTGTCGGATCCAGACCAGACACATTCTTTCTTGGAAACCCGAGTGGGGGCGGGTGGTAGGGACAAGGCTGGCGTGGGAGGTGCCCTGTGAGCGGGTCCGTGCCAGGCAGGCAGCGGGGGGCTGCGGGAGTCCCATCTGGAAGCCCAGCTGCTGCCCCTGAATGGGGGGCTTGTGTGCACCCTTGAAGTTAGGACCCCAGGGCTCAGTGTGTGGCAGCTGACGGAGCCCTGCTTCTGCTCCCACTGCTGACTCGGGGTTTTCCACCAAAGGGCAGACAGCACAGGCAGAGAGGAAAGGGGCCAAGACTGTCTCCTGCTGTCTGGGCTCGTCTGCCCTGCCCACTAGGGATGGTTTGGGCTGTTTAGGGGTGAGCTCTTGCCATGTTTGGAAACTGGGTTCTCAAGGAATGAGGGGGCGGGAAGGCAAGTGGGGGCAGAAAGTCTGCAGATCCATTGGGGGAAGTTTCTAGAGCAGATAGGGGACATAGAGGGGGGTGTCTGACTCTACCTTCCAGAAGCGGTCCATGCAGGTAGCATTTCCGTGGAGCTTGGCAGTGTGGACGGTGGCACTGTGGAATGGAAGGAGCTACTCACTCATTCTACAAGTATTCATTGAGCACCTACTGTGTACCGGGACTGTTCCAGGCCCTGGAACATAGAGGTAAACAAGACACCTGCCTTTATGAAGCAGATGTTCTCAGTGGGGAGCAGATCTTAAGCAGATAACCAAGAATGTCATCAGAGAGTGCTGTGGGGAAGAGCTGAGTGGGGTCCAGGAATGGACATGCTGGGGGCAGAGAATGTTTGCCATGTAAAGTAGTAGCTGGGAAAGGCCTCTGTGATGACGCGACCTTTGAGCAGACGTCTGGTGGAAGTGAGGGGCTAGCCATCCGGGTATCGAGGGCCAGTTCACCTGGTACCATGCAGAGGGTGTAAGACGTGCAAAGACCCAGAGGTAGGGGCTTATTAGCATGTGCTGGGAACAGCCAGAAGTCCAGGGAGGCAGGACAGAGTGTGGAAGGGGAGAAGGGAGAGGGGGTGCACGGGGCTGGGCTGTGGGGGCCTGCGGGCCACTCTGAGACACCTACTCTTCAGTGAGTGGAACCACTGGAGAGTCTGGGCAGAGGAGACTGGTGTTGAGGCCCAGGAGGGGCCAGTGAGGTGGGGAAGATGGCTGCGGTCTGGATGCATAGAAGGTAGGCCTGGTAGGGTTTGCTCCTGGACAGGCTTGGATTTCTGCCTTGTCACTTGTATATACCATGTCGATGGATAAGGTGCACTGCTCTGAGGCAAGGTTTTCCTTCCACCTTCAGCAAACATTTATTTGGTGCCCGCTGTGTGCCAAGCTCTGGGCTGGGTACTAGAGCAGCCTGGTGCCTGCTTCAAGGATGGGGAGGCAGGAAAGAAAACCAGCCACGGTGTCTCTCGCTGGAGTGAGCCGACCAAGGGGCAGGGCTCGGGTGCTCAGCACGTGTTCGAGAGACCAGTTAATGAATGTAAACAATACACAGGTGCTGAGAGGCACAGAGTGGGGGCATCTATGTGACATGGGGAGGAGGCCAGAAGGCTTTCCAGAGGGAACATGTCTGTTCAAAGTCTCCATGAAAAGAAGTCTGGTAACCCCAGGATGCTTGGGTGGAAGAAACAGTATGAGCAAAAAAGTAGTCTTCAAAAAGCTTGTCTTGTGAGTCCATTTGGACTTTCCCATTTGCAAAGGACAGACAACCCAGTACAAATAGCCTTAAGCAAAAAGAAGCTGGTTTGCTGAACTGGATGAAGCCACTAGAAAGTCAAACGGTTTCAGGCATGGCTGGATCCAGGGGCTCAAACCTCAGCATCAGCTAGTGCCTCTTGGTCTTTAAGCACCTGCCTTCTTTGTTTTTGCCCTTGTTCTCAGAAGGTATTTAAGCCAAGGTCCCAGGACTGGTTCTGAGTGGTCTCACGGTCACAGGGGTGGGTGATGCCCTGATACAGTCGCCTGAGCCCGGGTGCCCACCCCTAGAGCCTAGGGTAGAGCAGGACCTACCCCGGCCCAGGGCAGGGAGTGAGGAGGGGGAGCCCTCCTCGACAGAATCAAGCTGCATCACCGGAACATGAAGACCCCCACCCCAACTTGTTAGGGACCCCGTGCCTGTTTTCAGCGGGTGGTTATTTGTGTCTGGTGGGCAAGGCTGGTGGCAGGGAAGGATTGGGAAGGAGGCTAGAGAGGTAGTCAGAACCAGGGCACGTGAGAGTTTGACCATTGTTTCTGAGGTGGCCCCGTGCCTGGTACATCGTGGCCGCTCAGCGAACTTAGCTGCGATGACCTGTTTCATGGGCGCCTCCAGATGGTTCCAAGCAGGGAAGCGGCACAGGGAGAGGAATGCATGAAGGGGTCCCATGCAGGGCCCGGGCCGGGCTGGTGACCCCCTGGGAGGACACGAGCGGTCAGGACCTCGGGGGCAGACGCCGCACATGGCCGGGGGCAAGGGAGGCCCCCGCCTCCTCGGTGGTGGGCCCTCGTGTTGGCTCTCATGCTCCTGTCCCTCGGAGGCCGTCTAGACCCACTCGGGTGGCAGACTTGAAGCCCGGCATCCTCATCCTCACGGCCCTTTTCGCACTGGGGAGCCGTGGCCTCCACGTCCCTCTTCGCCGCAGGCTGATGTTTGTGGCGGTTGAGCTGGTGTGTTTCTCGAAAAGCAGCCTGTGGTCCAGTGAGGCCAGGCCCCCTTTTCCCTTGGGCAGCCCTGCTTCCTGGACTGGCACTAAGCTACCTGCGGCTGAATGTTTTTGCTTCAGAAACCTCGAGGGAAGATGTGTTTGTGTCCGTGCGTCTGCCCCACTCCTCCTGGGAGAGAGAAGATGCTACAAGGGGTCGGGAGTCCCTGAGGTCAGAGTGCATTCTGTGTGTCCCCGGGGGTGTGGTTGGGCTAGCCCCTGGCATTGGAGAGGTCACACAGAATGTTCTCTGCGGGGCCGAGTTTGTCCTTCCCTGCCTTTGGTCGGTGGAGCTGTTGGTATCCTGAGATTTCTTGGGGAGTGAGGTGTCACCCCGCGGGCCTGCTGGGGAAGGCCTGGGTTTGGTCCTAGCACTCCCCCAGGGCTGCTCAGGTCACTTGTCTGAGCTTGCACCAAGGGGCCACCAGATGACCCTGTGGGACCCCCTGGAGTCCCCTAAAGTGTCTACAGAAGGTCAGTGGGTGGCATCTGGTCAGGACCCCAAAGTGCCCCTTGAGCAGCTCCCCTGGGGTCACTGCCTATGGCCCAGTGTTTCCCTGGTGGGTGGCCTGGCCTAGGAGGACTACAGCGGGGGCTGCTGGAGGCCCAGTGTGGGAACTAGGGGTTAGGCCTGAGAACCCCTCAAGGCTGCTGGGCCAGAGGAAACACCTCCCAGAAGGGAGGCACAGGTCACTCCTCGCCCCCGCGCCCCCCGCCATCTTCCTTCCCGGCCTGGCAGAGGCGCGAACCCCGAGCTGGCTGTGTCCGAGGGGCTTTCCTCATTACTGCAGTTCGGTCTGCGTTGGCTTAATTTGAAAGACTTATTGCCTCTGAGTCAAAACACAAAAATCCCCCTGGATGTGCCACGGAGTTTGCCGTTGAAGGAGGAACTGGCGCCTTCTCTGGGGTGGGGGTGGGGGCGGGGGGGGCGGTCCCTAATCCTTTGCTTCCTGCCTGCAGCCAGGAGGCTTCTGGGTTCGGAGACCCCAGCCTCTCCCAACCCAGGGCTCCCCTGGGACGGGTGCTCAGGGCTGGGTACACAGCGGCATGATTGCCCTGTGATCCAACTGGGAAGAAGCCTAGCCCCCTGCCCGACCTCGAGGCCCGAGCCCCTGCTGGTGCCGCCTGATGCTGGGAACCCGAGGCCTCCCGGGCACTCTCCTGAGATGGTCTGCCTGGGTGGGGGAAGAAATTCGTAGTTTGATTTTTTTTTTTTTAACCTCTTCCTGTTTGATTTCTGTTTTTTTGATGTGTGTTTCATAACGTAAGTCATCTCTCGATACAAAAACAGGTGAGTATCATGTATGCACAATGTATCTTTCGGGGGATACGTAATGAAAAGTTCCCTAATCCCGTGCATGACCAAAAAAGGCTGGTATGTAGTGCTGCGTGCGGGGCTGTGGTTCGTGAAGGCAGGAGGCACCCCCGAGGTCCGGGGAAGGAGGGTGTGGGTAGGCGGGGCGCAGCGGACAGCAGCATCCTGGCCCCACCCTGGGCTCGGGCATCATGTCGCATCCTGGGCACGTGGATGTGGGGCCCTGGGCCTGGTGGGACGGGCTCTTGGAGGAATTTGTGGGGAGAGGTTTGGCCCATTTTTTCCATGGTAGACACCATTTCCTAAGGTCTAGACCAAGGGTCATTGAACTCTAAGAGCCGGAGAGTAAATATTCAGGGATTTTGTGGACCATGGGATCTCTGGATTTTGTGGACCATGGGATCTTTCTAGCAAGCAGGAAAGCAGCCAGGAGATGGTACGGCCACAGAAGGGCATGGCTGTGTACCGATAAAACTTTATGGACAAAAACTGACAGTGGTCCAGACTGGCCCATGGGGCATCGTTGGCCAAACCCTGGTCTGGATTAAGAGGATGGGGCCCAGCACAGCTGAGAGCCAGCTGCTGTCACCCACCAAAAAGCAAGCCCCTGACCTTGCCGTCACAGATGAGTGCTCCAGCCAGATGCACGCGTGGGCTTGGGGGGGTGGTGTGGACCCTACAGAGAGTTTGCTGAGCTGGGGCAGGTCAATGTCCCCTTTCCACGACATAGCAGAGCACCCCCAACTCCAGCACTTTCTTGTTCTGGTCCTCTCGAACCAGATAATCATGGCAGCGGGAGGAGGTGGGGCCCTTGGTCATGGTAGAATCACAAAGAAACAGAAACGTAAGGCCCATGGCAGTTGAAATGTGGTTGAAATGTCTCGCTTAGAGTGACACAGAGGGCTAGGGACAGTGTTGGGATGGAGTTTCTGCTCGGTCACTTTCCTCCTGGCTCAGAAGAGCCACGGAGTTGGGGTGCCCCCCTCCCTGCCCTGATAGAGTCCCAGATGCTGGTGTCCTAGGTTGGCCTTCTGTTCATGGCGACACAAAGACAGTTTTGTCCAGGAGCTCACTGCATCCGTTCCCGTCTGGCTTTGCAGTTGGGGCACTGGTGACATTACCGGCAGGATCTTTTTTTGATGTAGGGGCTGTCCTTGCTCTGGATGATATTTAGGGTACACACCACTAGAAGGTAGACACCTTCTACCCTAGGTCACAGCCACTGAAAATGTCTGCAGGTGTGGCCTAACGTACCCTTGGGGGGGGGGTGTAAAATCACCCCAGTTGAGAATCACTGCTGTGTCTTAGTTAAGCTAGTAAGCGTGGACCCTGTGTTTTCTGGGATCGCTGATCGTGGTAGAAAGTTGGGCTGACGCTCTGACCGATTATAGAGACTCCCCGGGGGACGCAGGACAATGAGGGAGGCAGCCCAGGCAGGAAGCTTAAAGAGTCCCGAAGGCATGAGAAAGTCCGATGGTGGTTCTGTACTGCATCATGGTTGGTGGCCACCTGTTGAGCGGTTCCTGGATGGGGAGACACAGCAGAAGAGGGGGACAGAGGTGAAATCTGGAGTGGATGGAGGGCATGTGCCCCGGGCAGAGGACTTCATGCGAGGGCAGGAGGGGAATGAACTTGTAGGCAGGGGGTGATGGAATGTTCAGGAGTGCTGATGCAGGGTAGTGGGCGGCATGTATGAGGAGGGCACGGAACTGTGGGATGGAGAATCTTCTGGAAGGTGAACCTCACAGCCGACCGAGAAGGCGGTGCTGGAGTCTGGGAGACCTTGGACAATCAGCTGGAATGACAGCGAGCTTGGGTGTGGACGAGAGGGTTGTGGCAATGTTCTGTGGGTGGTGTCATGCTACAGACATTTTCTTCTCGAAGCTTTGGTGGTATGAAGCTTTGGGAGCCTTCTCTCGGACTGCTTCCTGGAGTCTAGGGAGGAAAGTTGCACTGAGTGACACACAGCTGGTTTGGAGTGGCCGGCGGGCAGGTGGTCATGTCTGTGCCAAGAGAGAGAAACCAGGCAGTCTGCGTGGGTCTCACAGCACCGTTCTGTGTAAGCAGGGTGTCCTTTCTCACCGAAGGTTGTGGAACAATTGCTAGGTGTCTGAGTTAGGGTGGGGCATACACCAGGGTTTCTTCCCAGACTAACAAGTTCATGGAGAGGAACGGGACAGCACCTTACAGTTGGTGGGTTGGCGGATTAGTTAGTTGGTTAGTTAGTTGTCATTCAAGGTGATGTGGAACTTGCAGGGGCTTCCAGAGGGCCACCTGGCTCTGTAGTGACAGCCTCCCAGGTCGGTGAGTAGGGTGACCTGACATTGGCAGTTGTGTGAGCCGAATGGAGGGCAGCGGGGCCGGGAGGAGCTGGTCGGAGCGAGCAAAGGGGTAGAGTGAGCCTTTCTGTGACAAAGGGGGCTGAGATGCATGTGGGAGCAGCCTGGGGTGCCCAGCTCAGAAGTCTGGACTTGATCCTAGAGGGAGGATGGAGCCACCGATGGCTTTAGGGCGAGGATATCATGGTGAACGCCACACGTGGCGTGTGAAGGAGATGACATGTGCACGGTGCTGGGGCTTTTTTCACCAGGCGCTCCCAGGAGACATGACTCGATCTGAATCGGCATGGCTTGTAGTCGTCAATTCTGCACAGGAAAAATACGGGGTTCGGTGCTCTCAACCCTCGTGCTTTTCTGTATGTAACTTTTTTCCACCACGAAAATACCTTTACTGTGCCTGCTTACAGTGTGCACGCATCATGGGGACTCTGAGTGATGCGTGATGTGTAAATACAAAGAAGCACGCACCACCTGATCCCGAGGTCCCCGCACGAGCCCTCTGACCCCAACCGTGCCGGGCTGATGCGACCCACACATTCGCATCTTCAGGCAGACACGCTGGGAGCATAATTTCGCGTCTGCCTATGACCCGCTTCCCTTTTGTCCCTTGAGTCCCCACCCCAAACTGATGGTAACTCAGAGCTTGTCTTTCCAGCCTTCTTTTTCTTGAATTGCAGTGAAATCCGCGTAATAAGCTTTACCATCTGTGTTAGTCGTCTCGGCTTGCTGTAAGACAGTACGGCACACGGCAAGCTTAACCAGTGGACATGTCTCACGGTTCCGGAGGCTGGACGTCCAAGGTCAGGGTGCTGGCAGGTGTGGTGTGCGGCAAGACCCTCTTCCTGGCCGGCATGCAGCTGTCTTACTGTGTACTCACCTGGTGGAGAGAGAGATCATCTCTCCAGAGCACTAACCCCATTCATCGGGGTTCTGCCCTCTTGACCTCAGCACCTCCCAAAGGCCTGATCTCCTCATAGGTTCACATTGGGGGTTAGGATTTCAACATATGCATTTCTGGGGGACACATCCTGCGAGTACGGAGCGCATCTTAACCATTTTTAAATGTATGGTTCGGTAGTGTTGCACACATTTATGGGGTTTTATGTCCACTGCCAACATCCGTCTTTAGAACACTTCATCTTATAAAACGGAAACTCTGTCCTCATTAAACAACAGTGTTCTCTCTCTCTCTCTCTCACACACACACACACACACCCCAGACTCAGGCAGCCACCATTCCAATTTCTTTTTCTTTTAAAAATTCAATTTTATTTCTCATTTTTAAAAAAAGATTTATTTATTTATTTGAGAGAGAGAAAGAAAGAGCGAGTATGGCGGGGTTGGGGGACAGAGGGAGAGACGCTCCAAGCAGGCTCCCGCCAAGCGTGGAGCCCGACGCCGGGTTCGATCTCACGGCCCATGAGATCGTGACCTGAGCTGAAACCAAGAGTCCGATGCTTAACCAACGGAGCCACCCAGCTGCCCCTATTTCTGATTTTTCATATGAACAAAAATTGTAACATTTTGAACCGTTTGTAGGGTGCAGAATTCCAAAGGTATAATTCAATCGTGAAAAGTCTCCCCCCATCGACTCCTGTTCCACAGACACCCCAGTCCCCTCCACGGAGCATCAGATGGGGTCATTTCCTTGGGGAGGGTCCATCCAGACCCGCTGTGCTTATGGGACCGTGCGTGTGTGGGCCATGTGATGTGTTACAGTACATAGCGACAACATATTACATGTAATATACTTTTTCTCTTTTTCCCTGAAATGGTGACACCCTATATTCTACTGTATTGTACTTTGCTTTAGAGAAACAGTTCTGGGCTTATGTCGGGGCTCCCACACCCTTCCAGATCACTCCCTGCCGTGCCCCGTGCTGCCCCTGGCCCTGGCTTCTGACTGGGATCAGCCCGTGGGAGGCTCAGAGAGAAGGAGGTAGAAGAACGCAGTCGAGAGGGACCCCGTGAGGTCCCTGTGAGGTCCCTCGCTCTGGCCGTGTCCAGCCACGGGCCTCTGCTGCTTTCCAGAGTACCACCAGATTCTTCTGGAAGACCTTAGGTTGGAAGTTTGTCCTTTGGGCAGGGGGTAGGTGAGAACCCGCTGTCCTAAGCCCCCGGTGGCCGGTGGCCGCAGTCCCCCCCCCAGCCTCCTTCGTGCCTGTTGACACTTTTTTTTTTTTTCAAACAGAACAGCATTTTAAAAAGTCATTTTTTTAAAATTACATATTTTTCATCATGGTAAGTGTACTCGGTTATCTACCCCACCCCATGCCACTCTCCTTTCTGTCCCTAAGAGTCCGACTCCTCTTGAAAGAAACCTCGGGTAAGTGGAATCCTGAAGTCCTCGTCTATTTATGACTTTTTTTCACTTAGCATCATGTCCTCAAGGGCCCTACATGCTATGGCATGTCACGGGGTTTCCTTCCTGTTTAAGGCTGAATAGTGCCCCGCTGGGTGGGTGTCCCACGTCTCGCTTACCCGTCCATCCATCAAGGGACGCTCTAGTTGCTTCTACTTTTTGGCTCTGCGAACGAGGCTGCCGTTAACACGGGTAATACCTGCTGTCGTCTCTTTTGGGTACATCACCAGAAGTGGAGTGGCTGGGTCTCCCGGTAAATCTATTTTTAGTTTTCTGGAGGAAACGCCCTGCTGTTTTCTACGACGGCTTCATCACGATCACGTTCCCCCGAGACAGCACAGGGCTTCCAAGCCTCCCCATCCTTTCCAACATCTGTTATCATCTCACTGTTCTTACTTTAACATAACCCTTATTGAAGGTTAATGCACCCCGAAGACCTCCTTACCTCCCTGCCTGCCCGGTGATATCTATGCACACATCTTTAGGGACAACATTATTTTATGAAGACGATCGCCTTTTGTATCCCCCATCGCCTTTCTCTCTAAATGCACGTGGAAATACCTCCAGGGTCACTGGTGGGGCTTTACCTTGTTTTTTATTTTTATTTTTTATTTAAATTCAATGTAGTTAACGTAGTTAACTAATAACGTATTATTAGTGCTGGGGTAGAGTTCGGTGGCTTATCAGCTGCATATAAGACGCAGCGCTCATTGTCACGTCCTCCTCCACGCCTGTCACCCAGTTACCCCATCTTCTCCTCCCGTCCAGCAACCCTCAGTTTATTTCCTGTGGCTTGTCTCCCTCTCTATTTTCATCTCATTTTAGTTTTCCTTCCTTTCCGCTACGTTCATTTGTTTGTTTCTTAAATTCCACCTGTGAGTGAAATCGTCTGATAATTGTTTTTCTCTGATGGACTTACTTCACTTAGCGCTAATACCCTCTAGTTCCATCCATGTCGTTGCAAATGGCAAGAGTTCGCTCTTGTTGATGGCTGCATAGTATTCCATTGTATGTATAGACCACATCTTCTTTATCCATTCATCTGTCGATGGCCATCTGGGCTCTTTCCCTGGTTTGGCGACTGTGGATATGGCTGCTATGAACCCTGGGGTGCAGGTGCCCCTTTGAATCACTATTTTCATAACCTTTGGATAAATGCCTAGCGGTACAAGTGCTACGCTGTAGGGTCAGCAGTATAGTGTAGTGGTTCATGGTACCGATGTGCCAGAGCTGTCCACTTGATGGCTCTTCCATCCGTGGCAATACACTTAGCCTGGAGTAGCAGACAATGGCAGGGTCTCTAATAACGTTACGCAGCCATCCTGAGGACGGGCGCTTTGATCCTCGTGAGCCGGCACCGCAGGAGTGCAACCGCTCAGATGATTTCCGTTCCGATTTCGTCTCCCCAAAGCTGTGCCCATTCAGACGGCCCAGGCCACGTGGGTGCGCGCTCCTCTCTCCCCACCAGCAGCGGGCACGATTTCTGCATTGACTGTGTAGAAACCCGGGGGTACAAACCAGTAGCTCATTGTTACTTCAGTTCCGTGGGTCTCTGGCCACCAGGGAGGTCGGGCATCTTTTCATACAAGTTTCTTTGCCCTTTGCTTATTTACCTTCCCCACCACTCCCTGCCCCGTGCGAATTGCCTATGCATGGCCTCTGGCCGTTTGACCTTTTTGCAGGAAAAGGACCAGAAGCAAATGTGACAGACTGTCGACAGCTGTTCACTTTAGGTGTTGAAAGTACGTGTCCCTTGAGGTGCCTGGGTGGCTCAGTTGTTAACCGTCTGCCTTCAGCTCAGGTCATGATCCCAGGTTCCTGGGATCGAGCCCGGCATCGGGCTCCCTGTTCGGTGCGGAGTCTGCTTCTCCCTCTCCCACTCCCCCTGCTTGTGTTCCCTCTCTCGCTGTCTCTCTCTCTCTCTCTGTCAAATAAATAAATAAATCTTTAAAACTAAATTAATTTAAAAAAGAAAATACACATCCCTTTTATACATTTTTGAGCTACAAATTTTCAGAAAGAAGAAAGCCATCCACATGAGAGTGTTTTAGGGAGACGGATTGTGTGGGCTGGGTCGGAGAGACGCTGTGGGCAGGCAGGCCGGTCTGGGAACTCTTGTGGTCGCCTTGCCGGTGATGGTGACTTAACCGTGAGAGTGGGGACAGGTTGGAGCAATGGTGGGGGAGAAGGTGTTTATACCATTTGGCGCCAGTGAAGCCAAGAAGAGTAGTGTGGGGAAGCGAGGGTGTGAATCTGGTGACCGATGGAGAGGATGAGGACAGAAACCGGGTGAGGCGTGGAGGCTGGGCTGGGGTGGGGGCAGCTGTGTGAGTGGGGGGGGGGGGGGTTGCCATTAGAGCGATGCTCTTTGCTGGACGGGTCAAGGTCAAGGGGAGTTGCTCCCCAGAGCCGGGAGAGCAGAGAACTCCAGGGAGGGAGGGGCCGTCAAGAATCCGTGTTGAAGGGGCAGGAGGCAGAGCCTGCGGGGGACCTGGGGTGGGAGCCTCGCCAAGCAGGAAACCAGTGTTTCAAGGTCAAGGCCATGGTCGGTATTTTCACACACAGCTGAGAGACAGAGAAGATGCTGTTTGGGGCCATTCAGTCTATTGATGAGGAGGTCACGACTTGAGAGGCGGCTGGGGCCTGAAGTCAGCTCGTTCGATTCTGCAGTCTGAGGGCGTGGAGGGTGACAGAGGCCACAGGAAGTGGGGGTGGGGGCAGGAGAGGGCAGCGAGTCCACGGGGCACCCTGGGCCGGTGGCTTCTGTGCCCTCAAGCCGGGAGTGAGGACCGAGCTGCCCTCATGGGGTGTGCAGGGTGCCAGTCACCCCATGTGTCTTAGAGGACCCTAGTCCAGGGCAGACTCTGCCAGAAGCTGCCTTCCTGTGAGAACCCCGAGAACCGTAGTCTCCTCACTGTGGTGTCTGTTCCCAGAGCAGCCCCGAGGGACCAGGGGAGACATGAGCCATTTCCTGGACAGCAACCTGTCCCAGCTTCTTAGCCGTTTTGGGCTCGGCCTTCCATAAATTATCTTCCTTTTCAAGCGCACTTGTAGCTCCTGCCCGTGCTGCCTCCCCGTCAGGTTTGTGAGGCACCCACGGTGTGAAAAGCAGGTGGGCCTCCCCGGTTTTCTGCTTCCCACACAGACTGCACCCGGAAGCTACCTGCCGATAGCCAAGGCCTCCTTTTTCTTATTCTGAGGGAAAGGGAGGTTGGCAAAGAGAGCTAAGGAGCTCGTTAGCCAAAAAAATGGTGACATACTATCTCTGCTTGGGCCGACTTCCCCCTCCAGCTTGGCTCCTGGGAAAAATGTGTGGACGGCCATGGCCATGGTTGGCTGAGGGGGGCTGGCCAAACCTTATTCAGCATTTCCTCTCATAGCTTGGGGTGGAGGGACCCCCGCTTTCCTCACTTAATTTTTCTGTGCCTCAGGTTTTGCTTCCTTATTTTCATATAAAACAAAGCATTTTAAAAAATATTTATTTTATTATTTGAGAGAGAACGCACACACAGAGGGGAGCGGCCGAGGGAGAGGGAGAGCGAGAACCCCGAGCAGACGCCCCACCCAGCAAGGAGCCCGCAGCGGGGCTCGATCCCAGGACCCCGAGATCATGACCCGAGCCAAAAACCCAGAGCCGGACACTTAACCAACTGAGCCACCCAGGTGCTTCTAAAACATACCCAACATGCAATTTATTGTTTTTACTACTTTTAGGTGCTCAGTTCAGTGGCACCGAGCCCATTCGCCCTCACCACCATCCACCTGCCGAACTGTCTCGAATTCCCCAACTGAAACTCTGTCCCCATGAAACACTAACGCCCCTTCCCATCCCGCGGCCCCTGCGTCCACCATCATGCCCACATCACATGTGCCGCCCACGAATCCGATGACTCTAGAAGCCTCCCAGTTACGGAGCCATCGCTTGTTGTCTTTTTGCGACTGGCTTCTCTCATCGGGCATCCTGTCCTCGTGCTGTCGGAATGCCCTTCCTTTTTAAGGCTAAATTCTGTTCCCTTGTGGGGGATCGTCCACACTTGGCTTATCCATTCATTTGTCCGTGGACGCTCGGCGGGCTTCGGCCGTGTAGCTGTGGTGAGATGCTTCCGTGAACATGGGGGTAACAAAATTCTGTTCGAGAACCTGCTTCCGGTTCTCCTGAGTATATGCCCGGCCGTGGATCAGATGTTACCGGGAATTTTCTGTTTTCCTTTTTTGGGGACGCACCATTCCGTCTCCCACAGCAGCTGCGCTTTTTCACAAAACGAAGCATTTTGGCTGGGTGGGCTTTAAGATCTCTTGGCGCTTTCAAAGAAGGCGGCGGTTCTCTGGTGTCGTGGTCAGTGGCTAGGAGATGACCTTGGGGTTCGGATTTGACCGCGGATCGTGCGATCAGTAATTATCACGCCACCTAATACGTTAGTATGTGTCAGGTGCAAAGTGCCCCAGAGCGTCCCCCTCACGGTGAGGTCCTTGGGAACATCGGTACAGTTTGCGTTGAGGACCCGCTCTGTGCTGGGAGAAGGGTTTTCCTCTTCCCGTGTATTCCTGTCTTCCCTTCTCTCCGCCCTCCTGCAGACGACGTATTCGTTACTCTCGCTCTCCTGGGTGAAAAAATCAGCAATGCTTTCTCACGCTGCTGGCTGGAAGTGGTATTTTTTGGGTCGATAACGCGCTTTTGTCTACCTAAAAGAAAAATTCGAATCTCTCCTTCCTGGTTCTTAATCTGCCTCTTCCCAAGGACAGGAAAGCAAGCAAAAAGCATTGATGGAAGGGTTCGGGGCAGTGGCACCCAGGAAGGTCCCCTCTCCTACCACGGCCCCCCAACCTTCCTGCTCCAGACCCGGTCTCGCACGCGTGCTCTCTCATTAATGCCCCAAATGCTCCTGCCGCTCTCATCACTTGACCTTCCTCGGGGTCCCAAATAGGCCATCGCCACTGGCCGGGCTCTCTGCCCAGAGTGTCTCTCCGGCCTGCCTCCCTCGGCTCAGCTCTGCTATTCGAACCTCAGCGCTCTGTCGGGGCCGCTCAAAGGGCACAGCCCCGCGGATCCCACCGTCCTCCACCCACACCCATCTCTGCAGCCCTCCGCAGGCCATGCACCTGCTTCTGCTGTGACTCTCCCTTGAGGCCGCAGACAGCCGTGGCTTGTTGGCCTCGGTCTCCCCACCCCAGCAGACCGTCGCCTTTGCTGGGCGATCATTCGTGGTTAGAAAAGAGCAAGACAGTGTCAAGCTTTTTTTACGTTTTCCTGATGGTTTACGTTTTCTCCACTGTGTGAGGAGAAAGACTACTATGGGAAAGGCGGTTTATGGGTTTTTAAACAGAAGACACCGCTCAGTGACATCTTCCCTAGCTGGTCTCCTGCTGGGGAAAGCTGCAATGGTGCCTTGCCCAGGGGGGGAGTCCTCAAGGGAGGAAGGGGAAGGGGGTGCTCCCGGGGTTTTTGGGGTCTTAGTCCAGTGATTCTTGGCCCCTTCCCCTCCCCCTGTCAGAACAAAGTCCACACCTGAGGATCTGGAAGAAACCACATTAGCTTAAGGGAGTAGGGGAGGAGCTTTCTGGTAGTTTCTGTCTGGTTGTCCTAGAAATGCTCCATTTCAATCCCCAGCATGTCGGAGTGGGGATCCGAGACTCCATCCTCCATCCCGAGAGAACCGCTCTGGGACAGGGGCAGGGAGGCGGTGGAAAGTGGCCCCTGGTCCCTCTAGGACAAGCAGGGACTTGGCCAGGTGGGGCAGGGACACGGGGAGATTGGCTCCAGGTACCTGGGGGAACCAGGCCCTCACTTTGAAAGGTACTGGTTTCTTTTCAAAGGAGAGGGGGCACCCCGCAAGGTGCAGGCCCTCCCCGTGGAGCTGCCGCAGCTGCTGCTACGCCCTCTCTGCCCAGAGCACGGCCCAGGGGACCTGGGGACCCATGACCAGGGGACCCCTCGCTGGCCCTGGAGCCCCTGGCCTGCCTGGTCCATGAGGTCCTTGGCTTGTCTTAACTTTAAGACCTCCCTGGTTTGGGGACAAAAAACCCTCTCTGTGGGGGTGACAGAGCAGGGCGAGGCTGGGGGTGGGTGGAGGTGCACCTGCTGTCTGCTGCCCTCCCCCCCCCCCTCCTGAGCACTCACCCTCCTGCCTGGCTTGGGCAGGGTCCTCTGGTCAGCAGCCACTCTGTAGGCCACTCCCACACACATCCTCAGCGCTGCCCTCCTGGTGGGGACACTCTGGCCACTTGGGGCCCCACATGGACATAGGCTAAGGGTTTGGGGCCTCCAACCTCCTGCCTCCTGTCCCTTGTGCTTCCTTTCCAGCGTCATCCTGTCTTTCTGTCCCTCTGTCTATCTGTCTCTGTCTCTGTCTCTCTGTGTCTGTTTTTCTCTCACTGTTTCTATGTGTCTCTCTATCTCTGTCTCTGACTCTGCGTCTCTGCCAGTCTGTGTGTTTCATGTCTTCTGTCTCTGTGCCCCGGGAGGCCCCTGAAACCAGGGTTGGCTCTTCTAGCCTGAGACCAGCGTGACTAAACTAAGACGGCAGAACACCTGCCCCGAGTGCCCAGTGGGGTAGGGGGTCCCAGAGTAAGACAGATATTCTAGGGGTCTCTTCTTTGGCTGGGGATCTGGACCCGCTGCCACTTTCCTTGTCCAGAGCTAGCAGTCTGTCCCTTGTGAGGAAACGGGGGATGCTCCCTCCTTCTCATTGCGGCAGAGGGGAGAAAAAGCCTGGCTTGAATCAGTGCCGGAAAATATTAAAGGCTCTGGTATAAATCCGCGGTGGCGGATGGTGGGGGGAAAACCCTCTCCTTACCTGTGCCCCTTCCCCCGCCACCTGAGGGACCCCTAGAGATGGGCTGGAGGAGTGTCCCTCAGATCTTCCCCTACCCTGTCCCCACTGTAGTGCCCCCATGGTTTCTGCTCACGGGCACCTGGAACGTAGCCGAAGCCCTGGCCCGGAGGTGCCTCCGTCTGGGGGACAGCCACGGCCTGGGCTTCCGGGTCTGCTCTGACAGGAGGCAGGTGGTGATCAGTGCCCAGACTGGGCCTGAAGCACCCCCCCCTCCGAGAGGATAGCCTTAGGGGGGATAGCCGTGGCCTGGGTGTGATCCTGGCCCGTCGCCCGCCAGCCCCACCAGGAGCCCCCAGTAAGCTGTTGAGTTTCTGTTCATTTCTTGACAAGTTGTTTGGGGACAAGAGAGCTGGTCATTGCCAGAGGGGACTGGGAAGGGGGAGAAGGGAGCAGAGCTGTTAATGAGGCTGCCCCTGCAGGCTGGGCTGAGGTCTATAGGGACGTCACCTCCACCGCTGCCAAGCCGGGCCCACCTGTCATTTTGAAACCTTGACTTACTGGCTGCTGAGATGGGTACGGCGTCCGCGTAAGGTTCTGCCTTGGCCCCGCTTCCTCTGTGACTTCCAGCCTTGCCTTTCTGGGCTTCCCTGAAGGGGGCGGAGGGAGGGTCCCCGGGTCCTGGAGCAGCGGTAGCAGCGGCAGCAGGAAGGGAACGGGTTACAAAGTGGCCTCCCCTTGGGCCCACAGCCTCCCTTCTGGAGGGCTTTTAAAAACTGGCCTATTACCTTGTAATTGTTCCCAGCAGCGAGGAGTGAGTCTGTGGAGGAGCCTTTCCAGTGTTTGTTTGGCCTTCTGTGTTCTCCAGGCCGGTGGTAACCAAGGGCCGCTTCCCCTTGGTGACTGTGGAGCTCACTCAGGCCAGGGCTGATCCAGCCCCGACAAAGGAGGCCTGGGGGACCCGCGGGCCTGGCTGCTGGCAGGGAGGGCACCCTGCTCCCGGAGCTCCGGGGGCCGCCTCCACTCCTCAGTTCTACCCCCAACCTGAGGGCCCACGGGCTTCTCTCCTGACGCGTTCCCCAGACACCGGCCCGAAACCTTCCAGAACTCTGGATCTGCCGGTAGGTGTCCGGGAGACTGTGAGGCCCCTTGCTGGCGGGCCGTGTGGGGTGGGTCTCCGGCAGGGCTGTGGGGCTCAGCCAGGATGCTCCCCGGGGCCACAGGGGACCCGCGTTCTGGGTTCTGGCAGGACCCAGGGTCCCGAGGTGACTCGGCAGGGAGGGTTTTGCGGGAGAAGGAGAAGTGCGTGAGGCTGACCGGGGAGGCTCTGGGACGGAGAGTGTCAGGACAGACAGAGGGACAGGATTCCAGCGGGTGGGGTTGTCTGAAGTGAAAGGGTCGGGACCACAGCAGGTGTGGCCGTAAGACCGAGGGAGGCTCCCAGAGAGCGCCGAGGCTGGCGCGGCTGGCTGCTGAGGGGAGATGTGGAGAGCTGCAGAGGCCTCGGAGGGCCGGCAGACGGGAGCCCCTGAAGAACTGTGAGACCAGGAGGGTCTGCAGCAGGGGCTCCAAAACCTTGGTCTTCTCAGACTGCGCATGGCGGGGGCTTCTAGAAGGTGTAGGCCAGAGACTCTACAGCCTGTTTTATGGGCCCCTGCTCCCTGACAGGCTGTGCCATTACTTCTGTGAACCTTGTCAGCTTCTAGATTTGGTCTCTGAGGAGCCAGTGATGTTTCGAGACTGCTTCCTGGAGAGGGCCAGGCGCCCCTCCGTTCCCTTTCTGGTGCATGTTCCGTCCAGGCCGCTGCCTTGGGGAGGGCCCGCTCCGCGGCCTGCCTGGGACCTGGGCCCAGACCACCTGGGCAGGGCCCAGGACTCTGCATTTCCAGCCGACTCCAGGCGCGGTTGGTGGCGGGGTGGGGGTGACTGTTCCCTGGCCCCGGAAGGGTGTTCTCGGGGAGGGAGTTGGACGGCTCCCCGTGCAGGACCGCAGTCGTGTCTGGTTTTCTGTTTGGGGGCCCGGAGAGAGGCCGCTGTCAATCAGAGAGGTGGGCTCTGTGGGTGGGGGCTGGGGCAGGGCGCGTGGGGACCGGCTCGGGCTGCGCCGTCCGCCTTTCACACGGATTCCTTCCCCCGGCCCAGCTGCCGATACCATTAAACCTCAGTGATTCACTGCAGCACGTTTCAAGGGAGGGCGTTGTGTTACGAAAACGCGGGTCCCGGCCGCTTGTTTTGTTGGCAGGTCTTGCTGCCTCAGCAGAAAAGAGGCGCTCTTGATATGGGAACGGAAACTTGGGACGGTCTTAGAAACATCCAGTGTGTTCGGCAGGAGAGAAGAGCTTGTGGTCTTCCTCCAGCTGTGGAAACTCACCGCCCAGCCAGGAAGGCGGTCCCTGGGGCCGGCCACAGCGGGAGGGGGGCAGCAGAGGGGCTCCCGCACCTGGGGCTGTGGTCTGAGCTGCCCCGCGTCCGTGACCTTGAGGGGTGTGGGGCACGTCCTCTGCCCCTCATTTCCCTCCTGCCGGTTGTATTTTATGGCAAGTCCCGCTTGCAGAGGAAGTACTCTCCTGATATTGGTCTGGCTAATGTTGCCGAGGCCAGCACGGAAGGCGTGCACCTGCAGCCCTCACGGGGCCCTAGGACCAGGGGGACCGAGCCCAGCCCAAATGGCCGATCTGGGACTTGCTTACTTGCATTTCCAAAGTTGTTGCCAACAGGCTTGCTGGAGAAGCAAACACATTCACTCTGGCTGCTTCTTCCTCTGCCCTGACTGCCCTCCAGGACTAACCCATTAAATGGTTATCAGGCCAATTTCCCTTTTTCCCCACTTCCTGTTTCTTCCTTTTGCATTCTCAGATGTGTTAAGTGGGATAGACTCAGCCCAGATGGAAGTTGCTTTCCCAAGTGGGATAGACATCAGCCCAGGTCCAAATGGCTTTCCCAAGAAACTTCTCCAGATGTGTGTGTCCCAGCCACCTGGCCTCAGCAGAGCCCAGGACACCAGAGGCCCACCCCCACAGGTGCCACCGTGTCCTGGGGCAGGCACCACGGGGGGCGATGGGGAGGCACCAGGGAGCATCCGGTCGAGGCAGACGTCGGCTGGCCTTACAGCGTTGGCACCTGAGCGCTTCCTGAGGAGGCCTGAGGTGGCGAGAGGCAGCCACGGAGCTGAGTCACCGACACCCCCTGCCGATCTCTGAGGCTGTGCTATGGCCGCATTCCGCCACTGGAGAGCTACCAGAGACACTTTCCAGAAACCCTCCCGGCGTCCCTCCCCCTCCTCCCTTCTCCTCAGACCCCTAAATTACAAACGCATGGCCAGTGTTGGGTCTTTACTGAGTCCAGGCTTTGTACCAGCTCCTCATTTAACCCTCAAGTCAAACCCATGACATCGAGCAGCCGTCCCCCACCCCGTGCAGTGGTGGAGGAACCTGAGGGTCAGAGAGGGCGGAGAACTTGGCCAGAGTCTCCCAGCTCCTGGAGCTGAAGCCTGAAGCGCCCAACTTCAGACGGCCTGGGTCTTCTCCATCTCTGTAGGCACTTGGTAAACAAGCTGCCCTTGACTGATCCTGTTTCGGTTCCAAGAAGTCTTGGATAGAGGGAGTGGGGCTGCTCAGATGACAACCCCAAGGGGGCCAGCTGGGCCCTTGGGGTCGCTGTGGTCCACCCACATTCTGTAGATTCAGGAACCGGGCTATTTCCCCCAGTGTCTCCAATTTTGATACAGGTTAGAGATAGCCACCAAACTTACAAGAGACTGAGGTATAAGCCTGAGGTAATTTGCTCACATACAATAAAGAGAAGGACAGTCAAGGGTGCTGAAGATGTGTGTTTGCCTCTAGACATGGCTCATGGGAACCACAGAACCACAGCTCAAGGCTGAATGGCCTTCCTGTTTTGTAACCGGGTATCTCCGCTGTCGTCAGACAGAGAGGTCACAAGAGTCCTTGGGTCCATGGGTTAGGCCACTATCTTCCTGGGTGCTGGCTCTGTGTTCTCACTCACCACCAGCTTTTTTAAACAATCCCTCTCTTCAGCAAGCCCTTCCGTTGGACAAGGCCTAATGTCACCTGTTGGGAGGTAGTTCATTCTGGTTACATTCTGGAGCCTGGCGCTTCTACCGCCCTTAGGTTCGAGCTGCATTCTTGCACTGATGCCTCAGACGGTCCCCCACAGTCACTCGGGCTGCCGGCAGCCCCTTCTCCCCACAGCAGCCTGAAAGGATCCCGGGAGAGCAGAAATCAGGCTGGGTCCTCTGCCGGCGCAAAGGCCTCTGCTGGTTTCTCATCACACTGGAGACAGAGTCCAGAGTCCTGACTCTGGAGAGTCAGCAAGGCCTGTGTGCCTGCCCTCTGCACAGCCCTTACCCGGCCTCCTTCCACAGCCTCCCCCCTGCCCTCCAGCCCTACGGCCCCTCTGTCATTCTCCCAGCATGCCAAGTGTGCTGACACCTCAGGGCCTTAGTACCTCCCGCTCCGTCTGCCCAGAAGGCGCACGCTTTCGTCCTTCCTTCTTCCAGGTCTCCGTCCACGTCTCGGTATCAGGGAAACCTTCCCTCACCCCATGCTCCCATCTCTGGCTCCGTCCTTACTACTGTGCCCTATTTTTCTTCGACACATATTGCTTGACCCTGCATTAGATATTTTGTCATTCAAAATTTTGTCATTACTTATTGAGCACCTACTATGCCCCAGGCACTGTCCGAGGCCTGGCGGCTGCCACAGTGAACACGACAGACACCAACCTCTGCCCTTGAAGTTTGCGTTAATTGTTCACAGGATCGCTAGCTAGCCGTCTCCCCTACTAGACCAAGCTCCGTGAAGGCGATGATTTCTACCTGTGTGTACACAGGAGGTGCCTAATAAATATTTTTGGAATGAATGCCAACCCTAAGGCGCCTTATTTGGACTTAGGTGTTTTCCAAGTGTTCTTCAGCTGAACAGGTGCGTTCCACCTCTGAGGTTGGATCACTTCTGCGGGCGACTGTCTTGCTGATTTTGCCCATACTTACCACTTTCCAACTGCAGAAGATGCTCTCTGCCCGCCAAGGTGACACACTGTCGCACTCACCTGGACACCGACCACGTGTGGCCCATACTTTCAAATCATCCACTTAGTTGGGGTCTCAGGGACTAGGGAACAAGGAAAGGGTCTTGGGAAGCCCGTGCTTCCCCACCCCCCACCCCAGGGTTCAGCAGGTGCTTCTGGGATGGGGTGAGTATGCAACCCGGATATTTTGTAAGCACCTGCTGTATGCACATAGGCCTTGAGCATGGTCCCGTTTTCCCAACTTCCCGTGTTTTTCATGAGTGAGTCCAGCCAGAGAGGGTCGAGGGAGAGCATGGTGCCCAGCCCACGAGGCTTAGGTCTCTCCAGGCCTGTGAGCAAGAATCCTCTTGAGAGCCCAGAAAATCAACCCATGGGAGCAGGTTTTCGTGTGGCGACAGGTCCCCTCCAACTGCGCACCAGCCCGGGCCTTGCCACTGGCCAGTGGGCACCAACATCGTCGACAGAGTGAGCAGGGTCTGCACCGTGGGATGGTTTCCTGGTATCGCAGCGCGTGGCCTCGGCCAGCTCGGAGTGGCCTCGGGGTGTGGACAGGCTCTGTGCCCGAGCAGGGACCTGGGAGCTCTGGCCCTCCTGAGCCCGCCTCAGTCCCCCATCGGAGAGGGTGCAAATGGTGATCGCTGGGCCGTGGGGGGGTCCTTCCGTGACCTCGTCCTCGGACTGGGGAGCTTCTGTGTCTGTCGTCCGCCCCGCCCCCCAGCACATTGCGGGTGCGGCGCGGAGATGCAGGCACGCTCTCCAGATTCCTCCGGAGAAACTCGATCTGCAGGTGCTGGGTCCAGGCTGAGGGCGTGCCAAACCACAGCTCTGCTCTCTTTCTCGTGGAGGAAAGAAAGGGGGGTGGGGTGGGGAGCCCTGAGCACCAACTGCCCAGCTCTAGAAGACTCCTTACGCCCTGCCTGGGCATGCCATTGTCTGTGGCCCTGCGTGGAACCCTGGCTTATGGGCCTCCTTCCCCCAGCCCGACCTCTTCAAGCTCCGGGCCTCCCTTGGCCCTGCAGTCCCTTCCTCACCCACCTCCCGCCCTGTGGGTTTTGGGCAGGTGGACGCTTGTCACCCTTGTATGGTTTTTTTGTTTGTCGAGGTGAGATGCACGTGATATAACCACGGTTTAAAACAGTACCATCCAGGGGCTTTTAGTATGTTCATGATGCTGTGCGGCCACCGCTTCTGGCTAGTTCCAGAACATTCTTTCCCCTGCAAAGAGACCCTGACTCGTTAACAGTCATTCCCACTTCCTCCCCACCTTCCCCAGCCGTTGGCAACCGCCAGGATGCCTCCTGTCTATGGAGTCACACATTCTGGCTTTATCGTGTCAGTGGTTCATACCACACGTGACCTTGAATTATATCTGGTTTCAGCATCAGTGTTTCGTTTGAGGTTTGTCTAGGTTGTAGCGTGTGTCAGTCCTCGATTCTTCTTTAGGCTGAATAACGTTCCATTGTGTGTGTGGCCCACAGCTGGCTTACCCGTTCATCCGCCGGTGGGCCTGGGGGTCCGTCCACGTATGTTTTTGCCAAATAACAAATAATAACAAATAATAAAACAACAGTAAGGAAATTTGAAGAAAAGCGCATCACCTGAAACACAGACACATTTTCAATTTTCTGGGTTCCTTTTCCTCCCTTTTCCCGCTCATGCCTGTATAGTATGTTCTAGATTCAGTGTTAGGGCAGATAGGGTTGGTGTTCTTCATTTCAGTTGCCATCACAGACCTTTTTCCTTGCCTGTCCTGCCGTGGTCCTCCTGGCCAGCATCTCTGATGGCTGCATAGTTCTCCCCAGGAGCCCCAGCGGGGGAGGCCGCTTCCTGCCTCCTTGCCTTACCCACACCCTCCCGTGACAGGCTGGTGCTGTGGGGATCTGACAGCTGGGCCTTCGGGCCAGCCTGGAAGTTCAGGAGTGATTGATTCGCTGCCTTTGGACTTGCAGAGACTCCTCTTAGCCAGGGGTGGCCCGGGGTTTCAGGACTTTTCAAGTGGACAGGAGAGGAGGAGGAGGTCCAGCAACATAGAACAGGAAGTCTGTGAGCCATTGTGGCTTTAGAAATAGGGCTAAGTTCTTTTGTCAGCTGGCCTGTGAGGCGTGGGGATTTACCTCTCCCTCGGCATCCGGTTCAGTTCCGTGAAATTGCACACAGGGAATGGTGATTAGGTTGCACTAGGAGACACAAGCCCTGATTCCTTTTAGAATCCTTTCCAAGTTCCTTGGCTGCACTCCAGTCGAGGTCCAGGTGACAAGTCTTCAGCCCGGTGGGGCCGTGCAGAAATCTGAGCCCCTTTCAGCCCCCATAACCAGTTCAAAGACCAGGAAGTCCGGTGGGAGGTTGCTTTGACATTTGATCTTCTTCTTCTAAAAATCGACAGTGGGGTAGGGGCCCTGAGGTCCAAGACTTTGAGAGTGATGTGGGAAGAGGGGGCCACCAACTTGTGAGAGGAAGCTGTCTAAGGCCAGCCTGCTGTGGGAAATCCCTTATCCCACACGGGACCGCCACTACAAGCAACTTTGACCTTCATCTCTACAGACAAGTGACAGAGATGGTCGTACACAGGGACTAATATATTATGACCTGGGATAAACAAACTGGGGACTGGCACGTGGGTGTGATCCTTGGCTCCAAGTGGACTGCCCCCCGCGGGAGGGGGGGACGCTTTAATGTCTTCTGTATATGTTTCTGGATTGTGATTTCTTACGAGCCCGTATAACATTTGAAATATTTCAAATCGAGATGGAACAAGCCGTGCTTAAAAAATGGTTGCTGGCAATCTGAGCCCAGAAGTTCATTCGTATGGATTCGAGATTCCCAAATGTTGAGCTGTGATGCCCTTGAACACACACACAGCATCCTAACCTGGCGGAGGGCTCCGTGGAACGCAGACCGCTGGGCCCCAGACCCAGAATTTCTGATTCAGGGGTCAGGGGTGGGGCCCAAGCAGTCGCTTCTCCAGCAGGTGATGCTGACCTCCTAGTCTGGAGGACCCCCCCCCCCCCACTTTGAGAACCACTCCTGTGACCATAATCATTGGAGACCACCCCTGCCGCCTCTTCCTTCTGGAGAACGTTCTTGGGACTTCTGCCCTGCTCTTGACCCAAGAAGCTCACGTTATTTCATCTGCAGCACTGGAAGTTGTTCATCCTCACACGGAGCTTCCTGCCTCCCCACATGCTTCCTGCAATGCCGGGAAGGATGCCTGCTGTTTGGCCCCCTCTGGGGGACTGGGCTCCTCAGGCTGCCCCACAAGGCCATAACCGGTGCCTACCATGGTATTCCCTGGCTCACTGCTTTTTTGCACGAGACACTCAAGATTCCCATCCGTGTCCTCTGGTGTTAAAAAGGGGTTGGAGAAGGCCAGGTGCAGAGTGTCTTGAGCACCTCCTGTGTGTCTTAAGCACCTACTATGTGTGCCCAGTGCCGTGTCGATTGCTTTAGCATCTCAATTCCACACTGGAGTCCTGAGCCTTCCCTTTCTCCAGTCCTTCTCCACCCCCGGGTGCTTTGAGAGCATCACCTCTGTCTGCAGGGTGGGAGAGGCAGACCAGACCAGCCTTCTCACCCCCCTGGTGGCCAGCCCATTGAGTCTTGGGGTGACCTTTCCTGGCTCCCACGTCCCCCTGGAGGAGGCCAGAGTATAACCCGCTCCCACTCAGGCCTCTGGGCTCTAAAGCCTGGGTTCAGTCAGATTTCTGCTCCTGGGAATGATTGAGGCAGGTGGCAGGGGGAGTCGCTCCAGGCCAGTGGGCTCCAGAGCGAGCGGGCCAGTGAGTGTCTTGCAGGAACACCAGGGCTCCTGGGAGGACCCTTATTTCCCTGTGGAGGCCCCTTTGGGCCCCTGCCTCAGGGAGGGGAGGCTTCACTGCTAAGGCCCCCCAGTTCCCCCGGAGGCCCCAGCCAGGTTGGGGCAAGAAGGGCCCAATATCCCCAAGCCTTTCCCCTGGGATCCCGTGAACGGTCCCCGTGGACCTGGCCGAGGGCGACTCTCTGCTCTGCCTTTCTGGTCCCTGCCTCTGGGGTACCAGACGGGCCCAGTCTGATGGGTGCCCAGCCCCTGATGTAGGCTCCTCGGCCGCTCTCTGTCTTGGTAGACTTCTGGTTAGATCTCTGTGTGTCACTGCATGTCACTGAGGCCCTCTGAGAACAGGGCTTCTCATCCGAACCGGGCACAGGTAGTTGCCGTCACCGCCTTGTCTGGGGCTGCGGCGTGACTCTTTATTTTAATTTTTAGTCTCTGTATGAATGTAACGCTGATTTCCCAGGGGCAAGGTTCAACTGATTCGAGCGCTTTCTGAAAGTGCCATGAGTAATTTGGGTCCTTCCGTAGGTGTTTACAACAGGTGCCTTCTTGGTCTTTTGAGGTCAGAGGCTAGGGCTCTGGACCGTGCGGGATTTTCTCTCCAAAATCACTCGTCAGAACTTCCCAGAAGGGACCAACGCTTTCTGTTGGTTCTAGGAGCAGAGCCTTACTTCGAACACAGCCCTCCTGGGTGTCCCCAGACGTCTCTCCTCAAGCGGGCAGGTGGGACACGGTGGGGGACATGTGTCCTGGCAGCGGTGGCACCCCCTGTCAGGGTCTCCGTGGCCAGGCTCGCCGGGAGCACTCCCCGAGGGCGCCCCCTGCCAAAGCGTGTTCCCGAGGAGCCGGGACCCCTAATGAGCAGGCAGAGCCGGTCAGCCACGTGGCCAGGCTGCAGAGGTTGTGTTGACGTAGTACCAGACCGCTCCGGGGGTGCTTCTCTTGCAAAATTCTGGGCTGCAACCACGACGTGTGAGGTGGGGGAGGTGGGAGGAGGGAGTTTATTTGATCTTCAGGTGAAAGGAGGCTTTATAAATAGGTCACCTTGTTCCGCATCCTGAATTTCATTCTTTCCCCATCTCGGGTCAAAACAATGGTTTTACTGTTCTGGGGTCAGTCGGACACACGGAGGGGGACTTGGACTAAAAGGAGGTGAGTGGTGTGTCTGCCACTCTCTGGTGGCCCCCTCGGCGCGTGCCCGTCCCCCTGCCCCCCGTCCGTCTGCCACCCGTCACCTTGGATGTGTCTCTGTCAGACAGGACTACTCCTTCGACAGATTTTTTTTTCTTAAACAACAAGATAAAAGGATGCTTTTTAGTAGAGGTGGGCTCCAAGACTGATGGATCCCAAAGGGCTTTTGGGAAGATGGCTTTAACTGAAGGACTAGTAGGTCCTGCCCGTGCCAAGGGTGGTAACGCCAAGGTCCTCCTTCCTCGTCTGGCCTCCCCTGAGCACAGAACCACTGTGGGTTTCAGGGCTCGGGACAGAGCAGTTCTGTTCTTATTTGGGGCCAGCGGAGACCGTAGCTGCCCTGTTTTTTTTTTACCGGGCAAAATAAAATTATGACTTAGAGACAGTGCAATTGGACGTCTTGGGAGAAATCATTGTAGAAATAACTTCCCTCTTTGGGATGGCCCCAGGGCTGTACGCAGGGATTCCCATCTTTTATTTTAAATGCCCTCCTGCCAACTCTGGGTCCTTCCAGTGTATGTCCCCGGGTAAACCAAACATCTGTCCTGTGCTTGCGTTAGAGAGGGGACACGAGTGGAGAGCCTTTAGGGATTGTTTTGGGAACAGCTCATTTGTGGAAGGGTGCAGTCGGTATTTTTCAGTCTTTATTCTTTTCGGTGTGTGCTTAAAAATCATTTCACGACCAAAGTAAGACCAGCATTTAAAAAAAATTTCAATTCAAAAAATGTTCAAAGTCAGGACACCCGGGTGGTTCAGTCGGCTAACGTCTGACTCTTGATCTCAGGTCAGGTCACAGTCTCAGGCTCGTGAGTTCAAGCCCCACTTTGGGCTCCATGCTGGGCATAGAGCCTTTAAAAAAAAAAAAATTCAGGGGCACCTAGGTAGCTCAGATGGTTAAGTGTCCGCCTTCTGCTCAGGTCATGATCTCCAGGTCCTGGGATGGAGCCCCATGTCGGGCTCCTTGCTCAGCGGGGAGTCTGTTTCTCCCTCTCCCTCTGCGTCTCCCCCGGCTTGTGTTCTCTCTGTCTCTGTCTCTTTAAAAAAAAAAAAAAAAACGTTCGAAGTGAACACATCTTTCCTCGCACACCACCCTCCAAGGTTAACCATTGGGAAAGGTTAGCTGTTTATTCCTTTAACCTTTCTCTATGCCTGCAAACAGGTAAATGCGCACAGATAGAATCTTCTTAAATTCTGTTCTTACAGAAATGGGAGCACGTATTGTTCTCCAATTTACTTTTAAAAATATAACGGCATCACGTTGCATTTGATAAGTCAGGAGCAGTCTGAAGGGCCCCCTCTTTCCCTCCAAGGCTGGGGTGGTTACAGGGCAGTGAACACATCCCTGTGCCGGGCTCTTGGGTTTCCTAGACAGGATCCTGCAGGGATGGGTTGCTGGGTGTTTTACACTTGGGGGTATATCTTAGACACCCCCCCCACACCTGTGCATGAGTGACTTTCTCCCACATTCTCTCGAGATCCCCCCAACCTTTTTAGCCCTGAGCATCCCGCATGGCTCTCTGTCCTCTGTCACAGATGGTCCTCTGACCGCGTCCCTTGACTGTATGACTCACAGAGGGAGACAAGAACACGGCACATCCCAAGACCTGCTGTCTGTAGCAGCGGTGGGAGCAGGAGCTTTGGAAAGCTCATCGGCTTCAAGCCCACCTGGAATGCCATCGTGCACAGGTGGCTCCGATGGGTCTTGGAGCCACGGGTCACCCCACCCCATGGTGGCTGCAGAGTGGACTAGGTGGGATGCTTTTGCCCACTAGAGGGTCTCAGAGGCATCCCCTTTTGCAGTGACCCATGAACTGAC